>NC_139915.1:9967553-10567553 GCF_963514095.1 Eutrigla gurnardus
AAAAATGAAGACAGAAAGCACTTATGGCTATTCTATTCTTATATCAAAAAATACTATCACAGTGTTTGTGTCCTTGTAATACAATTCCAGCTGTAAATTGTTTCAGCCCCAGCCACCGTGGCTGCAGAGGAGTGTCCACTGGGGAGAGATGACCTTCACTGTGCCGCCGGTGACAGAGCTAAATCAAAGCCGCTGCTTGTTTAAGACAGCCACTGTGCACTGACTGCATAGCCCCTGGTGAATTATTTAAACATGAAATGAAATGACCTCTGGCACTTTGAAGACAGCAGGGATAGGGCATGGAAAAGACAGGGAGAGAGAGAGAGGAAAAGGTAAGGGGGCGGGCAGAGAGAAAGGGTTTTACTGTATGTTTGAGACTGAAGGACGGAGGAAAGATGAAGAAATGGGGGGAGAGGGAGAAACCGATCCTTCAGAGTCTGCAAGGGTTCATGTTTGAGGTCTTTTCCAACCTGTTGGCACAGTGACTCGCCTTCTTACTCTCCACTTTTACATGTGGACGGTAAGGATGTTTTTGGGGATATTAACATGATAACATGCGAGCCAGTCTTTTTCCTCTTCAGGAATGTTTGGAGGTTAAGACTTAGCTTGAGGTTAAGGTGAGGGGCTGGGTCAGTATAGCGGCGGCTGTCGAGATTAGGGTTAGCGGCTATGGAATGCGTTATGTCAACGAGGGTCCTCACAGGTACAAAAGTACAAACCTGTGTCTGTGTGTGTGTGTGCTTGAAAGAGGTAGTCGTTTTCTTACAAGCAGAGAAGTCAACTCTGATAACATCCTTCTGAAAGCTATTCAAGCAGGATATTCTGTTATGCAACCAGTCCTGACTTCCATTCATACTCAATTATGCATTAGTGATTAATGTTGAAGGTGAGTGTTCGGTAAGCGCCAGTACAGAATGTTCATGTAGCCCAGTGAAACGTAAGGTGACAGATCAGGGCTAAGGATGAGTGTTTAAGTGTTTACCTTGGACTCCACAGCCCCGGGGTTATGTCTAGTATTCAGACATGTTTGTTATTTCACCTTGACCCTTCCCCTTCCCCTGACCCTCACCGTGAGGTTAGTTGTTTGAACGCCACAATAATTTCCATCTAGACATGTTTTAACAATAACTACAGTGATGGGTCATCACTGTAGATAAAGATGTTAAGGTCATTGACAGGTTGCAGAATCATTTTTCTTCCATCTTCAGTTACCCATCCATCCTCTCCACTACCTGCACACCGTCTGGATGACTGACAGCTTGGCACACCGGCTGACTTGTCAGCTGTTTGGTTGACCTGATTGGATGGCAGGCTGAATATGAACCTTCCCGTCTAGCTGGTGTTACCTGGCAGATTCTCACCCTCCAACTAAACCTGACACGGGAATGTGTGGTACCACCTTAATACCGTGAGATTGTCCATTCAGGTATTATGGGAAGTTTTACAAGCGATGGGGTTTGGTGGGTCAAGTTACGTTGAACACAACAAGCACTGAACGCAACGTTAAGCCAACTATGAAAAGGGGAAAGTGTAGGACCACATTATTATAGGCAAGTTGACAAAGGGGCTTACTGGTATGACAGCTTGAAATGCCACATTCTTCTCCAATGAACACACACACACACACACACACACACACACACACACACACACACACACACACACACACACACACACACACACACACACACACACAGATATCTGTTATTTTAAATGCTATTATATGTAAGTGTTTCTTAACCCCACTCTCTCTTTGACTCTCGCGATACACAATACACTCCCGTAGAGACTAAAGTATATGAGACACTGATGATTGTTCAGTGGCAGGTAGATGTGGAAATGTTTTGCTTAACAGCCAACTGGAAATAGCAGCTTAAGCATCTGTCACCTACAGTCCAGCTGCTGCAGGCACATGAGCAGCAGTCACGGAGCTACAGCAGTCACCTACACAAGCGTTGATGAAGGCCTTCACTTATGGTTATATTTTTCAAGAGCACGCTTTGACAAATTTGAAAAATGTTCATATTTTGGGCAAAATCTCACTAAAGCCACAACAATTTACGCATTAATGTCACAAACGTGTGTTTTAACACAGTGGTTGAGACAAGCCAGCACCACATTCAAACTGGAAAGAAAGAAATGCTCCAGAAATGCATTCCAGAAAAATTAGGGGGGAAAAAAGAAAGAAAAAAAAAAAAGGTATGACATCATCTCTCCAACTGAATTCATGCACATCCTAATGAATCTGAATGTTGTTTTACATCAGCTGTAGACTGTTCTTTGTGTTCCTTTTGTCTTGGCCTGTCAACATTTGTTTAACTGCGGAGGACTCTGAAGTGCCGTGGCAGATCGTCATCCCGGCTTTTCACGTCTAGTTATGTCAGCAGAGAGGGAGAAATGTAGAGCGATGGTGGGATTTTTTTCCTTTCCAAATTGGTAACAAATAGGCATTTACAATTTTGCAGTGGAAGGGGGAATTACACCGCCGTTTAACCACCGTAATCATAAACAAGAACTCTGACCAAATTTCTGTCCTACAACACAATGATCATTTGTGAAATAACACTAGCTCCCTTATAGGAGGAAGGCTCCATATGAATTATACCATGTTACGGCCATGCGATTTCCCACAGGCGAGCCATTATGTATTTACCATACACCATTTCATTGGCTTTTTTCATTTCAAGATGAGCATTCTGTGCATGACTCATTTTGTGTACAAGACAACATTCCAGCTATGTTTCCAGAATGAGGCAGGCAGGACTCATAAAAAAAGGAATCCCTGCAGCACATACACACATCAACACCCCACCCCCACCAACGCACACAACCCAACAGAGCCCATAGTCTATTCATCCTCTTTGTGCACTTGCCCATATATCATAATACACTTATTAAAAAAAACAGTATTTTTGGCGACTGCGTCTGCGCACTTGTGTCCATGAAAGAGACACTGGAGTAAAGGAGTTGGACAAAAGGACTGAGATGGAAAGTGTGGGTTTCGAGGAAGGTGGGGAGGGGGGCTCTTATTGTATTAGAGCATCAAGGACTTCAAACTGGCCCCTCCTTCTGATGCTCTCACGGAGAATCACTGGGCGAGTGCCGGGACCTCCTTCTGTCGCTGACCCCCTGCATGCCTCATTAAATCCCTTAACTTTGTCATAGATTCATCCCATACACACACACATACCGTATGTACACAAACACACACATGTATAATACACCCGGTGCCCCGTGTTTACACCCCCAAAGATGCCCCCGGCCCACAGCACTGCCATATGTCCACCACGCAGGCACTGGCAGCGCCTCGCTGCTTTGTACTCTCTGCACACACACTCCAACCTACAGCGACATGTGAGAGAGACCCTGCAGAATGACTGGCAGGCAGCAACAAAGCACCCCAGGCGGTGGTGAAGGGTGGGGATTCAGTGGATCACTGTGTCCTTACAGCGATACTATTTGACTGGTGTGGACATGTTCGTGCACAATCTGATACAGAGAGGATATCAAGTGTGAAAACGTACGTTTTGACCTTTTTTTCACTCAATGGGTGACCTATTTGTGACATATGGGCAAGCTCTGTTTTTGAGGGCTGTGCTTGTTGCAAATTAAACCGTATGAAAACATTTTTGTATATTGAATAATTTAATAGCCCAGAGTTTTTTTTCTGAGTTTTTTCAGATATTTTTTTCAACTGACAGCGCCAAGAGGTCATGTTGACATTTTGCTTGAGCAGCTGTGGAAAGTATTCATAATGTCCTGGTTACTTGATGCCTCTGCTTGCCTGATCACTCTCACCTTTTGTTTTTCATGTGGAGAGAAATCAAACTGCCATATGTGGATTATAAATGCTTGTCAAGAGCTTGTGTTGCAGTAATGTGTAACGCTCTCTGGTCCACTTCTCATGTTACATGTTACACCTTATGTGCGAGTTGCGCTCAGTGAGAATCAACAACGTCTCTGCTGGTTACTGGGTGCAGCAGGCTAATCATTTGACAGTGTTGGTTTTCCATCATCCAGGTCATGGAAACCATTGACAAGAGTCCACTAACGGATATATTCTTGTCACTCAGGATCTTATTTTAAAGGATGAAGAAACCTTTCCACAGTAACTTCACTCTACTTCCAACCCCATGATCGGTTCAGGGTTAATGGTTAGAAGCCAGGGATCCGTCATAAAGGGAAGCAGCGTCATATTACACAAATGAACATAGCATCCTAAATTGCGGATACATTTTGCACTGCTGTTAGTTTCGATGGGTGAAATGTGTCAAAATTAACAGGAGAGGAAATTATCTCATGTCGTAAGGCATGGCTTGTACAGTATGTTGCAAGATTGGTCAAACATTATGTGTATTGGGGAAAATGTCAAATAAAGACACATACAGCATGAGATTGACATACCTTAAATATATCTTGTGATTGGAAGTCAATTGCCTGATAGTGATAAGAAATGAAAGGAGAACAATGAGGTGAGAGTTTCGAGGTAAAGCGGATGTATACGCATGAGATAAGAGGAAAGGCGTGGTTGAGTGAACAATGAAGACGGGTCTCCCTCCCCTCCCTCACTGTGCTGCTGCGCTCTAACGTTCTGTTCCCCGGCAAACCGGACTGGTGAGCCTCTGGAACAGGTAGAGCCAGCAGAGTGACTCAGCACCGGGCACTGGGACGTGACCCAGATCCACCACTGCTGTGAATTCCTGATGGAGAAGTGTCAGGCAAAGCGGGACGGGAACGCACCATCACTCCAAACTATTACTGACATTCAGAGGCAACGAAGGAACAGCCTCTCTGGCACTACTTAGCAAGACAGCCAACTCAGCTGATGCTCAAGGGAAGGCAGAGAGGGAGTGAGGTGGGAGGAGAGTTGCCGTGCGTGAGTGTGTGTGTGTGTGTGTGTGCATGTGTGTGTAACTCTAAAGAGGTAACCTCCCAGAAAGGTTCGCAATAAGTTTCTTTCCGAAAAACAACAAGAAGTTATCCCTCATATTTTTGCCGTACGGCTACCAGTGCGAGCTGCTGGCTTTACCCCTGACCCTTACTGCACTGCTTATTGAACACAGCAGGCTTAAGGAGAATGATAAGATTACACAAGTGCATGCGCAAAAGAAGTGGGCAAGTAGCGTAACACACAGCGTGCATTTGTAAATTCACACTAATATGAGATTACATCTAATTAACCAGCTTAACTAACAAGATCTTACTGCAGAAAACTCGACAGACAAAGTATTATTCCGACGCAGCCTGCTGCAGAACATGGAATGTAAAACACTCCTTTGAGATCAGACGTCCTGTGTTTTTCTTCAAAGCGTGCCTGTAAGAGGGGAAGGGGTGAGGGGGGGGATGCTTGTAATGGGAGAGGAAAGGCAGGCAGACATTGTAGACAACTCAAGTCGTCCTGTTCCTCGAGGATTTTCTGTGGTGAAAACGACTCGGTGAAGAACAAAAGTGTCTCTTTTGAAGACCCCTGTGAGATATTTTTGACGTTCCGAGAAATCCATTTGCGTTCCGTGACAAATCGATACTACTTTCATGTCTATTATTATGCAGCTATATCAAGGAGCTGGTAAGCATGGCTCAGCATAAAGACTGGAAACAGGGGGAAACAACCAGCTCTGTTTTAAGGCGACAAAAGCTGCCTTCCACTACTTCCAAATTTGGTAATAAACCATCTAATACACAGGACATGAATATAGCAGGTATGGCAGACCAGAGTAGCCAGTCTGAAACTTGTGATGGATGTTTACAATGTGTTGTGCCAAAGTCTGTTGAACCATTGATTAATGTTTCCCCTTATCTTAACCCGGACCAGCAGTTATCTCTGCGAGGCCTAAACATAACCACAAACCATGGAAGGCAGTGGCGTATACTGTGCTTCTATGGGAGGGAAACACTATTCAAAGGGGAATAGACCATTTTTCTTCCAAAGAAGTTTGACTGATTTGTGGGTTTGTATAAATCAGGAGCATCATCTGACTGCTCATGCCTCTTGCCCCATGTGATTTCCCTCTTAGCGTTGCTCATGTGTTGCAAGATCTCGACCATTAGGACCGCAGTGTAATTAATGTTGGGAAGGAGAGACAAACCTTTCAGGATCCAAATTTGAATAAACCAGAAGTTTCCTTCAAAGGAACAGTCTATATACACTTCTTTGCTTTCTTGCAGAGAGTTGGATGAGAATTTCATACGATTTGTAAAATGAATCTACAACCAGCAGCCAGTTAGTTTGGTTTAATTTGTTGTTAGCTAACATAAGACTAGGAACAGCAAGGCTGGCTTTGTCTAAAAGGAATAACCTGACTGACTCTTTAATCTGTAAAAAGTGTCCACCTTTGTGTTTTTTGCATGGGCCAATATATGCTGGACTATTTGGACTATTTCCTAAAATATTTCCCTGAATGTCAAACTTTAAACTAATTCCTATGACTTTTTCCAGAACTGGCTGAATACGACACTTTGTTATCAACTTATGTGGAAAATCTATGAGTGATTTTAGACTGACGTGATATTAAGTTATTTTTCAAGCCTGACAGTGAAGGAGAGAGAGAGAGATGTTGGGGAGACGGAGCTGCTGTGGAAACGAGGTAACTGTTGCATCAGCAGCTCAGATTCACTCGTCAGCATGTTTGTGCCTGCAGCTCTGTATTTACAGAGAATCTGTTGGCTCAAAAAAACTGAATCGGTGTGTGTGTGTGTGTGTGTGTGTGTGTGTGTGTGCACATTAGATAATATTCTTACAGCAACTGACATCTTCCCCAAGCACTCTGCCAGGCCTCAGTCGCCTAACACGGCAGTGCGACCCTCCACTTGAATCTGATTGCGCCACACACCCCCTGCTGTCTAATGAGAGGATTAGACACTACATATTTGTTACGCTCCCCTGTTGAGCTTACCCCCTTCCTCTCCCTCTCCCGGTCTCCTCCTCCTCCTCCTCCACTCAGGCACACTGCTGCGTTTATGGCCGTCTGTGGTTCAATCGAGAATCTACTGGCCTGCTGACACATGCAAAGCACAAACATTAACGCATGCGCCATGCAACCTCTAAACGCCTATATGCACCCACACATGTGCGCACATAAAAGTCATGTGTACACACAAACCCAGGCCTCGCACAGTAAAGGCGATATTTATGCTCCAAATGTTTTGGTTATGAAAGTGCTTGGGCTGGATGGGGGCCTCTGTTTCCCCCTCACAAAGCTGCTTGTCCTCTGTTGTGTGTGAACCTTTAGACGGATCTGAGGAAGATCAGCAGCACCCTCCCAGTTTGTCGATAAAAATATAAAGCTGAATCAGACCTGCCAGTATAATTACAGGCAGGAATCTGAAGAATGCTGTGATCTGAACTGAGCCTGACACCACGTATATAGGGCCCCATGCAGCTGATTTGCCCCCTCCCACAGTGGGCGGGTCGACGTGGGAGATTTTGACCTTGCTGTTAGCGGATGCCATTTGTTATAAATTGAAACCTTTTCCACAGCTTTCCTAGCGTAGAACACATCTGGTAGATCGTGTTTTGGCCGATATTACGCCGATTCTTTTGGAGACGGGCCCCGCAGTAGTGGAATTGCATCACACATTTTACAACCCACTTTCTCGGCACGCTCCGAGCCAATGAGATGCAGTTTGCGCTTGTGTTCCTGAGGTTTACCATATACAGCCCGTGGTGTGCTCCGCTCTCCTCCATCCAGAACAGAAAGAGGCCATGTCACTTATCTGAGGAATTCACCCTGAACATGTCCTTTTCATAAACACTCCCCTGTGGAGCTCATCCCTCTCTCTCACACGTATACACACCCCCCTCTGGATGTACACAGCGTGCTTTATGAGCGGCAGAAAGCAAAACCGACGCAAGACGGTGTATAACTTCAACAATATCCATCATGCAAATCCTACACAACCACAACACCACCTGGAACCTCCATAAACTGCCCACATTGCTGACATAGTTCCCCCCTCTTGGTGCTTTTCAGTGTTCACCAAACAGGTGGTCCTCATTAATGCTCGTCCTGAAAAATGAGTGGAGACGTAGATTAACGCGTGCAGGCTTTTTACTTTCACGAGGTCCTGAGAAAGACTTCAGATCTGCAGAAAATTCCTTGTGGGGCAAACTTGACACAGGAACTGATAGTAGTTTGTGGAGGTAAGGAAATTATTTGTCTCTTCCTCACAAGGATAGATGAATATCTGGCAAAAGCATAAAACACACAGAGGCACGGCAGCACAGAGGAAAGTTGTGTTTTACTCCGGGATGGAATTCCAGCTGCCTGGTTCCCGACTGATCTCAGCGATGAGGAGAATGTCAGAGTACGACGACAGAGATAAGAATGGCACCTGGAGAATTTATTCTGGAGCACGTTCATGTTCTTCAAAAGGAACAGATAGGAGTAAACATCCTCTCACGTACAATACTGTCACAGTACTATACTTTCTACACGCTTCCGTTAAAGATAGGAAGATATATGAGCATGAGCTGAAAGTCCAACGTGCTCGTGTTTTGTTTAACTGGGTTCACGAGGCATTCAAATATGCTAAATACTGTACATCGGTGTGGCTGCCTGCGGCCCTTTATGTGCTCACACTGATGTATGTGTGCCTGCAAGTGTGCATACGAGGAGTGTAACATGACACCCAGGTCTCCCTGGGGGGACTGGATCTCTGACCCCATCTGGAGATGCCGACTTCCAGACTCTCCGAAGGCCTGGCGGCTAATGGAACATGAATCCAGATGATGTGTACAGACCAATAAACCAATTAGCCCCCCCCTTTCTTCACCCAAAATACAATAACACGCACAATCAGAGAAGATTACTAATGTATGACCCCGACAGATATTTCTGAATCCCTGTAAGATTTAGGACATCATGCGGTTGAGATTTGATGTAATTAGATCACAGCTGGCGTTTTGCCTATTCTCAACAGGAAGCAGGTGAAACTAATAACCCTAACGACGTCCCTGCCCAGTGTGCCAAATCGCACTATAAAGGACCCCGAAACTGAAGGAGCTAAATGGAATTCAGCCATCTTTAATGATGTTATTTATACCTGTGACATGTCAGAAGGTCTGCCGTGAAAAATGTTTGAAACCTCAGATGGTTGAAGAAACCGCAGCCACAAAACTCAGCTGACATCAAATTCATGCAATCACATGACATCAATGTTATCTCACCTGGCCCGCGTGTCAGACATGTTGAACAGTAGCTCGTTTTACATGCACATCACACACACAACTGCATGTTTTTCTGTTATTTTCTCTCCTCAGCTCCACTCGGATCACAAACGACGTGTTTGTCTGAGTCTTAAAAGGCAGAATATCTTGATGACAATAAGGTAAGGAACCTGGAACCAATCCTCCAGTGAGTGCAGGGATCTACAGCTTCGTCGCTGTCATCTCCACGAGGAGGTTTTTGTCAACAACTCCGGCACACATGATCTGAGCTGTGTTTGTTTTGCGAAGCTGGGAATGCAGCTCACACACACACCCCTTCGTGTCTCCTCCCTGCATGCTTGCTTGTATGTGTGCATGCACTGTATTTTCCTGTACTGTACACATTCTCTCTATATATACATTGCATTCTATATTGATACTGAACACAAGCAGGAGAGAGAGTCGGATTGGTCTTCAAATACCTTCCACTTTTAGCAGAGGTCACCATCATATCTCCTCCTCAATCAGTGAACTGGATAGCAACTGTCCTATGTCTCTGTGTGCTACGTGAAATCATTAACAATGCATCTGGAAAGCATATATCCATTAAGGTCTAGCAGCTGGGACGGCTCCACCCCTCACAAAGCCTATGGACCACTTGCGACAAGCTGAAGTGTCCATTACCGTGGTACTAATTCATTATTTCTAAATACTATTTAAGTTCTCACTCATTCGGGCAAATCGCTTGCATTTATCGGGTTTAAATGCAGACGGTGTCGGTGACCAAACTGTTGCATTGTCCGCGCCTCTCCTTCGTTTCCATTAAGGTCTATATGTATTGTACATATACATTCCTCAGCCACAGCTCCATCTGTTTGTAGGAAGAATGGAGAGGCCCTCAGCAGACCCCTGAGAGGTTTAAAGTATGCCGGCCTCCTGCAGTCTCCAAGCAAACACACTGAATACTCCACTCTGCTCTGGCAGGCCGGTTTTAATTCAGCTTGGGCCTCTTGAGGAGGTGAACTAGTTGGACCCCAGCCAGGTAAATGGCTCAAACTAACATCCATGAGCCATCAGAAGACATCGCCCTCAACCTCCTCATGCCTTTTGCTGCCTTCAGTCTTTGTTTGTAAAATACAACCTTTTATCCAGTCGTATGGGGGACATACTCGTCCTTGTGGGAGATATGACCATCAGCCCGCCACCTTTACTGTGCTATTTCCTTTATTTCCCAAAGATGACTCATCCAGTTCCCTCCCCCCCGAGTCTCTCCTGTTATGGCTTGAAGCGTCCGGGGAGAATCATTGTTGGCAGTGTGGCCCTTCTGCAGGCGGTGCCTCTGATTTACTGATTGATTTTAGCATTAACGACCAAGCGCACACACACAAGTGGGCACACACACACACACACATGATCTATTGTCCGGCTTCTCCTGTGGCTTTAAGATAAAGCAGTTACAAGCCAAACCTGGAGACTGGAGGCTTGATAATACATGGATGTAACAGAGGAGGCAGAGTAGAGACATGAGCACGGACGTGTGGAAAATGTGAATTTACATCTTGTTTCTATTAGTGGCATTTTCACTCCCAACTCCATCGTATTTCTGAGGTCAATCAAGAAATCATATAGGGACTCAGCTGTCACGGATATAATTTTCCTGAAAGCAGCTGCAATCAATATTTTTTTTTATGATGACAATGTATCAAATAACAAAGTGAAAACACTTGAACGTGAAGGGGGTCGCTTGTAGTGACGAACCTACAGAGAATTATCATCTGAATATGCGGCTTTAACAGGACGTCCGACTGCACCGTTCCAAGTTGCGACGTTGTGGAGCATCGAGCAGCTAAAGAGCCCGATATTTCCCCGATGACTTAGACCACTTTTAGAGGCGGACCGCAACACTGAGAACAACTGTAAATAAATAATAATGTGATTCAATATCTGCTGGATGTGCAAATAAGCAACTCTTTGCTAATGTAACAACTGTGCCGCATCAACATAAAAAGTGATGGCTTTCTTTGTGTTCACATCTTAATAATAACAATACATTTCATTTTTATAGTGCTTTTGCAAACTCAAAGACACTTACAGAAAAACAAACAAACCAAATCTTGTTTCTGCGGCGGTCTTACTTATAACCAGTAGCTCGTGGCTAATTAGCAACCATTAGATACACGCTGTGTAAGTGACACGAGTCAGTTCGTTGACTTTCTACATCTTCTCTACTTATACACCACATATTAGAATGTTGCACTAATGTCGTTCTGTCACCAAAAGTTACATAGGCTCATTTTAAAGTCTCTCTTCTCTTCTTGATTTGAACCATCCGCCTCTTCCCTCTAAACTGTGTTGCTTGTTCTAGAGATCTTGAGACCACAAGAGAAACATACGATGTAATGAAGGAACTGTTGAGGGGCTGTGTGCTTTATAGCCCTGAAATCATGACCTGCAGGCATGCACTAGCCATGAGGCTTACTTAGAAAACGACAGGTCCAGAGATATAACAAATATATAGCCGTAATATAGATAAGGGTAAGGAACCAATCAATTTGAAATGAGGGAATCAGTTCAGTGTCGCATGACACAACTGAAAGGAAATGAACATTTTAAAAGTATTTCTTGAGAGGTTTTTCTTTTAAAAGCAAGGTCAACTTCTATGTGTTCAAATGTACGTTTAAGTGTTTAATTTGTCCATTAGTTCTAAGAGGAAAATAGCAGCCACATGGTAAGAAAGCATGAACCTGCTCATTACTGAAACATGACTCATATACACTTGACTTATTACATAATACAGACACGTGTCCCTCGTTGGAAACAGCCATGTATTTAAATATGACGACTCCACCAAGAACCAAGAACAAATAACATTGCATTTACTTTCAAAAACAGAGAGAAAAACAACAATCAGACTAGCAGGTGACTGAGAAACAAATGTGTTTGCCTACAACTCTACTGGAGCTGCTCTACTGGTTTCAGTGAACAATAACACACTACACTGTCCACCATGTTTAACACACTAAACTGCATGATTTCAACTATTCATTTGTGTTGAGGTACTGTAAAGTTTTTCACCATAGCGTTGCAATTAACTACATACATGCATTAATTGTTACGTATTTTGTACTCTATTCAACAAATTGCATGTTTGCATCTTTTAAATCCTCCCCATTAATTAATTTTCTCTGTCGACAAGGAGAGGAGAGTTATTAAAATGTTAAAAACTCTTCTCTCATGTCCTCTGTCTTCATTTTTTAGAAAATGTAAATGGTCCTCAGAATGTTTGCATCTGGCCTGTTTTCCCTGTGTTATCTCTTGTGAGTAACCACCCTGACAAGAGTGATGGTTACAGGGTTCCTCTCAGGAATGAGAGTGAAGCAGATACAGGGCCGTAACTGAAGCCATCCTGGTGTTTAAAACTGTCGGCACTGAATGTTATATGTTGGGATGTTGACACAGCTGTATACAAATTGGCTGGACGTACTCATCTAAATCTGACCTTGTGGCCCCTCTGCAGTGTCTCATTGCTGGAAAGAAGAGCCAGAGAGGGAGTAGAGGTTGAATATATAAAAGTTAACCAAATAATGCTTCGGAGTATGAAGGGGCTCAAAAGCAGTGAAGATCCAGAACTTTGCTTCAACACACCCAGGGAAACACTGCCATTGGTCAGGTGATCACACGTCTTATGCAACTAAGGGATGAAATGACCAATAACACATTGTTCAAATAATGTAAATATTTAGTTTGCTTTAAAGGAAACCCTACTCCTTCAGTGTTTTCCTTATTTAAGGGGGGCATACAGACAGAAGTGGGAGAAGGAAGAAAAGCTGGCAGGACTGAGACTGTACAGAGCGAATGGTTGCAGAGGCACAGAGTTGAACTATGATGACATTATTTATATGATTTGACTGAGCTGGAAGCTTTTTTTCCAGTCTCTGACTTGACAAAAAGAAAAACTGTCTGGTTTGGCCTAATAAACCTGGCACTGTGACGACACAATAATCTTAGGAGGGAATGGTGGATGGATGGACACATGATAATCTTTAAGGCAGTGGACAAAATCTTCATTTAGAAAATGGCCAGAGTACTTCTTGGCAACCGGCTCTATCCTTTCTCAGACGGAGGGAGACCGAGGGAGGGTGGGTGGTTGTGTGTGAGAATGTGAGACAGATCGCTGCATGGGGAGAGCTGGGGGGGATGAAAGGAAAGGATCTGCTGAGGGCAAATTTCCATTCTGCCAAAAACTAAAGGAGAAAAAAGACAAACTTCAGCCTGCCCAACAGTTACATCACAATGACCTTCATAACATAATTCTCTAGCAGGACTCTGTTGCCTTGTAGATCATAGTCATTACCAAGACCAGTCGCCTCTACACTCGAAGGCACCTCAAGACCGCCATTGAGACACATTGGTTAATATGTAACATTGCAGGTTTTGTGTTAACATCCCACAGCTGATATCGTCAGTTGATTAGGTATGGTCAGGAATCGGTCAACCAACAGATATGTGAAATATACTTGGAACTACATGTTGATCTATTCATTTTACTGTGAATAGTAAAACATGGAAGAGTGCCCTCTGGTGTTGAATAAAAGAATGTCATCAACTCCCAACTGCATGGGAGCAAGTCACATGCTACATTACTGTGTACTCCTTGTTTCAACTATTAAACAAGTCCACAAGTGATGGCCGCTTGTTTGCCAGACTGTAGTTGAACAGATGTGAAATCATGCAAGCCAAAAAGTTGGGAGCAAGTGTCAACTTCATCTTTGGAATAAAAAGGATCAAGTTCAGGTTAAATATTCAATATTTAATAACAATGCGGGAGAGTTAAACACTGATTACAGCATCTTTTACTCTGTTCCAAATACAATACAATGAAGACGAGACAGTTTAAAGTATACAAAGTGCTGCTACATTATCATCATTGAACGTGGCTTTTCACAGATGAAAAATTCTAAATGATAGTTTTGAAATGTGTTAGTTTCAGTTCCAGCTTTGTTTAATGACGTCTGCCACAAAAAAATGTCTGGAGAAAAACAAAAGTGGGGGGGTTTACTGATTTCTCCGCCTTCAAGGATAGTTAGTCTAAAGAGTCCGGACCTTTTTCGGCATGACACGGGGGTGTTAGGCACACATTGCCAGTATTTCTGTTCAAATGTGATAAAAATGCAATGTTTCTTCCTAATTTCACTTTAGATTACATTTTTGTACAGAGCCTGGGAGGATATATTGGGAATTGTAGCAATAATTCTAATGTATCTCACTCTAAACAACAGCCTTTGCACTGCAATGAGTTGAGATGGCACTTTAGTTTTGCAATGTTTTCCTTTGTAAACAAGCAGTACATCGAGTCTGCTCAGCCTGATGTATAGTTAAATCGTAGCAGCCTGGTGCCGTTATCAGGTGATTTTAAGAAGGTAAACAGTTGACGGCCGTGCATGACGAGAGCTCTGTCACGGCACTTCTCACACGCTGCAGATTTCTTAACACGCGTGTCCTGCTGCCTTCTAATATGGCAGGGATGTCATGCTGTAAGAGTCACAGACTGATTTAGGCATATTGACTTTAACCATATGTTTAATAGATAGAAATTATTTAGACTGAATCCATTGGTGCAGTGCGAATTTTGTAACAATGTTTTAGTGTCTATATATTTGAGACCGATCTCAAAATAATATTCTATGAACATCTCCTGGTGGTTGTGCTCCATTGTTGTGGTTGTTTCCTTTTTCCTGAACTCACTTGGAAGTATAGTGACCTTCTTTGTCTCCCCCTGGTTTTTGAAAAACTACTGTAAACCTTCCCGGGCTCTACACGTTTGATCTTGCCGTTTTCTCTGATAATTTATGTAAGCAAACTCAGGATCATAACTGTATTCACAGCTGTAAGGTAGCGGAGGTCTGTGACATTGCGTTGTAAATGAAAGTGTTGTTGAAGGGCACAAACTGGTGGCTGATGATCTTGATGGCCTCTTGAGCAGCAGATCCTAAAGAAACATCATTGAGAAGAATAAATATACAGCTTGGATTCATCAGCACCGTAAAGGTAAGACTTGCTTTGTCCTTAAGTATCTGAAGAGTGCTTGTGCTATTACCTCCCAAAAATGCAGCAACTGTGTGTGGCTCTGCTGCACCATATCGACAGCTGCAGGTTATGAATGGGTAAAAGAAAAGAAAAAACAATGTTCTTAATTATTCGGCAGTCTTCATCATTGACACCAATCAGTAAATCCAACGGAACTTACAACTCGTGGATGTAATCGTCTTTGATGTTGACGTTGAGGCTGTACTCCTGCAGTAGGCTGTTCACACAGAGCTTCAGTTTGCTGATGTCGTCCTCCACCTGGTAGTTATATACTCCTGGTAAGAGACGACGTGTGATAAAAGAAAGGAAAAGGGGAAATGACTCATTTTATTTCTGTACACGAGCATCAGGGGAAATCATGTACAGACATCTTACAAGGCAAATCATTCGGTAGAGTAAAATCAGACAATTATGTGTTTAAAGCCAGTTACAAAGAGGCGTTTCAGTCTTTAAAGCAAGATCTGTATAAACCTAGGCCTCACCTGGGTAGCGAGAGTGCTGCTGATGGAAGCGATCAACAGCACGAAGCATGAGGTAGAAGACCATCTCACTGTCTGGATTGTCCATGCTTGAGGCTGAGGACACACAGCAATCATTAATTAAAGGAAAATGGTAAATAAACAAGACTGCACAGTGTGATCAGAAGAATTCTTTAATCAAATAAATGTACTTCCAACTTACTGATTTCATCTTTATTTACCGAATCCACACTATATTCCTCAGCAAGTGATCTGCAGCGCACCACCCTCAGGAAGGATGAATTCTTACCTGGACACCAACAGAAACGCAGAGTTACCAATAAACGTATAGCAGGTGAAGCAACAGAACACATGATGCTTCACTTTCAGTTTCCTCCAAAGAGCACACACAGTGACAGCATTACAAATCACAATCTCTGCATCCTCAAAGAAATGAAAACTTTTGAAGTCAGAAAAGGCAACGCTGCTGTATGATGGCAACACATGACGGACATGGTACTTTGAAGAGCCTCTAAATTAGTAACACGATTAAATGATGAATACACTGCATGAGGAATGTGAATGAAAATGCATTCACGCATATTAACGTATGTACATGCATTGGGTATGTTGATATAAAACTAATTACCATGAATAATCAGATCAGGCTGCATTATTTGATGTAGAGATTGTTTTTAACCTATGGAAATGCGAATGCCTCTGAAACCGCTGTATATAGTATGTAGTATGTACAGCATGGCGCCAGCCGCTACCCGTAACACAACGCTGAGCAAAGTGATTTCATTTAAATAAACAAAGTTAACACTTACAGAACTGTTTGATGTCCTTTTCAGAGATGCTCTCTGGTGGCTGGCAGAAAATACAAGTCATTTAAGTGGAAATCCAGTTTTTTTTGTCAAATGCATTGTAAGTAGAGCAAGATTCACTTATAAATTGAGTATTTCAGGGAAACATCTATGAATGCATAATTTAATCCCACCATGGCTGCGAGACTGACTCATAAACCACAATGACGACAAAAAGTACTGATAACAGTTTTTTGTGAGCAATGCATCACACATTTTCTCTTGACCACCATTTGTTGGACAGATGTCCATATATTAACCGTTAGCAGCTTATTGTTAGCCCTGACCATGGCAATAAGAGCTATATTTTCAGACTGGTTTTAAAGGTTTCTGCTGTGATACATCAAATCAAATTCTTCCTAGTCTCAGCTACTCCATCTGATATGAAATGTATTTTGAGTAGAAATGAATTGATTGAATAAAGCCCTATATTACTTAAAATTGACTAACTTAAATTAACTTCATTCGGGGACCAAATGGGCTTACAACATACCTTTCCAACAGACTGCAATAGACATTCTACATGTTTAGAAACAACTGCTGCATCCTGCAGGGCCTTTTCCCTGTAACTGAAATAAAGCACAATAATGAACACAAACACAAACTTACATCATTAAATTATGCACAGTTAGATGAGAAAGATAGAAGCGGATCTAATGCTGGATTAGAGAAAGTTTCCAAGAACTTCTCGGTTGCTCTTGTGCTCTACACAGCTAGCACACAATATTTCACACACTTACACATTTTGAAGGTTGATATACTTCTGAGAGTCTGCGATCATATCTGGGATGCTTCCGCGAACAGGAAGACTGCCATTGCCTTCTTTAAGAGCAAAGTCCTTGACAGCTCGCAGCATCACCCAGAAGGACGGAGTCTGGTAAACAAGCACCAACACAACAAACCATTTGAAAAGAGTAATCACCTCAAAAACTACTGCTGAAACTATGATATAAGCACCTGTGTATTTTTTAATCGAGGTCTCGGGAGAAAAGTCAATACCTGTGATGTGATGTTGTTACACTGCTCACTGGTAAAGAGGTCTTCAACAGCACTTGGAATCTGCAGGAAAGAAAGAGATGTTACTAGGTGTGACTGTTAAGTTTGACACCAGAGAAAAGAGGTTGAATGGGGTTTAAAAAGGTGACATATGTTGACCAGGACACAAGATAACTCCTAAAAACCTAAGAAATACGGCACCTTGGTTGGATTTAACGCAGTATTGACATTCTTGATAGCTTCTTCAAAGTTTTCTTCATCCTCTGGGACACCATTCTCATTCTTCAGGATCCCTAAAGAATCACAAACGCAAAATACGTTTGCATTACACAGTCAAGTGACCCAACTTGTAGGTATTTACGATCTAGAGGTCCACAGGTACCTTCACGGATAAACTGTCTGAAGGCCTCTTTCTCCTTGTAATTTTTCGGTGGCTGACTGTTATGCTGCAATGACAAATGTAGAGTGACAATTTATTGTTCAGCAACACTAACAAACAGAGTCGAGCATATATATCAGTGATGGAGCATGTGACAGATATCTTGGCACGGGGAAGACCAAAGATAACGTACTGTACCTCACGGAGCCATTTCTCCAGGTGCTTAGCAACAACGATGATCCACGGTGTGTGACTGTGATCCTACAGATTAAATAGAGAATGGAAAGAAACACTATCAGTTGTGTAAAGCTGGCGTAGTTTAAGATGACTAGTATGCAGAAAGAAATGTGCTGATCCCAAACAACACACCTTCTTATCCATGCTGTCAAGATCGTAGGACTCAATGTGATTCTTGAATTCGGCAAAAGGCTTGTACAATCTGAGGTCCTCCAAGGCATTGTCCGGGTGCGATTCAATCACTGGGGAGAGAGGCATGGTCACAACACAAGGGCAAACGTATGATCATGAAAGGGGAAGCTACTAAACAACATCTCATTTCTGGGGTAAGGTGAACAATTAATAAATGACAGACTGTTCCTATGAAATTTATTGTGCTTTTTTTCTATATTTTATTATGTTTCTTATCCTTGTATTGCTTCTATTCTAGTGCTTTTTGATTCTGCTTTTGGGACAGATGGATTGTGAAGAAAAGGAAAGTATTAGGACAGGGTGGTGATGTTAATTGCTGTTGTTTTTCATTTGTAGGATGTCCTTTGTTTTGTTGCTCAATCGTTTTAGGGATTCTGTGGATGTTTGGCGAGATTGTTCCGTTTTCTATGTCATGTACTTTACACCTTGTACCTTGGATTGTTTTGTCTTCTATATCCATAAATAAAATTAAATCAAATGTCGATAAACAATTTTAAGAAATCTAATTTTATGTAACCATTAAGCAAAAAGTGTGGATACAGACAGATAAGATGTCGACAATCTTATGTAAATCTTCATGACTATAGATGGTAATTTATTACATGCTATATTCATCACAGTATTGTATTTGCAATTTCACGGGTTCATGCTCCACTGACAACTGAAAGCTTTACCCGTGTATAAATAGAAAACCAATTAAGAGTCTAAGGGTTGGGATATGAATAAGAAAAAATGGAATCAAAATGCTGTTGAACTAACCTGTATGCTCCTGAACCACCAGTCTCATGTAGCCAATCAGGCCATAGCTTTTGCAGACTAGGAAAGGTACAGAGGCACTCCACAGAACTGAGCCCAGCCTCAAACATGTGCTGTTGGATTTTAGAAAAAAAATGTGACATGTCAACTGGACAGAAAATAAAGCAATAACAAAACAAACTATTTGAAATATAGAAGTTTATACAAAAGAAGTAAACAAGTCTATAAAATTAAAGGTGTAAATGGGTTCGCCAATTATAATCAATTATCAGCACCATGTTGGCCACCAACCTACTAACATAAAAACATATGTATGTTAAAACAGTCTTTAAAAGTTTAAAGTCATGATTTAAAGGGTTAAAATGGCTTTTAGATCACATCTATTAACCCTTTAAGATCACATCCTCGCCCGTATTGTGCTTATTTGACAATGAATGCATGAACAAAATATAATGAGCTACTAACCAATTTCAACCAAAAGCACCGTGTGAATAAATAAATAAATCAGAATTGGGAAATTTGGTGGTAGTTAGCTGGCAGAAACTTTTCAACGATCATATCAAATTCATTATATACCGCCTATCTATCCTGTTTCACTTGGAAATATTTCACAGTACAGCAGCTAGATACTCTTGGACTACCATTTCACTTTATGTTACAAAGTTATGATACTATATTTTTAAAATCAATCCCATCCAGACAGCTCAAGGCTCCACCCATGCTAGACTACACATACATTTGATATTTCTTTGAAATAATAGTAAAAATTCTAGTTCCGACAATAAAATGTAAGAGTAAAGATTAACTAGATCTCATACCTTTCTGGCAACTGGACAGCAATCACTATAGTAAATCTGTGGAAAAACTCTGGATTGTTGTCCAGCAGCTTGTCTGGACTCTGCAGGCACAACAGAAAATACAAGAGGGATCTCTGTCACCATCAGAGTGATGACACCATCAATATATATTTATACATATTTTATTCATAGAGCTATTTGTATATAATGCAACATTTGAATGTTTGACCTCTCTTATATTTGTATTGAATCTGCTCTTTTTTCTTTTTTTTTGTTACATTATTACTGATGTGAAAGTAAATCTGTGGTAGCATGTGAAAATCAAACAGTACCCACCTCCTCCACAAAGTTTCCAGAGACATCACTGTTAAGTTCCTGTAGCAGCTCAGTGGCTGCATGTGCTCTGTTCTGCAGAAACAAAAAAGGTCAGGGCTCATACAAATACATTGCAACCCTCCATAATAATACTATTTGCACTTGCATATGTTCATAACACATACATTAATTTACTGCAGCAAGACATACCTTTCCGATGCTATTGTTGCTCAGGAAAAAACTGAAAGACAACACCAAGAGGTCAACCATGAAGTAAAACCGACACATGAATTCAAGCTTTGACCTATTTATGAAAACCAATAATAAAAAATGCTGTCTTACTTGTTTCCAACATCTTCCCCAGAAACTGTGTGTCCATCAACTATGGTGAATGCGCCAATACCTGAGAAAGAGATCACTGAATTAAATCAGAAAGACGCTTCCATACACCTGCAGCATTACCACGTCCAAGCGTCTGTTGTACCTGGAAGCACCAGGTTCTTCAGTATCTCGGTTCCAGTCGCTGTGGCGTTGATGAGACAAACGTGTGCATTCTCCAGTGACTCCTGGCCATGATCACCCCACAGCCTGCAAGATAACACGGACAAGTGTTGCCACCTAGTGATACAATTCACCCTCAACCGCTATATCAACACAGCGAGCAAATTAGCAAGAATTAACCTAGCTACTGCTATGACAGGTTCGATAGCATTGACTGCCATGTATTGCTACACTTGTTTTACTATTAAACACTGTGGAAATAGCGGCACATGATATCGGTGACGGCTGCCACCAGACCAGCTGGCCATTCGTATGGGCAAGCAAACAACAAAACAGATAAACAGAGCCACCCACCCCCATTAACCTCATAGCTAATGGGTTAGCTCGCCCGTGCTGTTTGAACTATAACGCTAATAGCAAGCTAACGCTGGCTAACGTTAGCACTCCTGCCTCTCCAGCGTATCTGCTTGGACCTCTCAAATGAAAACAGACAATAGACATTTAGCCGAAGGAATTTAAATTATGTACGAAATCCACTATGTAGTTTAAATGTACCTAAGTTGTCTGTCGTATTTCTGTTCTTTGGAGGCTTTGGTTGCTGCCATGGTATCTTTCCAGTGAGTGACGTCACGGAGACATTTTACTTCCTCAACGACAGATTCGACACAAAAATGCTCGCGTGAAAAATCCGCTGCGCACTTTCGTTATAAATTGTAACACACACACGAGGCATACATATTGTGTTGATATCAAAGTAAATCATACAGTGACACAGAGTAAAAAATGAAATAAATTAATGGAGGCAGTGTCGCGCGCAGACCCCAAAGAGAGGAAGGGACGACAACAAAGACGGCAAATTAACATCTCAGACTGAATTAAAGGGGTGAGCTGAAACTGACACACTTTGTGAACTCGTGTGACAAACAGAGCAGGAATTATAACATATTTTTAAAGTTACTTAAAATGTGTTTGTATCAATGTGATGTCATCAAATTGCTCATTCTCTCTTTAAGATCAAACCTAAATGTAGGTCAGTTCAATCTGAGAAGTCCTCACATTTGAACATTTGGATCCATAGATCCATTTTTTGCTAGAAAAACACGACTCAAACGCGTTCAATCATTAGCCTACCGAAAATTATTCACACTTATTTTTCTTTGACTGATAAAAATAATCAAGTATCAGCTCACAGCTGATTGGTTTACACTTTAACAACTTTACACTGCATTTCATACAGCAAATCAGAGCTTTATAAAACAAAAACACAACAAAATAATGAAAACGTATTCGTCCGTTGTCTAGCCTCCATTCTGAAACAACTAGAAAACAAATCACTGGAAAGCATAAAGGGTAGCCTACAATACAAATATTTAAAGAAAGTGCGTTGATTTAATGAGCAGAGAATGACACTCCTCATGAAACACGATAGTCTAAAATGACGTATCCCTCACTATATTTTGTGTATACAACAATACATTATAATCATATTGTGAAAAGGACTGTCCTAATGCAGATGAGCGTTAACACCTCGGACGGGGGGGCGTGTCAAGCCCGGGATGAATGCCCTTCCCCTTCGGCCACTACATAAACTTCATCAATAGCTGCGTCGCTTAATACCCGTGTCCTTCCTCCACGTGCGCACAGGAGCGCAGAAGACAAACGCCGACGACTTGGTCAGACTCGACTCTTGCAGAGACAATGACGGGGAATCTCTGGGGATATGGCAAAGAGGACGGTAAGACCTCACAGCATCCAGACTCCTTTACTGCTTTGCCGTCCACAGTGGAGGCGATGACCCCTCTCCCACAAGAGCCTACATGTTTATTTTTGCTTGGCTAACCCAGAGGAGGGACGCTGTTAATGCGAGATTAGCAGCGTGCTTAAAGGGATGCCTGCTGTCAAGTTAACCTGGCTTTCCATCCTATTTGCCTTGGGTTCTTCAGCGAGGGACATTGCATTGCATCAGTGTCATCATGACCAATGCAAGACAGTCTTGAGTGAATTTCACAGATTTGTTTTTTTTTATTTATTCACTGCTGTGTATTAAAGCTGCTCTGTTGATTGCTTATGTTCTTTTTTTATGATAAGGTCCTTTTGTGTGGCACAAAAACTATCCCGTTGCCGAGGGAGACCGGCAGTCTCCCATTGACATTGTCCCTCATCAGGCTTCACATGACTCCAGTCTGGGTCCGATTGTCCTGAACTACGATCAGTGTACCTCCACCAAAATTGCCAACAATGGAAACTCTGTTGTTGTGGAGTTTGAGGACTCTGATGACCGTTCAGGTGAGAAAACATACTTACAATATGTGTAACGTAGAGTTTTTGTAATACAGCAGAAATCCCACCTACAAAAAACATTCTCCGTAATCACACTTTGGTCCCTCAATATCATACTCGGGTCTAGATAGGACTATACATTAATATGACACGACCTATGACAATAAAAGAATACCGATTGCAATTATTAACAGAGATAACAGTTCAGGTACAATCTGATAGCTTTTGTCACTGTCAGCCACCTGCAGGAGAAATCTGCAAGAGAGTTTGCTTTCAATAAAAACATTTTTTTGTTTTTGTTGAAAAGTGCAAATGATGTGCATAACTGACCGTAATCAAAGGTTACAAATAAACCTGTGATTATGCTGCAGGGAAGTGAAGCCAGCAGTTAACTGTATGATCATCTGTCTGCTGGACAAGAGATATAATAACTTCAGGTGATCTCAATGGTTATTATGACCCGATTTGCTTTTTATCGCTGGGTGGATCCGTGTTAAACACCCGCTCATTAACATGAGGACGAGCTCAGAAATGTGGGGCTGTTTGGCTCAGACAGTTTCCACAGAGCAAGCAAGAAGCAACCACTGAGAGCAATTAAGAGAGAGGAGACCTGTAGGGAAACTAATGCACTTCCTCAGCACTTCTTCAGTTCAGATGAGGTGCGCAAATCCCCTTAACCTGCTGTTTGTCACGTGCGGCTTGCTCTGGATGTATGCATGCATGCTGGGTATTCACACATAATGGGGTTCTGTGTCACTGGTAATTTGTCAGGAAAAGGAGGATAGAACACAATAGACATGTTTCTAGACTGATGGACAATATGGATAATCAGATTCAATGGTAATACTAAATATAAGAACCAACATGACTGGAGTTAAGTTAATTCTAATGAATGCATTTCTCTCCTCAGGCAGTCATTCATGTTGGCATAATCAAGGCCAGGTTTTACAACACGATTTCACCTTTAACCATCTGATACAACACATAAGTTATTTATAAGTGGCTATCTACTTATCACCTCGTTTTCTAGATTAATAATTCATTGTAGTTAACACATTTTCATGTAACAGCTCACGCTCTTCTCGTGCTTATCCTACATCTATATTGTAAGATGTGCCAGATGAATATTTTTGCTCTCGTGTGTCACTCATGCATAGCTAATCTGACCTGGACTCGTGTGGCCTGTTTGTCAGAAGGATGTCAGCAGCATCGCAATGAATAACAGTCAGATTAGAACGCCGTTCTCACCCAGCAATGCAAGCCATAGGCTCCCAAAACGGTGCTATTCTGATAATGGCCTGAATGTCAATATGATGTATATTGAAGCTATTCAACCTTATTGGCCAATGGGCCTGAATGTTAAGCTAAACGTAGCTTAAATGTAGCTTCATTTAGCATAGGATCGGCTATTCGTGTCTCCACCTAAAGCTTGTGCCACAGAGCTCTAATGATATATGGGTTGGTAAAGCAGGCAGCAGGTTGGTGCTCGTGTTTCAGCTTTCACTAAGTGTGACTAGGTTGACTCGTCCTGCTGTGGTACTAAGCATCCTCACAGGATGTTCTGTGCAGCCTTTTTGCTGAATAGCAGTTTGTTAACCAACCGCAGACATTAGTGTGAATGCTTAACCATTTTAGTTGCATTCATTTGCATGTCATCTTCTACAGTGATCCGGGGAGGCCCTCTCGACAACCCCTACAGGCTGAAACAGTTTCACTTCCACTGGGGCGGAAAGGGCTGCCATGGCTCCGAGCACACCGTTGCAGGAAACGGCTATGCTTCTGAGGTTCGTGTCTCGATACTTCACTGTGCCAGCGTCTAATTATCAAATCATATAATAACCAATTTCATTTATATTTAACAATAAAAAGCTTTTCTTTCCTACTATTTGCCTCTCTAGCTACATTTAGTACACTGGAATGCTGTCAAGTACAACACGTTTGGGGAGGCGGCAACCGCTCCTGATGGCCTCGCTGTCCTCGGCATCTTTTTAGAAGTAAGATGTTTTATCTGAATGGTGATTCCATTTTCTGTCCGTGCGCCTCCTTTCCTCTTCATTTTTGCATCGGTATCAAGAATGAAAGACAGCATAATGTGTTGTAGTCCAGCCATGCTGTACTTCATTCATTATTTGTGTGTACATTAAACCATGCTATTTAGTTTAGCTTCATGTTCTGATCTGTGTATCTCTGTGTGCGGTGATTTCAAAAGGTCATCGAATTTTGAAGAGAAAAATGATTTGTCACAAAGTTGTGTACATAACGCCACGTGTTTCTAGTTGTAAACCTAGTCGTGTTGTGATAGTCAGAGTATTTGCCTCCAGTGTTGTGGTGCTGCAACCTGTGGTTATGATACGTCAGTACAACAATGATGAAGATTGTAAACGTATAAATATTTGATATGGATTCCCTCCAAAGGTCGCAAATCACTTCAATCTTGTCTGTTATGTCAGACAGGTGACGAACACCGATGGCTCCACATGATAACCGACGCTTTGTTCACAGTGAAGTTTAAGGTGAGTGTTTGTTTGCCACTGGATTTTATTACATCTAATATTCATGTGACCTTCTCTCAGCATTATTGCAGTTTGTGTTTGTATGTCTGTTACAGGGCAGCGTCACAGATTTCAAAGGTTTCAACCCCAAGTGCCTCCTGCCCAGCAGCCTCCACTACTGGACCTACCTGGGCTCACTGACCACGCCCCCCCTGCACGAAAGTGTCATCTGGATTGTCGTCAAGGAGCCAATCGCAGTGTCTGAAAAGCAGGTGTGTTGCAAACATGCTCCTTTGACCGCCGTGCGTGCCAGATTTCTATCGTGTAAACCACTGTAGTAGTTATTATTCCAGGTCATGTGACACAGCCATTCATACTCCACATTAACCCCAATCCCATAGTAGACAACCCCTCTGGCACACGATCTATATTTCCCTTGACTACAGAAAAGAGGCAACTACATGAAGTATACAGTCAAATATTTCTTATTCATAATGAATGGAAAACATATCAAATATGTTCATATCTGAAATAGGACAGTGATATGATTTTTTTTTACACAAAACATACGTTATATTTTCTTGATTCCCAACTGCACATGAATGTTATGTTCAATGCTTTAGAATATTACTGATTGCTTTCATATATTTTTTGGAGCAAATGATCTGCACCCATGTTTCTCTGAGGTTAAATGTTGTTTTACTTTAAATGACACAGCTACACACAGTGATACCTGGAGACCTGATGCTGCAGTTGATCAGTAATAAAAATACATTTTATTTATAGAACACTTTTCATTTCATTTGCATGTCAGTTGTGTCGTCCATGTTTCTTGGCCTGCATAATATTAGGCTATGCTCCACGAGGGATCAGGGATCCTTTATTCATCTTCCTCCTCTTGTGGAGCATCAGTATGCTGGGTTTGAGAAGTTGTGGGTGGTGGTGGTGAGGTTTACCTCTATGCTGTAGCATGTGCAGAAATGTACTAAGCATGATGTTATATTTAGCGTCCAGAACAAGAGCAGGCATCATTCATGTGGTTGTCGTGTTTAGGGTTGATTTGTGTTCATCCCCCCATCTTCACACTGAATTGAATCAGAAAGTTTAGGTCTGGTCGCCCCGGGTTGTTGACAAGTTAAGTTGACTAGCCGGATGTCTGCAGCCGTCCAGGTCTCTCCGTGTGCTGGTCCTGTGGCGACTGCTGCCAGCCTCTGGATTACTCGCACAACTTTGTTGATCTTTTCTCGTCTAGTTCCCCATTTTTAACTCCAGGATTGTACACGAGGAATCAGGAGTTTTAATGACGCTGGCACCTCAGGCGTAGCATGAGCGATCCGTCTGTAAACCCATGTGTGTAGCGTAGCTGGGGGGTGAGGCTTAAGCTAGGCAACTGGCCTCACAACCTATGACTCCAGTCTCAAGCCTTTGATCCCCTCCAGCTGATTATCCTGATGGATGGATGGCTGGATGTGTGCAGGGCTTTAATTGAGAAATGCTTGCATGGAGACGCAGCAGGGGAAAAGCCCTTACATAAGAGGGTATTATTTTGTTTTTAATTTCCCCTCATAATGATAGACATAAGCTAAAATGGATTATCCAAAAGGAGGGTGATGTGTTTGTGCTTTTTACATTTTTGAAAGGGCCCTGAGTCATGGAATACATCTGGTAATATTCAGGTAGGTAAGGACTGTGGATTGTTGGACTTTTTAAGGTGCTTACAGTGTCTAGTATGGAGCCTATTCAACCTCAGAAATTCAATTGTTTTGCAAAATATGAAGATGAAAATCCTTGTCTCTCCAAATGCAGCTGGGCAAGTTTAGAACGCTTCAGTTCACCCGAGAGGAAGAAGATCAGAGGACACGCATGGAAAACAACTTCAGGCCTCCCCAGCTTCTCAAAAACAGGAAAGTGCGATCCTCCAATTAATGTGACCCCAAGAGATCTGCCTATAAAGACTCTTTGATTAGACAACAGTGAATGCATTGATTTGATTGTACTATTTACCTCATGGAAGCTTGTCTTGAGGATTTCTGATTTTCTTTGTACAGTAGAGTCGTTCTCATCACTGCCAGCACGTTGTGTCCCTCCGGTCAGAAGCTTCCATGGCAGAGGACGGAATCAGCTTTTTGAACGATTTTAGGGAAAAATAAAAGGGATGTTATGAAGCTATATAATAATTACTTTATGCAAGTTTCTTTAAAGACTAATATCTGCTATTTGGTGATATCGTATTGTAATAACAAGGGATATGTGAATGCGGATTCAGGTGTTGGATGTGTACTTGTACTGCCTTAGGTGTTCAAGGAAAACAAGTGTTGCTGAGGCAAGCTCTTGTTAGGTGCTATTATATGTAACTATTGTGTGTGACGAAGGTGTGTTTGCAGCCTGGTCTCCCACCACTATGCCGTCTATGCAGATTCACGGCCTCGGCCTCCTCAGTGACCCCGATCAAAACCCCCGTTGATCCGGCCTGGTGGATTCCTTGGGGGCCAAAGATCCCTCCCAGTCCAACAAGCCCAACACTGAAGGTGGGACTGGATTAGTGCTGCGTTGCTTAGAGTGCTCCGTTTGGCCATGACGTAGAGCATGAAAGTCTCAGGTCCTTTAGAGCTCAAGAGATTGAGATATTCACCTACAGCAGGGTGGTTTAGTATTTTAGCAAGCTCTCCAGATTGACATCTTCTTTCTTATTCGGGGTGTGTTATTTATAACCCCAGCAGCCCTAACGAGGAGCGAATGAATTCAATATTTCAATTAGACTCTGAATCTTTGTCTGTAAACTGCGTCCTGCCTGTGGGTGTCTCTACCATGCAGGAGGAGCTGCACGCTGTTCTCTCCTCTGAAGCTGCACTTGCATGAGAAACACATGCACCGTATGTAAAAGCGTGACAGGTGTCTCACTGGGGAGAGTTATGGCAGCTTTGTGTAACGCTGGTCCTTATTTAGATCGACTAATATTTTACTAAGACAGAGGTATGGAAGGGATAAACTCCTATTGTTCCCGTACAACAAAACGCACACAGGAAGAATGGCATCTCAGTTATGATTGTTTGTGAAAGAAGATTGAAATTGTAATTTATGGATTGTCTGAATATGGTTTAATGCATTCTAAAATATTGTGATGTTTGCTGAATGAAATAAAATTAAGTCATTAAGTAAGTTTGTTTGGCTGTGATTATTTTTCATCCCATTTGAAGCCAGATTCCTAGACTGACATTTAGATATACACAAACAAGACGCTTGGCGTTTCTAAACCAGACAACTGACAGAGTACAAGCATTGTTCACCTTCTTTGTTTAATCTGCTATAACTGAACCTTGTACCTGGTATCTATGGTAGGGTTTTGTACAGAAGAGCCATTCAAGCAAATGTTTAAACTCACACTCACTGATCAGAAGCAGCACCAGGTTCAAGGTAATTAGTAGCCAGGTTGTAGCCCAGAGGGATGAAGGACCGAGAGAAGGAACATGGACTGTGATCACGGTCAATGATTGACCTGCTGTGTTCATTGAGCCAGTTTGATTAAGGCCTTAAATAGTCGGTCAGTACGATGGAGTAGTAAAGTAAACATTATCATTTGACTAATGTTGTGATAAATGTCCAAAACCGGGATCAGATGAACAGAACTAATAAAGAAAGAATGTCCTTAAATTACCCTATAATAAATGACCCTACCTCATATTGAAATAAAGTAGATAAGTTGATTGGCGTGTAACTGCATTAATAACTATGTTAATTTCCTGTTCACATTAACATTTGGATGTCTAAGAAGATTCTGAGAAACCAATGTTTTCAGTCATTTTTGCTAACCAGTTACACTTTTGAGCTTTGACAGAGAGAAGTATGTCAAATAATTTCCCTTCTTTTTAAAAATCTTAATTTGTTCAAATCTGTGGCTTCAACTTGTGGCTACACTGTTTTTCCAGCAGGTGGCAAAATTGAGGTATAGATGCAGAATATCCCTGTATGTATACTTTAGCTGGTATTTTATGGTCTTATGGTTTATGGAAATGGTCATAACCACATCCACTCCTACACACCCCCTACACTCAACTGCACACTCATCACTAGACAACCAGTTGATCAAGTTAACAGTTTCAAATTCCTAAAATCACTGTCTGTGGCCCCCGACCTCCTCTTACTCCTATAAAAGCATCATCCAACCCATCCTAATGTACTGTTACCCCTGCTTCTTCACCTTGCTCACTGTCACCAGCAAAAAAATCCTCAAAATCCCACAGCATCCAATATAATTGCCTAGCACATGCAGACAGCCCTAACCATCCCCTGAACCAATTTTTCATACTTTCATACCCATCTGGCTGCAGATATTGAGTACCGGACTGGAAAAAAGCCCATTTAAAAGAAACTGTATCCCCTCAGCCATCACAGCCTTAAACAAATCCATGCAGACCTGATATTTCACCCCTGTGTCATGTCTTTGTTTATATGTTTGACCGTGGTATGTGTGGGAGAGGGGTTGTTAGTGTTACTTGTGGTATGTGTGGGAGAGGGGTTGTTATCTGATACTTGTTATTGTTTTATTGTAACTCTGCCCTGTAAACTCTGATTTATGTGTGAAAACAATTATCCCCATGGGGACATTAAAGAACCTAACCTAACCTAACCTTTAATGCCACTTGTAAGAAAATATTAAACAACACATTAAACACTTATTTACTTATTTAATTTTTACATTTATTTTCTTTTGCTTGCAAATTTAAATGTATTCGTCTTTTTTTTGTGTGATGTTTTTGGTCTATAAATCCAGCTTGTGTTGCTGCGTCCTGTAGGTGGCAGTATCTACTGTCTTTTGTATCACATGGAGCAAGAACTCTGGTTTGCCTTTTAACAGGCACAAGGATTTAATTTTAAAGAAGTAAAAATAAACCACAGGCAGTGGTTTACTGTACAGTATCTTGGGTACACAGAAATGGTTTTGTGTGACAGTGATTTATTTCATAGAAAATGGCTGACTACAACAGAAACACGTATCTCACATCCAAAGAGACAGCAATATTTCGCTATCAGTAACACATGACCTTGCCTTTGCCCGTCTTTGTCTGTCCTCCGTGCCACTATTGTTTGAACCAAGAGGTTGCATTACCTCGTCTGGTTTCATTTCCATCTAATTGCTGATGGCTGTGGAAAAATGCAGTTTCAGGTTAATGAATAAAGAATGAAAGTGGGTGTGTGAGAAGTATATTTAACACATATTCTCAAACAATCCTTTCAAAATAGCATCAGGGGGCTTTATTGAGACTGAGAATACCTTAGTGGACACATCATCGTCAGCCGCAATCGATGTGCCATGAAATATGATATTACAGTCAGGCCTCAGAAATAGAGTCAGTCACACGTATTTTTAGCATCAGGATATCTATTTGCTTGTTGTAGTGATTTTTCCCAGACACAGCAACATCTTAGCAACTTGTGAAATACAAACCTGCCGGTCGAATGAGCAGCAGATAAACTTGCTGGTCACACAGAAGAATTAAGTGTTTGAGAGAATGAATTAGACCTATATGTTTGTTAGATGATGAGGGAAAGATACGACCGCAACACCACACCATCGTTGTTTTATCAATGCCAAACATGAATGTAGACCCATGTCTACAACTCACAAGCTAAACTAAGATTATTAAATTCTGTATATAACCAATCTCTTCGAAAAATGTATGTGGCCTATTCATTTAAAGGGCCACTCCACTAATTTTACACAACCAAGTTTGTCACAGAAAGAGTGGAAAAAATGTCTTCTGTGGCTCTGATAGAGCTTTGCTAATGTTCCTCAATGTAAGGATCAAATAGTGTACTCAAAGTATAAAAAACAAAACTACTGTAGGATAATATTTAATCCTAGCTCCATATTACTGGATTATGAGTAGGGATGCATTAATGTATGAGCAACATTTACGGGGGAGTAAATCAACCCATGCATTGTATTCTATAAACTCATCGTAGTATTTGTATTTAATAAATATGCATAGTAACTAACTATAGCTGTAAAATATCCGAGACGCAGAAGATAAGAAGTACAGTAAAACATAGCATAAAGTAGAAATATACTTAAAGGAGCAGTGTGTATGATTTAGTGGCACCGAGTGGTGAGGTTGCTGATTGCAAATGAATAAACCTCCGCTCAGCCCTCAGAGAACTACGGTGGCCTTCAGGTAACATAATAACATGAAAGAATCTCTAGATCCAGTGTTAAGTTTGTCCTTTCTGGGCTACTGTAAATGTGGCGGTGCAACATGGCGGACTCCACGGAAAAGGACTCCCAACGTAGATATGAGGGCTCAGTCTCAGCTAAAGAAAAGACTTAGTTTCAGGTGATGATAAAACGTTATAAATGTCCCTAAAGCCTACACACATAACTGCTCATCATTTAATGTGCGTGTTACAGAGGGCATGCACCAGGACGGGAGGCGATTTACATAAAAGGCCCACGCTAAGGACAAAGAGATACACTCCTGACCTTGACTGCTTTGTAACCTTTTGGAGTTACAATACTAAGAGAGCACCTTTAAGTGACATGTAATTATCTGAATTCTACAAACAGAATACAACAGTCACAAAGCTGCAAAGGCTCAAACCATGTTTTCTACTTAAACCTCACAACTTCATTTGACTCTCACTATTGTATCTAACCTTCTTATCTCACTGTTTTTAATGACACCACAGTCTCCACAGACTTCTCCTGTTTCACCAGTAAGGCCGAAAAAGGGATTCTCTACTCCTAAATCCTTTTACGTTTCCCAATATTGCCAAGGACAGAGACTCTATCTGGCAATCAGGGGACAGGACTAACGGTACAGTTGCCATGGATACAAACAGCACATGTAGCACAACACAGTTGTTGGCCAGCTCATATCTCCCCTACTTGCCTACGAGCCCGTGATCCATCGCCATCACCCTGTCAGAAAATAAAACCTTACCGCCAAAATATCTGAAGCTTCTTTCCCCCAAACACCCCTTTGGTGACACGTGTGTGTTCCCGTATTCATTAGGGAGCTTTATTTAGTAGCATGTTATCTACTTTTCAGTCCTGTGATACCCGACGTATTCTATCCAACCACACACACACACTACACACACCACCTGTCCTTTCTGAATGTTGATGTCTGGCCTTCACCCAGGTTCAGGGTCGGGTTTTTAGGTTCAAGTGTAACAACAATATTCACCTTTAATGGCACACGTATATCCAGAAAATAAAATTAAGGGTGTCAGGCAGTGGCCTTGGTTCACAGTGGAGTATAAATCACAGCAGAGGGGAAGGGATGTGGCTCCTTCTCTTCGGCACGCTGTTGGTGGTCTGTTATGATAATTAAAGAAAACAGAGCTTCGCTGTCGTTGGACAGGGGTCGTGATCTGTAATTCTATACTAGGTTGTCAACTCATATACCATAAAGGCTTTGATCTATGGGCTATATATTTCAGAAAATATATGTTAGCTGCCTCTGGCTTTTGGTATTTGATATTTGGCCTTATCACCTATACCTACAGTAAATGTTGAATGTGACGCTGCTACTCAGACTGCGAGGTACGACAGTCACACCCTGACCTCCGTCATCTGATCCCGACACTGTAGGCTCACCCAGCATTGGGTCATGACATATTCTGAGTGGGCATCAGACACCTACACGGCCTTCAGGGAACTCGTCCGACTTAACTCGGTGACCCGTAAAGGCCTTTCGATTCAATCCAAGTTCTCACTGTTTGCACAGGGTGTCTATGGCAACGCACACAGTCAGTGCTGCATCACAGCTCAGTCGACCCCTATTTATTTCACACGCATCTGTTCAAAATCAGCGTCAGAGACACTTGGCTTGCTCAATAGATATGTAAAACTAACCGCAACAGACTTGCAGACCTGAATGAATCAGAGATTTACATTCTGGGAAAGGTTGATGAGAGTTTAATGATCACACAAACAAACCCATTTCCAACGTTGACACAATATTTTAAAAGGCATCTCTTTTTGGTACCGGAATGTTTTCATGGTGTACTCACACCGTCCATACTTCATTACGATGTCATCTTCTATCATGTATTTTGAATGATTGTTGATCATTCAACATGTTTTCATAAGTTGGACCTCTCTGCGACTTTTTAAGACTGCAGTCATGCTAGGATGCTGAACGCTGCTCAGGCGTAATGCTGCTTGATGCTAAATGTTTGCATGTGAACACGCTCACAGAGACAATGCTAACATGCTAATGTTGAGCAGGTAACACTTACCAGATCCACAGTCTTAGTTTTACCTTCTGGCTTGCTAACATGATGGGATTGTTGTTATTCTTGTAGACAACATAAACCAGACCAGATCCAAGAATTCAGGCAAATTAAACCTTTTGAGCAAAACAGTAGAAAACATCTTCTGAGGGCCATGAATGTCTTTACAAAACGTTTGAGGTATTTCAGTCTGGACCAAACGTGACAGACAGACCAACATTATTATTCATAGAGCCATGCTGCCAGCTTGGCTAATAAATATTTGATTTTGCAGAAACTGCTACACTATTACAAAGAAAACAGAAAAGGAATATAATAGATGAATGTAATAGATGGTAAAAATGAAATCAGGTTGACTTGATCCTTCAGCTTCAGACAAAAGTGTATATTTAATTCTAATTCAAGTGAATCTGCTTTGCTTTTCTTCCATCCCCAGACAGGCCAATTAAAGAGTGATTGGATAACTTAATGGGTCTGACTGGGATAGACCCATGTGATCATCTCTCTGTCTGTCTCTCTGGCCTGTCTCCAAAAATATCACAGGCCTTTTGCTGGTTTGATCCATCTATCTGCTACAACTCCCACAACCAACCACCGCCAACACATTCAAGTCAGAGGGGTCAGTCATGCACCCAGAAGCGTCGCAAGTTTCCAAGATCCCTATCCCCCAAGCCCACTAGGTCAAAAATAGTCCCTGTTAGCCTTTTATAAATCAGAGTGTTTCTATAAAAAGCCTTTGGCTGACCAGAAGCCTTGGCTGAGGCCACATCGCCCTATCTTTAGCTTTATTTATGTCCTGGTGTTGACAGCGCCACTTGCAAAGCTTTCCAGTCACCGTTCAATAGGTCACATGTGTGCCGAGCCCTCGGCCCAATGCTGGAAAGCACCGTCGAGTAAAAACGGTAATCAGTGGGCCTACAGCCTGCATCCCTTACAGAAACAAACCGCCTAACAGCTGCTGAGTTAACGGCTTGATGAATCTTGCCCTCAGATTCTTTCCATCCACTTAGTGTTTATGGAGCTCTCGTCTGATGACAGATAAGCATGTCCACTATTGTGAAATGATGATTAGCATTATGTCACGTGACACAAACTATTCTTACATGAGGGCTGTGAAAGAAGAGAGACCCATAACTGTGGCTTTATTTGACTAATGTCACTGTCTTTTGCTTATCTTTTTTTATTCTATGCATTTAAACTCACCCGCGGGTCCACTGAGAGCTCCAGTCCCTCATATCCTCATTGCTGCAGCGTGCTGCGCTGTCATATGCTTAATATATTATTCAGGAGTTCAGAAAAGCAGACAGCGTTATCAGAAAGCTGTGTTTCTGTCACAACATCAGACATGGGAAGAAGAGTGTGGAAATACAGGATCAATAAAGACAAGGATGAGGTACAGGTGACTATAGGGCGTGTATAAAGGAGCTGAAGTACACTATCATGTGTGGCCCTGTAGTTTAGTAGCACAAAATGCCACGATGCAACACGCGTGCAATTGTAACAAACACCCCGCACTAATCCGTGAACATCCAAGCTAAAAACAAACTGCAAGCGGTATAGAGGCGTTACGTCTTTGCAGCTTGCTTTTAGAGTTGTGACCTGGACAACCTGACTGACTGGGTTGATCGCCACATCGTCCCAACAGAGATGGACGAATAGCATCAAAATAATAAACGATGCAATACAATCTCTGAAACAATGTGTAGTTCTGACATGAGATTGATGTTTTTGTGCATGGCTAAACGTTATTAACCTGAGCTTCATAAGCATATTATGATATGAGCTCCCTCTGTGTATTCACTATGCTGTATAGGCACCTGTGGGGCGTAGTGTAGAAATAAGTATATGCTAAGGAATACTTTGATTATGTGTATTCTTCCCCCGACAGGATAAATAAAGAAGTTGGGAGAGAAAAACGCTAGAAGTAGAGCCAAAGATAAAGATTGTCTAGGAAACCCGGAGAACAAACAGGTCATCAGTCACCTGGAAACACCTCGCATAGCGACACCGTTTAGAGTGACCGCTCAAACAGCAATGCTTGAAACTGCTAAAAGTCAAACTCTTTTGGGAGTCGGGGATCAGGCAGCCGAGACTATTTCAGAGCAGATTTTGCCCACACAAGGACAGCAAGGTCTCGTCCCACTCAAGCTTCAGTTCGTGAGTGATGGCAGCGTTTCACAGTGAACAGTGAACAGAGATGGTGTAGGTGGACTGTGTGTCTGTGTCTGTGTGCCGTGGCTTCACAAGGCCACACTGTTACACTTAAAGCCTTAGAGCGTCCAAACGCGGGGGCTGCACGTCTTAATGCACAACAAGTGCCCGTTGCTCTATAAGTGTCTCCGTGAAATTGTTATTTAAACCCATGCAGTGAAACGCTGGTCATCGTTGCTATTTATAATCCCTTATTGAGCCTTGCATTGTATCTATGTTGAGTCTGAGGGGCGCAATCATGCAAATGCTTGTGCCAAGATGGAGATGTGTCAGCGCTTGTGGCTGATGTGTGTGGGATGAGTGATTGGAACATTTTCATGTAATTGTTTTGCTGCTAATTAGCACTTCTCTGCTGCTGTGCCTCATCGGGAGATGTAGTTCCGTGGGTGCTCTACAGCGGCTTTCCTCTTTATCACAAGCGCTTTGACCCTAAAGTGCCTAAATGTAATATAATTAAGAAAGGCGTGAAATAGACTATATGGAATCTCAATCTCAAATTTTAAGACAACATGGACGAAAAAGAAAAGGAAAATATGGACATCTGTAATTCCATGGCAGCTGAGAAAAACTCCATCTGCTGATGAAGATCATGTTGTCGGTTAGAAAGCTCCAGAACAGCTGTTTTTTTAAATTATTATTAAAGATTGAGTATTCATCATGAATTTAGTTGAATATTAAAATATGATATATTAATATTAATATTATATATATTAAGTGGCATTTGACCCAAGTGAAAAGATAGACAAAGGCCTTTTTGTTACCATAGAAACGGTTGCTGGGGAATAAAATCAAGTGGAGGAAATAGGAAATAAAAAGATGGTGATAAGAAAGCTAATTTTCGTTTTCTTTTTTTCATGTCAGACTCATTAACGGTTCTTTGACATGTGCCACGCTGAATAACATGTACGGTGTATTTAGTGGCACAGAAAAGCTTTTCATGATGCTTTCATCAGCACCTTCTGGATATCCTGTATTTCACCACCCTTTGTGCTGATTCCTGATATGAACCTTTTGTGGTCCTCTCCTCTCCAGATGTAGAGCACACTTTGCTCAGTGCCTTGAACACTCTCACGTGGATTTCCACAGCGTGGAAAAAAAATAAATCAATAATCCTACATCATGTGTTTGTTCCATTGTCCTGCAGTTTGATGATAGAGTTGTATTTGATGAATTAAAGGATACGCCTGGTGATAAAATATTAAAATACTGCAGTGGCCAACTGTGGAGCAAATCAAAATTAAAATTTACATTGTAATTAGTTGAATAATAAAAGTATTGAATATTGCAAACCTTTAATTAATTCATAATCACACATCTGAGATGAATAGTTGTAGAGTTAATACAGTTAATTGATATAATACCCATAATTGAAGATGTAGGGGGAGGGACTTTATTTTTTGGAAGATATTTAAAGGAAAAACTTAAATTAATCTCAAAAGATGTCTTAACAAACCTGAGCTTTAATAAACTTCTATTTGAACGAATTCCTCAATTACACATTTTTTAAAGAATATAAAGAAAGGTGAAGCAACAAAGGATTTTCACAGTGCAGTGTGAGTCTGGTTCGCTTTCATGTGCATTTATTCCAGCTGCTTCTTGAATCAAATTGTTGATTTCCAGCTTCCTGTCTTGATGGCTTGAAATGTAAGAGTGATTATAGTCTCTGAAATGCCATAAATAGCAGGAATGACGCACATACTCTGTCAAATGTCCATTTTATGTGACAAGCAGTTTATACTGTTTTCCTGTCCAGGATATTAAATTACTGTATTGAACAAATAATAGAAAATAGAAGACAGAACTATGACCAATTCACTTTTAGCGCTTTATCTCTAAACATTTCCATTCTCATGTGTCGTTACCAGCAGTTTTGCTGGGCACAAAATCTCTGTATTTGATGCTTATAATAATACATACGACAAATATTCTTTTATATGTGATGTACAACAGATCATGTAAAACATGTTATGATAATACAAATTAGTTAAGAATCCTATTATGTTTAAGATTCAGTACATTCAGTATTCAGTCTGTAAATCCCAGTAATATCTCCTCACAGTCCACCAGCTGCCCAGGTGTTCATGCATAGCCTCGGCTCTGTAGATGGGACACAAATAAAGTTGCTTAGATTGAGCCACAACAACTCTGGTCAATAATATATAACAATGTATCATATGGAAATGTATAAAATACCTGAACATTGTCAAATCAATGACGTGAAAAAGTGTGTAAAAGTAATAAAATACACATTTAATGTATCTTAAATATGTACTTGAATAAAGTACTTATTTACATTCCACCACTGTAGCAAAGAGGATTACGAGCTTCTGGTGATGCCAGTGAGTGTGATGTGAAGCCCAGCATTTGTCATCTCCACACAACCCCATTTTAAAGTTGAAGGAAGGCTGGATCACACCGACAGTTTATTATTCAGCATTTCATTCCTGCTTCTCTCTGCTGAGTGAATCTGAAAGCTTCTGCCAGGTCGACTGTTAAAGTGATGTTACCGTAAAAGTGAGCAGCCGGAGTACATCAGTCCCAGTGATGCAACATAACGCACCACTGACTTGTGTCGCTGTTACCAAGCACCATTCCTGTCAGTGAATCAATTTATCGTGCAAATGGAAAGCCCCCGCAGCCCCCGACCTTTCTCAACTACCAGTAATATAGGCAATTTATATCAGTCAAACAGGATTTACTGAAAGCGCAGGAGATGCTGAAACAACTAAATGACTGAGGGTCATTTATTGCCTTGAGGTCATTTTAAAGGGGGGAATGATTTTGTTACTGTGATTTTTACTGTTTTTTTTTAATTTATTTTACTTATTTATCCATAAAGTGTCTTTAAGTAACTTTAAAGCGCTATAAAAATAAAATGTATTATTATTACCACTGGTGTGAATTTTTATTCCACAGATATTGAAATGAAAGCCTTTATGTTCTGAGTGCAAGATGATAAAAATGGTATTTACCCCCAGATCAAAGATATTGCAATCAAAATGCAAATGCATATATACTAATCTGTATCTAATCTCCACACTGTAATGGCTGGAGGTACGACGGATCTCTCAAATGACAAACAATGAACTGGTGCCTCACACAGACGTCTCCCTCTCAGCCTCTGAGGGGATCTGTATCACAACAAATACAAATTGGATTTCGTGCCTAAACTCTGAAACCCACAAGAGATGGAGATGCTCAACCTGATTAAATATGGATCAGATCAGGATAGTTTCTATCACAGGAAAAGAGATGAAGGCACTCCCTTCTTGTTGTTGCACCATCTGTTGATCTCTGTCTGATGAACATTGGAGAAAAAACAAAGAGGGGTTGAGTTGCTGCGGCTTTTTTACATTCCTGCCGAGGAGGCCAGGTACAGAAACACACAAGACAGACAGACAGACAGACAGACAGACAGACAGACTACTTTATTAATCCCCTATTTGGAAATTATTCAGCAACAGCAAGGAATACACATCATCTTGTATTTTGCCTTGTTCATTTCCTTTTTTTATTTATTAGTTTCTGTCTGTTTTGTCCTGTCTTAGCTTTGTTTCCTGTTGTTTTAGTTTCCCCTCCCTTTTTCTGTGTATCACCTGGTTCATATATTGATTACAGCTGCTTCAATGGTTCAGCAAGAGTTGGGCTATACGCAAGTACGTTGTGCATGAGAGAATTAAGATGTCACACATGCCAAAACTAGTGTTCACTTCTGAGTGAAAAGGAAAAAAGAAAACCTTTGCTACCAGTGACAAATCCACATCTTCACATGCAGCGCAACTTTAGTGAATATCGCAGAGCAGGTGGTCACTCAGCATTCCTGCATGAGTGAGCGGACCTATATGCCCTTTAGGTATATAATAATGGAAGACTTCATCATCAGAAATGCCTTGCAGCAGTCCTGAAACACTGCAGGCCTCTGACAGCTACAGATGGGAAAACTGTGAAGTTTGGAGCCAAATTGAAATTACCCGATCTTAAAACAAGCTTAAAATAGCCAAAGCTGTGGGGAAACTCAGAACTCAGGGGGAGGAGGGATTAGGAAAAACACTCGTCTGTGCTGGTAACTGAGCAATGGAAAACCAGCTGGCCGCTTGGGGAAAACCATCCGCTGCTCCACTGTTCCCGTCCCCGAGCGTCCATATCTGGAGAATTATCTTTCATTTCCCAAGCTACTTGAAGTGATTGGATATATCGCCCCCATTTCACTCTGTGGCCTTGAACCCCATGTCAAACGGCTGAACCCTCTCGGTCCTTGGAGGATCCGTCACGTCAAGGCTAAAGTTGGAAGTTCATTACCTCCCAAATGTAATGCGTGACCCCATGTCACTAGCTAATCCCTGCCCTTGTGCTCTCCCGTCTCCCTCGGGGCCCTCGTCAGTGTACTTTTCTTTTACTTGGAGCTATGTTGCTTTGATTGGAACAGCTAGCCGCGGATATAAATAACCTAATACAAAGTGAGTGTGTAGGCTATCGGCTACATTGTCTGTGTATCTGGTGAGTCATTGCACATTGAAACTGTCCACTTGAGGGAGCATCTAGGCACACACATGCATTTGCAATAGTGAATATATAAAGCTAATTTCTGGTCCATTGTTGCCATACTTTCCCCTCCATTTTATGCCTGCTGGCAGCGACACAATGAGTTGCTGAAAATATGATTGGTTGTTTACTCCACAACAGTCTACTAACTGACCTGGGAGATAAAAAAAAAAGAAGATGCAGCTGCTAACCTTCACACAGATGAGGCCTGCTCCTGTGTATGTTTATATCATCAGCAATTCTTCACACTATTTAGAAAAACACCTTAATATTTGTTCATACTGTGAGCATGAGCATATTTTCATTAGTCTATTGCTGATGTTACAGTACAATGTGCACATGAAAATGATTAATGTTACTTTTTATAGTTGATGGTGACTTAATAGTATAACATTTTACAAAAGCACAGTGTAAATAATAAAAAGAAAGATGGCCGAGTTCAAATTACTTCTCCAGATTGAGGGTCCTGGTACGTTTCATGCCGGCTCACTGTCACACTGTCGGGGCTGACTGGAACACTTTAATACAACAGAGCGGTGTTCACGTCATAACACCGATGCTCTTTTTAAAGAGGGCGCGCAGATTTAGGATTAAGAAGGAATTTGACCCAAACGCAGACGGTAAAAGAGGCAGCAGGATGATTTGCTTGAATGTGGCTTTTCAAGCTGATAGTCCACATGCAGGCAGTCAAGCAACAGGTAGCAGGCAGGAAAACAGGGAAATACCAAAAGACTGGTGGAATAAACTAGAAAGTATAAATAACAGCCAGACTGCTACTTGCTGGGTCAGACGCTGACAACTAAATACTGAGACAAGGAAAACACACTGACTAAATACATTATTATTATTATTATATAACTAATGGAGCACAGGTGTGGTGGAAAGACAGGCGGGAAAACACACAAAGGCAGGAAGTAAAATGAGACGAGAAGGTTTTCAAAGTAAAGCAGGAAACACATTTTAACCAAAATCTTTGGACATTGACAGCATTGGGTTTATATTAAAGTCACGGTTAAGAGCCGCCAATATTGCACATTGACTGATTTTAAGTTAAAAGTTTCATCAGCAGACATGGATTCACATGGATCATCCCATGTTTCTGTCCAATATTCACAAGTCTTTTAGCTCTGGTTTGGTCTCCACCAACTCCCAACTCTTTTTCCTGCTTGTTTGACTTTCCATCTCTCACCCTCATGCTGTAAATGTGTACCGGTAATATTGTCACGGTATATAGATTTTAAATTCCTATAATTTTCACAAATAATACTGATTTGATGATTTCAATTCTAAAACAAACAGATGATTTATGTAGTTTCATCCCGGAATTTCATGGCACATTTTCCCCGAGAAATCTCTAAACTCTTGTCACCGGGGGCTAATGGATGAGTTCATAGCATCCATTCAATTTGCAAAGCTTTGTATTTTGTAAACGTGCTCAGTTCGTTGGACACTGAGTGACATGCAGCGGACATTTACTTGTTGAGCGTATTTATAGCCACACTGGTCTGAATATAGCGTTGCTTGCCTGCGAGGTCGTCAGCATTTATAAAGCCGTAATCACCGAGACTGGAACACTCTGCTAATACAATTACAAACACAGGACAGTTTCAGGCTTTCTCCCTGGATTAAAAGTGTTGGTAGAAAAGAGAGGATTTGAAGTGGACAAATGAAATGACACATTGCTACAGCACAGCTTCTATACAATTACAGTTTACTGGGATGGAATACATATAACATACAACAAACATGTAGATATGAAGATGTGAAGTTAAATAAAAAGATGCTGTTACGGTGCTTGCAACATTCTGACTGTATGTGTTCGATTTGATGAAATCTCAGAATTTGCAGGTATATTTCTTCTGATTTATGGTTTTACTATAACATTTATGAAACATTATATCATAACTAGGCATCAAGGAGATAACATGTTTTTCAATGAACAGATGTGTGTGTTTAACAAAAATGAATAACAGAAACATGCAGTGTAAATCATGACAAGTATTTGGGTCAAGGTTAGAGAAAAAGAGATTTGGAAAAAAATGCCTTTTAACTCAAAATATTACAAATATTATTTATTCTTGAAATACAGTAACTTTTTCTTTTAATGACATCATTCTCAAAATCTCGCGTGTTTTTTCCAAACCATGGCACTTTGTTTTAGTAAATAGGCACAATCTTGAAACAAATTAACACGCCTACAGCAATAGAAAAAAAAAAAACGTAAACTTAAAATATAAGTCAACATCATGTCCCAGGCACAAGCCTTTCAACTAACAGACATTCTAATAATCTAAAACATCTTGTAATTTTGCTTTCGGGTTAGGGTACATCTGAACTTTGGTCCAATAACTGAAATATACGTTCACTTTTTAGATATTCACAGTAGATAATGAAAGCCTTGCTCTGAAAGCAACATGTATCCAGTGAGCAGGACGAACAATACAGTATCTATCATCCTAATTAGATTGAGATCTTCAGGGGAACTCTCTCCTGGTTAGTTTTGCTCGGCCGTTTGGGGTTCTGGTAGGAGAGTCTCACAAACACAACAATGAGAATAGTCCCTGGAATTAAAAAACAAAAACAACAACATTGATAAGTTACTTGTCCAGAAATGATTATGTGACACAAAGCCTTTAATGCAACTAAATGGCTTTCCAGCGACTACCAAACACTACTTCTGTAAGGCATATAATGCAGCCTATAATGCATTCTCATTGTTGTTAGTATTGTGTTTATGATACGTTACAGTGGCAGTAAAACTGCCTCCGTCATCCTCTCGGCTTACCTATGACAGCAAAGGTGCCAAGCAGAATCCCCACCGCAGACTGAATAGTTGGCATGCCCTGCAACTGCTTGGCAGCCATTTTGCAGTTCCCTCTGACGTTGCAGGGACACACTGTCACTAACAGGAGAGGGAAGAGGGAAACAACAACAACTCACTGACCAACACACTCAGTTCAGACTAAACAGGAAATACGACCCAATGAAAGAATTTCTCTTATGTTTAGGATGGATGTTCAGTGTCCAGCAGTATAAACACTTTTACTCAAACAAAAACACTGCTCGGCTTATGATTAATGGAGAATAATTAATATACACTCTGTACAGTTGACAGGGGAAAGGTTTTCCTGCACATGTGACTATATTTGTTATATATATATGACTGAATTTCACATAGAAGGACAACACAAACTGAATTTGGGGAAATGTGGTCTTAAGAGAACTGTGTAATAACAAGCCTGTAAAAATCATGTGTACAGCTTGCACCATTATTTAACAGGAACAGTGGAAAGCTGGCACACAAAGGGGCTGATCTCTATTGATTCGTTCCGACGCTCTTGTCCCGTGACCTCCCTGCGTTCGCTTTAGCTTATCAGCAGGGGGGGATTCAGCATTACCTGGCAAGTTTATGAAGGTGCTCCTGGGAGGAGAGCTGCTGTCAGAGATGGTGAAGGGCACCGTGTAGACCTCGGGGGCCAGGTACGGGATGTTTAAGGACAGGTTGGTGTGAGTATCTGGAGGACAAAACACAGAAAAAATGTTCATCACAATTTTGTTATACAAACATTTTGCTTGGATGATGAGCGAAAGGTGGTCGAAACCACACCTGGCATTGTTTTTTTTGTTTTTTTTACATTTTCATATCATTAAATCTCAATGTGATAATGTGGCACAATATCAACACGCTGAATAGGTCCAGTCTGTATATTTGATGACATCAGTGCATGCTCCCAGAAACACATGCACAATGGTAACAACATTGTTTTCATATCGTGCTCATAAGGAAAAAGCTTCCTGTGCAGCATTACAAATGAGTTCCCGCTCGATACATCAGAGATCAGAATAGTCAAATTCTGAAATGTGTCAAATACATCCGATATGACTCAACTCTGGTACACATCAATCATAAATTAAATACAAATATTTTACACTTTCTACTAGGAAAGCATCAACACTGAAGCCAAAAAGACCCTTTACACAGCTGCTGGACGACACAACACTCAGAATGAGAGTGAGCGATGGAGCTGTGGAGTGGTCTGGAGCGTGTGACTCTCTATCTTATCTCAGCGAATCGGTCTAAAATACACGGCTGGCAGCATGACGCGAAAGCCCCGTCCCTCAAAGAGAACTGTTTTATCAAGCTGTTTGAACCCTTATCTGAGGGTCTTAAACTCACGCTCGCACCTCGCCATCGTTCACCTTCATGTGTCCATTTGTCAGGCAGGGAAACTCCAGCTGCGCAGCCACTGTTTATTTGTCCTCCACTTGGACAGTGTCGCTTCTGATGGGACATGTTTGGCTATTAACTGCATTACATACTGGCTGAACATTTCACCTTTCTCTCCTTGCTGCTGTGAACAGCCATTAAGAGGGACGTGCTGCCTCATTAACTGAATTTCTGCATTGTAAATAACTGCCAACATGGTACATTTGAGAGTCTCTGAAAGACTGAATGGCACACACACACACACACACACACACACACACACACACAGACACAGACACACACACACACACACACACGCACACACACACACACACACACACACACACACACACACACACGCAAGTGTTCTTCCTGCTTGTGGTTGTATCACGCAACACGCAAACCACTGGCACAAGTACCCATTTTATTGGTACGGCCATTACCTGCTGCGACCAGGTGCAAAGCATTATGGGAGATTCCTCTTTTAGCTTCCATTAGCTGGCAGGAACCCAGCAGTGACGCCAAAGAAATTACACAGAAGATATAATTACAGCTCGGCTCAATCAATACCCACAGGAACATGGGAGTGAAAGAAAAAAAACCTGAGAGGGAAGTGGTTGAGATGTTTGAATGACTAAATGACAGACGTCATTGCAGTAAATAGTTTGCGTTAAATCAGCCCAACACCAGCACTTTACAATGACAGAAAAAGCATAATTACATATACCTCCCTATCCAGATAGGACTGACAAATTATGCAGGAAGAAAATAGAAAAGAGCAATTTGCACATCTTCGGGGCCGGATCACTCTGTTTCTTTGACTATCCGTCCTCGTAGGATGACATATCCCTATTTTCCAGTCAAAGTAACAACAATTAGCACACTCTGGAAAACTCTGTGTCCAAGGGCTGTAATGTCACACTGCACATGCTTGTAGCTGGATGACATCAACCTGTCTTCTCCAATAAATTCACTTCCTTACTCTCTACATTATTCAAAAGCATGCTGATTCTGAGCGGAGTGGAGTCGTTTACTCGGACCATACCAGAAGACACATTCACATATCCATCTTCAACCATTTCAGACTACAGGACAATGTATAAAGCATGCGTTAAAGTAACAAAATCATCTGATGGAGTATTGGGATGGATTTGAGGATCCTGACTTGGGCTGATGATTCCATCCATTAAGCAGCATTCTGGCTGGCTATGAGACCAGGTTGGCATCCAGAATCAGACCGGGGTACTTGGGCATTTTAATACGTGAAACAACCGATTGAAAAATGACTATTTTTGACTATTGGCTACAATTATATCTCAGCTTGTTAATCCTACAGCGTCAATGTAGAAAATAAACTTGTGACCTAACTTGAATGTCTTCCCATTTCACCGTGAATCATAAGACTAACAGTGTATGCTGACAGGTCGACCAGGTTCACCAACTCTGCATTCCCCTCACCGTTAATAGGTGTTAGCTTCCAGTTCCGTCGGACTGTGGCATCGCTGCGCAGGGAGAAGTTGAGACGTCCTCCGTGCTGTGGACCATCACTGTCCCGGGAAGCCAGCACCAGAGCTTGGTCCTCCCAGCGAGGCGTGCACAGGTACTTCCAGGAATAGTCTCCAACCAGCACCGGGCTGTTGTCATTCACATCCAGGATTTGGACGGTCACCAGGGTGGACGCAGATAAGGAGGAGTTTCCTAAGAATAACACAAGAGATGTGGAAAAGATGTGACCCCGAAAATATGATACAACTCTGTAATATGTGTGTGTGTGTGTGTGTGTGTGTGTGTGTGTGTGTACATGTGCACTTTAGTATGTGTGTACTTTTTTGAGTTACATAAATATTACTCAATAGAAAACACTTAACTTTTTTAATAACTTTTCGCAGAGAATATGTGTAGAAAACTACAAATCAAATAATGAAATAAAAAATAGAAACTTTAAATAACATTTAGATTAATCACTGTAAATGATCTAATTGATTGATCAAATAGTCATGTGGCATTTCTATTCATGAAATCAAACTCACGCCCATCCACTGCAATGACCTCCATAGTGTACGTGCTGTTCTCCTCTCTGTCCAAGGCCTGCACTGTCTTCAGTTCACCAGAATACTTCCCTATTGAAAAGTATTTCTTGGTGTCTCCTTGAAGAGAATATCTGCAGGAAAAACGTGTAAAACATGTGCAACTCTGTAAAATTAGAACTGTGGACAAAGATAATGATTCCTGCAGCATTCATCAGTTCAGGCTTACCTGATTGGGTGAGAATCCGGGTCGTAACCTCGGATGGTGGCGATAACCCGCCCTGGTTCCTCGCCCTCTCTGACCGTCACCTCGTAATGGCTTTGAGACAGAATCGGACCTTCATTCACATCGTCGACGTAGATGGAGACTGTAGCCGTGGAAGCAGGGCCGTATCGGCCGCGGACCAGAGCCACCGGGTTCTGAGCACTGATCACGAGGATGTACTCACTCTCACGCTCAAAATCCAAGACCTGTGAAAACAAACGTACAAACACACACACACACACACACACACACACACACAAACACGCACACACACACACACACACACACGTGCCAACTGTGTCATTCTTCAGCGTTTACAGTTTTTTTGAACTTGTAAATGATGAGATATTAATAATGTGCAATGTATAAAATGATAAAAACTCTTGCCACTATTTTAAGACCCCAAATTCAATAATCGTTAAATAAAAATGTTTGAACCTCAGTTGCACTGTTGAAAGACATCCGCATTAACAAGGACACTGTTATTGAAACACCAGTGCACTGCGATACATAAAACTAAGCAATCTACAACCTTAGATACCAGTAACGACACGTGGGAAATTACGCTTTATAGATTTGATTTGATCTTTTTTTTTTCATAAATTATTTTAGGTTCTCTGTATGATATCCGGGCTGCACGGTGGTGTAGTGGGTAGCACTGTCGCCTCACAGCAAGAGGGTCCCGGGTTCGATCCCCGGGTCGGCCCGGGCTCCTTCTGTGTGGAGTTTGCATGTTCTCCCCGTGTAAGCGTGGGTTCTCTCCGGGTTCTCCGGCTTCCTCCCACAGTCCAAAGACATGCATGTGGGGATAGGTTCATTGGTGACTCTAAATTGTCCGTAGGTGTGAATGTGAGTGTGAATGGTTGTCTGTCTCTACATGTCGGCCCTGTGATAGACTGGCGTCCTGTCCAGGGTGTACCCTGCCTTCGCCCAATGACAGCTGGGATCGGCTCCAGCCCCCCCCGTGACCCTGAATACAGGATAAGCGGTAGAAAATGGATGGATGGATGTATGATATCCAGAGCATTCATATAGTTTAAAATAACTTTTTTGATTGTAAAGATATAGTGAGTAATGGCCTCTGTGTGTGTTGTAATTCAGGGTTCTTGTTGTTTTGTTGACATAGCCTAGCTAGTGTATTCTAGTGCATGCTGGTGCATGTGAGCATGCTAGTGCATGTAAGCGCTGTTACCTGCCAGCCACAAGGTCAACCATCGCCATGCTGACAGCCATGTTTAGGCACCAGATATGAATTTCAGATTGAGCAACTTTATTGTTTCAACAATTGAAATGAATATGAGGCAGGCTAAGTGGTTGAATTTGCTTATAACATTACATTTTATAGGCACTCTGAAAGCATGTTTTCTTCACCAGCAGGACACAGTAGTACTGTCCCCTGTGTCCAGTCCCCTTGTCTTACTTCCACGGAAACTGGTTTTATTGGCCAGTTTTTATGAGCCAGAGCCTGGTCACAGGGAGATGAGCCAATTGATTCAATTAGTCATTAATGAAACATTTTCCATGACGATGACAGCGACTGCTACTGTATGAGACAATGCAATAAACACAACCGTATGAGCTTGATACATTGTTCAGAAGATTATCATGAAGGAAAATATGGAATAACGTTGACAAGGCAGGACATTCAATACATAAATCATTGATTGTAAATACATAAACTTGATCACTTCAACTATATGTGGGTTTTCAACAAAATTGGGAGAAGCAGATTTCATGTGATAGGATTACTGTAATAGACACTGGAAAAATAACTGAGACCGGTTGACTGTTTTAGGGGCTTAAACATGACGTTTTAGTTGCAGAGGTGTAGAGAGAAGAACCACAGTAAGGATGGTGCTTTCAGTGCAATCAGTGATTTCAAATGAATACTTAAAAATGACATACTTTAGAAGCGAAACAATCATCTTCTTCTTCGATCTTCTTCTCCTGCAGCCTGTACCTGCTGTCAGGTTTTACCATTAAATGTGTTCTGTCTGCCCATGAAATAGGACATTATTAAACCAGCGTCGTCTGACATCATGCTGCTCAGTCTGAAGTGCGTCTGTGTTGCCAGGGAGAATAAACGCAGGCCTTGGAAGGTGCATGACTACTGCTGGTGACTGGAAGTGACGCATCAAGTGTACCAGAACATGTGCATGGGCTCTCTCGAGGCTGGAGACGTCTGAGCCACTATATTCAGTCTTCCCATAATGATACTATTTACCCTGAAACATGAATCAGCTATCAGTGAACCGCTGTCATCAACCGTCTCCCACCTGCACTGAGCCCAATATTTTAATCAAATAATATGATAACAAAATATTTTTGTTCCTTATTACACTGTTTTTTTTTTATTGAACCTGCACTTTCAAGCTGTGAACACAACACTGATGAACGTATTATTAACACTTGATGAATGTGAGACGGATATTTACTCTCTTTTTCGCCGACTCCTTCGGGAAATATCTGGCTCTATGTTCACCAGCTAGTCACTCATGTTGTCTGTTTGCCATTTGGTGCTGAGCAGGTAGTGTACAGTGTTTTTAGGGGTTTGTCCTGTCGAAAATGACACCATGAAAGTGGGAAACCAAAATAAAATTGTGGGCCAGAAAACCAAAAACAATGTCCTGAAAGACCCGAAAAAGCATTTCAATCAGGTGATAATTATCTGTGGGTTTCACACAAATGAAAAGGGTCCTTTGACAGATTTTTAATACAAAAGTATTAATTAAACTCCACTTCTACATTTTGACTTCCTTTGAAATCAGACTTTCCTGTCCATAGATATGAGTCATCAAATGTTACTGAAAAGCTCTATTTCTAGTTATATAAATGTATTAAATCAAGCTTTTGTTCTCTATGATGGGCAGAAATGGGTCTATTAATCCCAGTGAAATTGACAAACTAAAACATTTTTTGCTTGCCTGTTTTCTCTCAAAACATGTGTCCTGTGCAGTTGGCTCATCGGTTACAAATGCAGCTGTTCCATTATTATTCAAATGTCATACATTACATCATTATTCCTGATAACGTCATTCTCTTATCAGAAGACTTTCACTTTAAACTGATGACTCACACCTGTAGTTAGTAATGGATGAATATGTAGTAAGGCTTCTTTGGCCGATAACTTTGAATTCATTCGTTAATGGTAACGGGATTAATTCAACAAGCTCTGATTCACTAACTGTTTCATTTAATTTCATTGTTCTTTAACAAAGTCGTTTTTTTTTAATTTAATGTCTAACATCTCCTGTTCTTCGCATCTTGATTAGATTTCCCTCACTTCCCCTGGTTCATTATATATTTACCTCAATCAGCAGCCTCTAGTCTGCGTGGTAAACTGCCATTAGTGTCTGCTCACACAATCTAATTATTCACTTGGGCTGTGAACAGTGTGTCATTTCTAAAATGAAACGTGTCTGCCTGCTGGCGCTGACCTCACGCTGTAACACGATGAATTAATTTGCTCAAGTGCATTTTAATCTACCGGGGTTTCACTTATGAAGGATTTAAGCTTTATTTATTTATTTTTTACTAAAGTGAGCCGAATAAACAATCCCTTGTATCCCTTGATGCAAATTCTGTTTTGATAGCTCACAAGGTCAACACAAGAGCTTTAAAACAGCTGCTCAAAGAGACGAAAATTGAGTCTGTGTAATATCATTTCTAAAAAACAGAAGTCTTTGTGTGTTAATCTGAAATAATACAAGATCCATTTATAGCTTTTAGACCTCTCTCCTGCTTTATCTCAGCGGAGCGTGTGCAGCTCAGAGTTCAATCACATTCGTCAACTCCCACAGAGAGGTTGAAAATAATAGACTGTCTCCTGCCTGTCCCACTTACAGAGAGCAGACCATTAGAATGTGTGCACACACACACACACACACACACACACACACATGCCCTCATGCATCCCTAAAACGTCCTGCAGGATTATACGGGGCAGGCGAAGGGTGAGTCGCCCTGGGGACAGGAGAGATTATTGGGCTAAAACATTCCATTGTCATCTGGACTCTTTTTAAATTTGAGGCATGTCAGACTGAAGTATTGACGTATTGGAATATTCTTTTCCCAACCTTTCTTGTCGGTTCCTCACACATGCGCAGTGTGATATTAAATCCATGCCCTCGTAAAAATGACTCGTGTGTTATGTGACAGCTACGTCGAGCTATGATCTCTTAGGACTGCTTAGACACCAAGGGCAGACACAAGCCATCATGCCCAACATCGTCCTTGACATTAATATGTGCGCTCCTGACAGGAGAAATCTGCAAGCCGTAAACAGGATCCTAATCAGTTTCATTTGGGCTTGACAGGAATCTTTAGCTGACATTTGTATATCTGGTGAGCGATCAATAAGGTTGTCAAATGTGTGTGTTCAGAGGTCGCAGCATGGTGTGTGCGTGTGTGTCGTTTACCTTCGAAAGGATGAGTGAGACCTCATTGGTCTGCTTGTCTGTCACTAATGTAAAGACCTCCTCCTCGTTTCCAGACTCTAAACGGTAGTCCACCTGCCAGCTGTCTCCTCCTCGAACATCTGCATCCCCCGCCAGCACAGCTGTTACTGTGGTGCCCACTGGAGCGTCCTCTAGAATGTGAAAGGGCCCGTACTGATAGGAAGGGCACGGAAAGGTATAATTACCCAGCTGAAGGGATTTATTTGAGACACTAAGGAATGCAAAGTTATAGTAATCAATTATAATAACATTTAATCTAATTAGCAATTAGAAAGGAAATTGTTTTTTTTAAACATGACTTTCTATTATAACACATTTTTAGTAAAATGTTAAAATGTTCAACTGATATTAGCTGTGCATTAACAGCTGTATAAAATTATCCAATAAATAGGCTAAAAAAAAAACCACCTGTCGATGATGTTGCAATGTTGTGGATGCCAATAAGTCCGGGCAGACTGGTTGTCCTCTTGGGGACTACATGTGCGTATGTTTGCCCCCTCTTGCCCTCCTGGTGTTAGCTAAGCTTCCTTCACACACCTCTGTGCGTTTAGACAACCATTTAATCTGCCACTCACAGATGTCCTCTAGTGAAGCAGCCATTCCTCTGATCTGGCTGCTCCATCCACAGGGTCGCTGAACCCAGCCCTGTCACCACTCGCCTCCCACGTCTCCCCCTATAGCGCTGCCTTCACATCGCCATGGAAAAAGCTGCACTTCTCAGGCGTGACCTGCTCAAGAGCATTTTCCACCTCTGCGTCTGTGTGTGTGTGTTTGATGTGGCGATGATCTGAGCGAGTATCCACATTTGTTTGTAACGGCTTGAGAATTAGCTTTTTGAAAGATATTTGGTTTAAATCCTAAAGTGTCAAATTAATGGAGCAAGGATATAAAGAACACCATAACGGCAGTTATGTAGAAATACATATTGCAGTCTGTATTTTATCGGTCTGGACATTCATGCTAAAGCTCTACAGCCTATTTCCACATTTAGATTTAGTACCTTCTCTCCCTGCTCAGAATCACCCTCACAATGTCTGCGCAGGCTTTCGGTGTCATGTGGTCTGACAGAGAGAACAGCTAGTGATGGGTTTCCCCGTTCTCACAGCCCGATGGCTCTCCCATGTAACCACCAACCTTTTCTCTCTTCTCCTATGTGGCACATGGGTGGGTGAAAAGTTCTCTTACTGCCTATCTTTAAAATTGCTTTTTTCTCTTCCACACCAGCAGCTAAGCCAAAATGAAGGAAACCACTGCCACATTTTATGCCTCTGACTTCAGCATCCCACATTGGCGTCAGTTCTCGACTCATTTTTTTTTTTTATTGCAAATTGCAAAATAAATCAGGATGCAATAGAAGATGAGAGTAAAATAGGACAAGTCCCGGCCGGAAGTGGATTATGCTGAGAGAGGTTCAAAACAGTGGATGTTAATTTCAATTTCCTATTACAGTGAAAACATCACCACAGAAAAGCTTCTGTTGGTGTTTTATTTTTCCTTTGGAACAGCATTGGAATCTATTGTTAACATGAATACTGATCACAGCTGCTGTTCTTCATGATTTAAAAAACATACTTGAGCCACTTTCAGAACTCTCTTGTTTAGATTCAAAGCAGTAAGCTGCTGAAATAAAGAACCAGCTAACGCAGACATTTCTGTGACATTGTATCAGCTGTGACGACATCGATTCTTACATAATTTCTAACATGTTAATGGCATTGAGTAGCTTTATCGGATTAAACTCAAAGAACACAGTCCACTTTGAGTACAAAGAACTGAATAAAACTCCAATAACATGATGGAGCCGTCGCTATAAGCCTGAGATTAGAGGGCATATCTAGTTCCTCGCCAGGAAAATTAGATCAGTGACCTGCAGAGCAGATTCACAGTCCCCGGTCCAAAAGCCACTTACGATGGCCCGTGCTGTTTAGCCTTTCTTTAAAAAATAAAACAAACGTATTGTTTATAATGTCCTGAGAAGACCTTTGCATCAGAAGTCTGTGTCTGTTTGAAGGTGTGCTCTCGTACCTCATGTTGGGAGAAGAGTGGTGGGTTGTTGTTCTCATCCTGCACCGTCACAACCACAGTGCACGAACTGTTTAAACCTGCCAGGGACACGATCACAGCTTCTGTTAGTGACTCAGAGTCGGCCCCATGATCACACAGATGAATAAAATATGCTGAAGGAACAGCAAGTACCTCATGTTGCCTCCATCACAACCTGATGCATGAGTCACGCGGGCCACATCATCTGTCACCCCTGAGGCTAGCATACACGCATCCCGGTCCACAAAGCTATTGACTAGATCACAACCCTGACGCTTTGCTTTGAGACGGTCATTAAGAAAGCTGCATTGTTGTACATTTCCATGGTACTCCCTACAGAAACTGCTTTCTAAATGATTTTTGATTTTAAACATTCATTTCTCTCCCTCCTCTTAATAGTCATCTTTAACGTAATGTCTTTACAACAGCTTGCCAAATATTTATTTATGATGACTGACATTTAATGGACACTGTCGTCCAGGCCATCATCAGTTAATAACACACATGGTGATTGGAAACAGGGCATGTAAAGTCTATTTTAGGAAGGCATTATTTTTATACTGAAATCATTTTTAGCTTTTTTTTCCACAAATAATATTATTCTTATTTGTGACAGCCCCAAAAACGAGCCACGAGAACCACAGCAGGTACTCTACTCTTTCTGTATATTTCTCAATTTTTCTACATGATAAATATAGTGGGAGGAAGTGGGAGGTACAAATATGTTTTCAACCTTTTTTTTGTGCACGAATATATCCTCTAATTAAAGTCTAACAAATGTTACTTCCGAGAAATCAACAAAAAATAATACTGGGCTTCCAGTCATATGATCATAAGACCTTTTCTCCCAGCATAATGTCCTACTTGTGCAGCAGGAAATACCAGGTCATACAATTAAAGAAGCATGGCACAGTTGAAATGATCCAAAGTTACCTTTGGCATCCTCAGCAGTGATGGTCAGGGTGTATTGAGGTGCCGTGCCCTCCATGCTGTCTGCTTGGACAGAGATGACCCCTGAATCACGGTCCACTCTGAAGAGGGCACGGGGACTCTCTGGAATTTGTCCCACTAAACGGTAGAAGATCCGCACGTTGTCCGTCTTGGGATCGTCGTTATCGGCTGCTTGCACTGTCAGGATTTCTGTCCCTGGGGATACATACACCAGTACCAGTAAAGAACAGTAAAGCAGGCTCTCTGGAAGGCAAGTGTATCGGACCAATTAACAGCCATAACATCTCTTTAGATGCATTTTTAACATAAAATCAAATATTTCTTCTATAGTTTCTATTAATTCTGACTTCCTAATTTTCTCAAACAACTACTAAACACGTTAGACAGGTTCTCAGAGTGACGTTCACTCACAATCACAGAGCAAACGGAATGGGAATAAGGGGGAGAAAGGATATAACAATAGCTTCCTCATTTAATCCTCACTCAGTAATTCCATTTAGATTAACAGATTGTCCTTTCTAATTCAGTTCCCAGAATCAAGCGTATTAAAGCATCAACAAAAAAGCTTTTATGCCGGGTCTGATATGTCACAACACACCATGTGCCTTTTATGAGTGAGGGTGCTTTCACCCCCCCCCTGCGTCCTGGCAAAAATCCCAGTCTGCTTTCATAAAAGGTATCTGGCACTGTACGTTCTTTCATCACTGCACCGTCTCTTCCAGCCAGTGTTTCCTCTACCTTGTTGTGTAAGAAGACTCCCATTAGAGAAAAAACGTGACAAATGATTATTCAGGGGTCTCATTGTGTTGCTTTATGATGATCCCTAACCTCACCAGGACTTAGACATTTAAAAAAGGTATTGAGGCTAAGTTTTTATATAGAAATGTTGCGATAATTGACAACGTTTGGCATTCAAATTGAGCTTTAACACTTCTGTCATGCTATAACTAACTAAGTCATTGCAGGTTTGGACCATATTTTCAAACACATGTTTGAGCAAGTGATTTAAAAAAAAAAAAATTCCAAATATTTTTCGAGACAGAAAAAGCAACCAGTTACCTCGAGCAGCGAGCTCCTTCACCACAGTATGGTACTGTGCCTGTGGAAAGGTGGGTCTGTTGTCATTGGCGTCGCCCACCATCACCCTCAGCTCCACAGGCTTGGCAATCTCTCTGCCATCTGGACGCTCAACCACAATGCTGATCTGGAACTGATGAGGCAAAAAGAGAAACGTGATGTTTGTCAAAGAAACGGAGGGATTCAAATTTTGGAGCGATGGTAAGTATGCATCTGCAACCTTTCCATCACTGGGGGGCAGCAACATAGCAAAAAGTCTGAGGTCTTCTGCACCTTTCCATGAAATGGTCTCTACAGGAGACAGATGATGCAATGTGCTAGAAGCATGTGATTGAACACTAATCACATCCACTGATGTAGTTCGGCCTCTCTGTGTGGTTCTTTCACCACTTGAGCATTGGTGCCAGAATATCACGCTTCAGTGAGCTGTTCAAAGCTCTCAGGAGCTTAAGTTGTATGCAAAAACACAACAGCAAACAAATTATATCTTTTAATTTGTACTCCAACTGCAAATAATGACCCTTCTGAGAGCCTAAAGTGGAGTGGAGATTTGAAAATAATCTTTTGGCGTTATAATCCTTGTCATAATACAACCAATGTTTTTTTGCCACAAACAGAATATGTTCAAGGAATAAGCTGTGATTTCCGGGTCTTGTGCTTAATTACCTCTGCACCGTTTAAAAATAGCCTGTGCTCAGCGCTCAGCTTTGTTGCAATAACGTGTCCAAGGGACTCAGCAGATCATTAAACTGTAAGTAATATGAGGTAATATAATTAAAATGGGAGTTTCCTTTTTAATGAACAGATATTGTTTAGATATCAGACATGGTCTCGTGTTGTTCTTCTTCAGCATTTTGAATTAACTGCTGAGCTCCCAGTCTCCGCTGCTGAAAATCATTTTAAAGTGAAAGAAATCCACTGAAGATGATTTGAAAATAGAAAGTAGCACAACATCACATCTTGTTTGTTTTCATAGAGAGGAGCTTGTGAGAGACAGAATGTAATGAGCTTTATATTAACATTATAGCCACATTCATTGTCACATGTGAAACCAACACAATATTACAGCGTCTAAACATAGAAACGCAGCTGCTTCGGTCTGTTTTAAAGGAACGGTGTAGAAGCCTGATGTTCCGATGCATTAAACAGTTATCATGTAGGGGGTCGAGGGTGTTAAACTTGCAGTTATACAGACCTGGTCTTGTGTCTCTCTGTCCAGAGGGGCGTTGAGATAAATGACTCCTTCCCTGCTGATGGTGAAGAGCATCTCTGGAAACTCCCCTTCCAGACTGTACTCTGCCTGACTTCCACTCCATTTGACCTACATTAACACACACATAACCACGGACGCACGACAAAACGGGTTCTCAATACAACACATACATATACATGGTTTATACATTTGATATGTGTTTTTATACCTCCATGCCGGCGACACTAGAGGCATTATGTTTTTGGATTGTCTGTCATGTATGAACGTACATCTGCCTGGTTCATTCACATGACTGCAATATCTCAGGCTTTGAGGGAAATTAAATCATAAAAAATTATGACAATATCATAAAAATGTCTAATAGGATAAAATTATGACATTTTAGACGGCTGTAAACTGCGACTGGGTGGCGGAGGTGTACAATGGGGAGGCGGTAATTATGGTTTACAATAACAACATTGTATAATGTACGTTTCATCTAAGTGCAGCGGGGGGGTGTCATCGTGGCCCTGCATGATGTATAAGTACGAAGCTAAGCTACATTTGTTTACATGATAAGGAGCCAACCAAATGCGCTGACAATGATGTGGAACAGAGAGCACAGCCAAAACTAACTACGCAGGCTGAAGGGGATTTTCCACTCCGCGTTGCAGCCCTCTCACAAGGGCTGTGCAGTGGGGCTGAAAGGGCCCTAGTAGCCATCAAACAGCACCCAAGAAGGAGAGGAGCCCGGTCACAGCACAGCTGATGCACACCCAGGACATGTGTATCTCCTCAACTCTCTGTCACACACTCCTCCCTTGTTTTGGAGATGGCTGCCCAAACACTATGCGTCTGTATACACGAAGCCGCCTCACACAGCTGGCTGCCTCTCGGTGTTATGGTGTGTTTCTCGACATCAGAGCTTTAAAGAGATGTGTTTCGCGAGCTGATTAATGACGGCCAACTGCTCAATATAAAGTTCTATACAAAGCATCTATGAAGTCATCTGTTTTGCCTCCGTCAGTGTTTTGAGACTGCAGAGCACGTTCTGTCCCCCCCGCTCCCTCGTGTTTGAGCTAGGAGCACCAGTGTGCGTAACTCCAAGACACTGTGGACCTGAGAGGAGTCAGCTGCTGAATTAGTCAAACTTTTTGTCATAATAATAGTCAATAATAACATTTGCATTTGGAGTGTTAATTGGACAAAAGCAAGCTTTTATTATTAAAAAATAACAGTTTATAGATTAAGTGAGAGAATAATCTTCAGAATGATCTATATGGAAAATAATAATGAATATCAGCCCTAAAAAATACTGATATGATATGATACTGACATGGTACATTAGATATATAGGAGGACAAGTAACCAATATCAGTTGATGTTGACTATAACCTGCAAAAATAGTTTCATTACAAACCAACATGACATCACCTCTGATGACTAATGTTAGCTGAAGCACAACAAGTTGATACAAGTACCATTTGTGATATTGAACAATGAGGACGGGGCCGTGATGAAGGTCTAGTAGGGCTCAAACTAATTCTGCAACCAATAATCAGATTTCATTTGACTTTGAAAACTGACAATTCAATGCAGTTAAGCGCTGTGACTCATTCATTCACAGGCTCTGATGTCAGCCTTCCACTCCAAAGGCTGAATAGATTACATTACTGATTTCAAGAAGTTCTCGTTGCATTACATAATCAAAGTTTTAGGCCGAAACATGCAATAGATAACAGAGTGAATTGACCTCCCTAATGATGCAAAAGAAGGAAGAACAAATGCTTAGATTTCACAAGTAAATTTGCGGTTTTTGCTTGTTTTAAATTGCAGGATTGGTGAAAGACATCACAGCAGCATTCTCGGCTCAGTTTTATAACTTTTGCACAGAAGATGATTGAAGAATGTAGTACGTTAAAGCATCATACCACGGACAATATCAGCACAGGAAAGGCCCAACATTTGTTACAGATGAGTGGATGTGAACACCACCACTCCATTTATCTGAGACCGTAGGGGAGGGATGTGTCATAACAGCGGTTAGTCCCACCACCTACTGAGCACAGCAGTACAATCACTCAGCGTGGGCGAAAGGAGGCTTCCCCCAAGTAAACATCCATGTTAAACTAATCCAGTTTTGTGTGATTTAGAATCTGAATGGAACTAAATGGTTTTCATGGCGACAGTTCAGTAATGGAGCAACAGAGGCTTAATTTCTCACTGTCTTAACACATTTTTCATTAGAATTTAAAGCAGAGGGAATCTGCTCGGAAAAATATTTTCACACTGTCTGATTTACATAAAGAAGCAAAGCATATTTTTTACATTAAAATTATGAAAATGATATATTATTATCAAGCGGGATCCTATAGCATTGGCTATAATGTTTAAAACCTAAAAAGAAAAACGATTGATTCTTATAGTAGATTTAAACTTGCCATTGAAAACTGGAGAGAAAAAAAATCTAATGCGCCTACACTTGAGTCCACACGTTTTGTGTGGGTGGAAGGGGCTGTTAGAACAGGAGAGATGAGAGGCTGAGGGCGAGTGTGGGGGAGGTGGGAGAAAACAGGAGGAGGGGGAGGTACTGTGATGCACCTACTGGCCACAGTGACTCGCAGAACCTGCACAATGCAATTCATTCAGCATCACAATCGGCTCTACGGGCCTCTTTGTTTCCACACTTCTCAGTAGTGAATTAATAAAGTTTTTTTCAGTACAGGCATACATTTATAAAATATCCTCACAAAGGGCTCACTGACTTTTGTTTCAATGCGTTACCAAACCTCTCAAGCCTTTTGAGTTATTTATAGACATGTAGCTGATATATATAATAGAATAAGAACCAAAATGTTAGACAAAACCAGCGACAGACGCGGTAACATGTTAGGAGAACCTGAGGAAAACCTTTAAAAAGAAAAAAGTACTTTAAATTCAAACAATCTCTTAATTGGTAGTGGGACTCGATGCTTTCTGGAGCCAGTCCACAATGAAATGGTGCGTGACTCTTTGGGCTGTTTTGAGGGAGACAACACATCTGATTTTTTTGATTTCCAGCTTTAGATCTGAAAATTTGCTGATATTTTCTAAAATCATCTGTTCCATCATCAACAGATCTGACGAGTTATTTTCTCAATTAGTTGATAATTCTGTTTGTCTATAATAATAATTATTAATATATATTGTTATTCGCAGATGATGTCTTCATATGTCTTGTTTTGTCTAACAAACCAAAAGGGAATCCTTTTTACAATGATGGAAATAATGAAGAAAAGCTTACCTATCTGGTATAGGTAAGATGCTTGAAAATGACTTACTTTATTGACTAACCATCAAAATAGTTGCTGATTAATGTCTTGTGAGGCGGTCCAGGATATTTCTCTAGATTTCAAGAAAATACTAAAATATGAGTTCAATTTGACTAAAATAACAAGCCGTATGTGAAGTCTATTTTAGGGTGATTTTTTGCCTTTAAGCTGTGAGGTTTGTATAATACCCCTCAGAGTGGCGATGATGGTGATGGTGGGTGGGAGAGTGAGTGATTATGGGAAATAAGTGACTCAGTGAGGAGGTAGCCTGAAAGGATCCATGGCATTTGAACAGCATCAATAATTCAGTATTTGGTCACTTAGGAGGACCCAAGAGCCACTAAAAACAGCAACCGGCAATATGATGCCACTTTACTCGGCCCAGGCTATTGCAGAGTTTGTTTCATTGTAATGTGATATGACATTTGGTGCAACATAAACACTAAAGTCCGCAATTACCCCCAAGTTGTTTGCATGCTTTATGGTAAAGATCAAATAAGTGAAAGCGGTTTAAATGTAGATGGGTAAAAACACTTGGTGCTGAAGTGGTGAATGTGGTAGTTGACCGGGGTGTTGCTGCCTCACCTGTGAGATGGGGATCGGGTAGGGGCCTGGGAGGTTCTCCTGAAGTCGCACAGGGTCGGGGGATGCCCAGGTGTTTCCGGTCACCTCCACAGTAACGATGCCGGTGGTGAAGAAAGCGTTTGCCTTCCCAGCCATGTCCTTCACCATCACTGACAGCTTGTAACGGCCGCACATCTCGGGGTCCAGAGTAGAGGCCCCTGGTTGTCACAGTGGTTGGATGATACAAGAAAGCATCATTTCACAATTGAAAAATGAACCTTTTCCACTAAGACATCTACATCATGAAGTGTTCAAAGTATTTGGAACCAAAGGAAAATTACAAATTTAAAGAAACACACAAAAACATCATTTAATTATGCGATAGTTTATGAAACACACAAACCGCTGACAAACTACATTTTCTCTTCGATTATTGAGACATTACACACAATGCCTGCTAAATATAACATCTCTATTCATCACTTAATTTTCCATTTCCTGCTAAAATGGAAAATAAGTGCCTGAAACAACCCACTGCGAAGGTAATCATAGCCGTCAGTTAGAGCCAGCCTGAAAAGGAAGTAGAAAATGAAGAAGTGCTGAAGCTCTGTGGAAACCAGCGGCAGCAATGTGGGCCGGAAGGACCGGCAAGCGTGAAAGTCATCCAGCTCCTGCCAAGCCGTAATAAAGGGCAACACCAGAGCTACGGAAATAGCACCAGCATACAGGACTCTGCTGCATCTGGGGTAATCACAGTATGTGTGTGTGTGTGTGTGTGTGTTTCCCTGAAAGAAGTGTGATTGGCCAACAGAATCGCATCACTTTTGTATACATCTTAATAAATCATTTATATTTGATTTCTCATATAAAATGCAATAAGGCTGAATGACTCAAACCCTAACAAGATCAATTATCTCTTTGAAATATCTCATGTTTGGCTTTTACAGGATGTATCGGGGAACATTTTTCCTATATAAATTTAAGATTTTATCCCAAGTTGATCATATTTAAAAAAAATTAGTATAATTAACAAGTATTATATATTTTAAGAAGAGGGATCACATCTCAGTGTAGCTTCTCTTGCAGACCATTATTTAAAAAAAAAACGTATTCAAGGCAGAGCTTGTTTCCAAATTAGCACTTCATTTATTACTGGGCCTGATCAATACTGGGTTTTTGAGGCAGATATCAAAAACAATATATTGAATGATATTCAGTTTAGTTTTACTTAAATACAAACTTGTCTGCTGTCTGGGAGAATAAATGGCTTCAACCATTGCTAACATGCATTAAAAAAGCCTGACTGAGTGTAGTTGCATCCTCCGATCCCTATGGGGACTGACCTTCCTCTGTGAGGGAAACTTCTCCCGTGATGGAGTCGATGAAGAACATTTGGCTGGAGGGAATCCTGGGAGTTTGTTCCATGAGGCTGAACCGCAGATCAGCGTGGGCAGTGTTGCGGTCATCACGATCCAGCGCCTCCACCTGCATGAAAGGGATTCCTGTGGACACAGGTGTCGCGGGGTCAAACATATTACCTTCTCTATCACAGATGTCTCTCCACCACAAATTAAAACCACATTCACTTTCTAAGGATAGATTCAAATTACGGGGCACCAAACCTAAATTAAAAGCTATAAAATGCCTGGTTTGCACATGAGACAACATCTGTAGGTGCTGTAGCCTCAGGAGCACATCAAAATACAATATGTTTATTAATATGCAGTCTCTCAGATGACATTTTTCTTTAAAGAATGAACAATAAAGGAAATATCATATTGTTTAGTTTTGAATGTTAGAGTCCACCTTTTCAAGAAATAATGGGAAATAATACATGTGGAATTGTATTAGCCGATGTGCTATTAATCATTTTCAGGGTAATATGAGGCACGTTTTCCTTTAAGAGGACAAATTGAATGGGTTTTTGTATTCCATCTAGCAGGACTGACAAATGTGATGCAGAATGAAAAAAAAGGTTGCACAACAAGATGATCTCAGAGCTCAATGTTCTTTTACCTTTAAGAAGGCCAAGCTGCACGCTGCCTCTCATGCTCTCCTCTATGAAAGTGGGCACGTTGTCATTCTTGTCGATGACACACACTTCCACAGTGAAGCTCTGGCGGTGCTCTGGTGTCCTGAAGGACACCTGCATTACACACACACACACACACACACACACACACACACACACACACACACACACACACACACACATAATCTGTAGGTATCTTTGAATAACGCACTCTGCGAATAACTCACTATACGATCTGCTACCTGCAGGGAGTAAGACGGCTGTTTCTCTCTGTCCAGTGGTTTCAGAGCATACAGGAACTGAACGTCGACTCCAAATATCCCCTCATCATCCCCTGCTACCACCAACTCGCTGTAATTATGTGGCAGGTTATGGAGCTGTGCAGAATAGAACAAAAATACATCCGTTTGCTTTTTGTTCCCTTAAAAGCAAGCCATGCACAAAGAATAAAATGTAGGAGAAGGAGCAGCGGGGTAGTTACTGCAGCCATTTCCCCCTTTTTAACCTGTATTTGAACAGGACATTCAATTTAGACTTGAGAAACTCAAAACATGAAGTAATTACAGTGTATAAAGCATGATTAAAACATGAAATTAAGCGGAAGTGAGAGACACACAGGAGACTGTAATTTGTGAGACTGCTTCACATTTTGCTTTAGTGTTTGCTAAAAACGACCTGGCTTTCTGAGGGAATTACTGAGCTGTTTATGAATTCAACTTTGTAGTTTAAATTGTTTTTAAAGCTTTATGTCTTCAGTGGGAATAAATGGGCTTGGAGCTGAGGGCCACGGAGAGAGTAGAAGCCACAGTATTAAGAGATGGAGCAACACCAACATTGTTGTTTTTTGTCTTTTTAAGACTATAGAATATATCGAATAACGTTTAAAAGTTCTTTTTACCAGCATCCTGCAATTAAATTAGTAAGATGACCAAATGATTGTTGCCTATATATATAGGCACATGGTTCAGATGTTTAGAATTCCCTAAACAAAGCTCCTCATGAAACAAATATATCTCAGGATCCAAATGTCTACATTTAGAGCCAGTGGTGTGTCGGAGCTGCTCATTCACAGCAGATTGGTGCTTCCCGTCAGTAATAGTTTGCTTAATTGACCATTTAAGAAGATAAAATAGGAGAACTGACAAGCGTATAGCCCTGTCTGATGAGCAAACTATCATAAAGATGTTTTACCTTGACATAACCAGGAGTGATTAATAAGTCCTTTTACATTTATAGCACAAAAGTGCCAACTCCTCCCTTCCGGCCATTAACACGCTATTTGAGTGTTAATGACAGTCCGGCACAAAGGACTGACATCATGACTATGTTTCATGCAAGATGTGATGACGTTACAACCCAACCAATCAAAGTGCCAAACGCTCATGCTGCCGCACAATTAGAGGAAGCCTGAGTGACACGAACAAAACGGGCCGCCTGCCACGCAGCTGGACTGAATGCAGAGGCTGATGCCTGAACAGCGTCGTGAACACTCCAATTATAGTCGAGTGATGACGGCAACATGTTCATACAATCCCAACCTTAAGGGCAGATGGGAGAAAATGAAAGAGACTGACGCAATTTAGCATTTGCTTGTTCTTCTGCCTACAGATCAACTGAGATCCACTTTTATCACAACTAAAAGACGGACGCAATCAAACATCTGGCAAGAGATGTTTTCATCACCCTACATTAATCCTGAGGAAACACAGTCATTCGGTGTTGAGGACAGTGAACTACTCATTAAATATTAAAAGATTGCTCTCTCCATCTTCATCAAGAGAAGTGAAATGCCTTACCTTGGCTAGATACCATGGGAAAATACCATCGTAGTTTTCAGGGACACCGATTTTAACATTTGCCCCGGAGCATGGCGCAAATGTGTAAAGTATCACCAACTGCAAAATAAGATATTAAATGTGTCTCAGTGACATTGTTCAGTCAGTTTGCCCTAAATGGAGAAAGTGTTGCCATTAAGAGGGATTTCAAATAAAACAGCAGCTTACTATGAGAGCTGTTATGAGCATTGTCGTAGCTCCTCTGTCAGCCAGGAGTCCCTGTAAATGTGGCATATTCACAGCGTTTCAAACAACAATCAACACTAATTTCTGTCTTGTTACTGATTCACCACCGTGGTGTTCTTCCATGAACACAGATTTCACAGTTTTTACATGTAGGGGGCCTGAATTTAAATACACAACCACCGAACAAAACCAGTTAAAGCTCCACTGCTACGTAGCACGGGCGACCGAGTAAGTAAAACATTTATCTGTTAAAATCAAATTGGCGGAAAGATTATGTAATTTCATTGGAGCCTTAATGTCTCTCAAATATCTTTTGGATAAAGCCGTTTTGCTCTCAAGACTAAATCACAGGCTAACAGTAATGTCCTAATTCCAACTAAAGCTATAACAACAAACTGGATCTACTCAACAACAGCAGGTGATGGCAATGATAAAGGTTGCAAGAAAAAAAAATCAGTAATCAGCAAAAACGTATACAATTTTAAACAAAGGGTTTTGTGTCTTACCTTCTCCGAATGATGTGTGTGCTCCCTGTGAGAGGTGTGAGAGGAGTTTAAATTGGGTGGAAAAAGTGCGTACTTGTACTCCTTTGGTGGATTAATGGTTAACACCTTCAGATAAACATGCTTAACTACCTCGTTTCCTTCCTGTAAAAAATGGCCAGTGAGGTGCCATTCCACTGATACCATCACATGCATATTCATGAGGATGTAAATTGCCTGATCACAGTCTCCTGCTTTTCTGTTGCATACCATTGCTTTAGTAATGATGACAGAGAAGATTTGTATGTTTTGATTTGAGATTTTATTGAAAAAGGAACTCAGCGTAAACAAAACAAAACAAAAAAATAAATCCAAATCATGTCAAGGTTCACAAGACTCATATAACTTATTGCTTCACTCATACATTCACAACGTGGATTCAATGGCATGGAACAACATAGAAAAACAGATGTTTTCTCATCTCTCTGACAACTCCTCAGTAACTTGGCCGAGGCACGAACCTGCGTACCGCGTTTCAAGTAAATATGACTCCAGATGACCAAGTAGCGTGATCCTCTACCGCGTCTTCTAGGGTAATGAGATGTATGTTACATTCAGCATCATTCATGTTACAGTATATACATCAATCCCCTCCAATAAAGGAGCACAACAATAACCCAATAGCAAGGCAGTCTTTGCCACTCATTAGAATTAACAAGCCTTTGTGGATTTTTCATACATAATAATCATATTATGACGGCAACATGTTCAAGGCAGACAAAAAAAATAATAATAACATAAAAATAAATGTTTAAAAAGCTGCATGCAGGTTATCACCATTATCATGATATGACTTGAATAGTGTCAATTAAGTCCTCTCTTGGATTTTGGTTGGTGTCTAAAATTAAAAATATATTTCTGTACAGCTCTATTAGTCCTTAGGGTTAGTGTTAAAACACACACAGCGTCTGGTCTTCAGAGGCCAAAGAAAAAAGTGTCCGTCTGTCCCGTGTGTTCCTCAGAGAACTGTCAGGTCGTGGCAGGACTTTGACTTCTGCCTAAAAGCCATCTTCTTGTTCTTGCGTGCAACCATGCGGCCCAGAAACCTCTTGGCCTTCTTGCCAATGCTCTCTCTACGCCTGCAGTTGGCCATGCGCCGCGCATTCTCCTCCTTGCTGTCTTTCCTCAAGCGGATCTGTCTGACGATGCCCTCGAATAGGTCGTGCACGTTGTGGTGAAGGGAGGCTGACGTCTCGATGAACTTGCAGTCAAACACCACTGCGCAGGCGCTTCCCTCTGCGATAGAGAACAAGTGGAGAAGGGACCATCAGCACTTTGAGCAGATGAACATTAACACAATTAAGGTAGGAACTTGAGTAGATTAAGGCTGAAAATGGTAAACCGATGACGATAACGGTTTTCAATTTTTGGCTTCAAGTGAGACATGCAAGTACTGTAAGATCATGAAAAGCATCAAAAAATAGCTTTTATTTAAGTTACCAAACGTCCTAACCCACTTCCCCTGAGCTTGGAACTTGTATTATCTCATAACATCCTACATCTGTGGCACATTTAGGTTCAAAAGTGAGTTAATGACACTGGCTTACCATCGACAGACACCTCCCTGGAGCGCACCAGGTCACTCTTATTGCCCACAAGGATTATGGGAATGTTCTCCGACTGCCTGGCCCGACGCAGCTGAATACGCAGCTCTGACGCCTTCTCGAAGCTTGATTTGTCTGTCACTGAATACACGATGATGTAGGCGTCTCCCATCCTCATGCACTGATCCTTCAGCCACTGGCTGTTATCCTTCAGGAAAAGAATCAGACGCAGAGTTTAGAATCAAACGTGGCTGATCCCAATGTAGTATCCAATCAATATAAATGGAGCAAACATTGCATACATAATATATAACTCACCTGTTCCCAGATGTCATACAGAACAATGGATGCCTCTTCTTCATCCACCACGATAGATCTGTCATAAGTGTTCCCTGCAGAAGAGAGGAAAAAGAAAAGGAAATATTAGGATGAGAGGAGCAAAGCATCTCTTGAGTGAACAGTCATGTTTGTCGCTGCTTTTCTTCACACTGATTATAGCACTTTTCTCTTTTTTCTTTTGTTGTCTGCACACTGAAGCTGCACGTTGATCACAGCCTGTGATCAAGCCATCGCTGGCCTTTTATATTTCCCCTTCACGTTACACTATCGGATGTGTTTCTGACAGCTGAGGGCAGGGCTGGTGCCTCGCTGGAGATAGAAATAGCAAAAATCAATGCATGTGCACTTGCATGCAAATATAAGATCATTTTTTTCCCGAACCTATCAGCTAAACTTTACGAATGCTCTCATACACAACTCGGAATTAGGGAGCTTCTATGGCTCAATCTGGCGTTTATGATATTCTACACATCCACATCTCCGTGGTGGAGTGGTTTCTTATAAGGTGATGCTTTTGGATGCTTATCTCAGAACTGTACTTCATTCATTAAGCATTGCATCTCCAAGCATGAGCAGACTAAAATAGCCTTTTTTGAATTCCTAATTATCACATGAATCTTCACAGACAATATAGAAGTATGTTTATGTATGTGGGTGTGAGGGTGAGTGTGTGTGTGTGCAATATGGTTTGATGACTCATCCTCATCCTTGCGAATTTACCTGCTTCATCGCAGTCGTGACCAGCATCCTCGACCCCTCCGAAGACGCGCGCCAGGCTGGACTTGCCGACGCCGTGCTCCCCGAGGAGGACCACCTTGTACACCTGGGACTCCGCCTCGCTGCCGGTGGAGATCACGGAGTCGGAGGAGTCCGACGCGCAGCTGCCTCGGTGCTGCTCGTTCGGGGAGTAGGAGGTGCAGCGCAGGAGGTTGGACAGCTCGTCGGTCTGCCCCGTCTGTGGCATCGTGGCGCGCAGGTCCCGGTCGTCCACGGGCATGCTTCTCCGGTGTAGGTTCTGTATGTTCATGGGGAACGGCATGCTCCCTCTCCTCTTGTCCATGTTCCGCAATTTGTCCCCCTTGTTCAAAGTCATTGCGCTTCCACCGAGGATCTGTGGAAAGGTGTGACATGCGTAAATGTGTGCTCTTGTGTCCAAATCGGAAACGTGTAAAAGTCTATAATGGGATAAAGTGAAGGATAATACCATGTTTATTGTGCAGGCTAAGTCATGTTGTAAAAGCAACACATCTATTAGGCTGAGTAGCCTGTCATTACAACACCAAATCCCTTTGTTTCTCTGAAATCCCGACCTGATCTGACCACATGTTCACATCACTCAACGTGAAAACGCCAAATGGCTTAAAAACTTCAAAAGCTTCAAACATATCATCAGAATTAAAGAGACTTACTTGCAAATAAATCCAACGAAGGCAATCAACAATAATCCTTGGTTTTGAAGAGTTGCTGCAGCCGAAAAAGCGCTTTGGTTGGAGTCTGATCAGAGTCGCTGCTCGGGATATTTATAGAGGACTGGGAGTGACGTCGGCAGGGATTCGCCCCAGAAAATCACGTCTCCGCTTATTATAGTGGTGCGTAACGGCACCATCATACAGAGGAGGGGGGTGTATGACTGGAAGAGCTGAGGAATCTCCCTTCCGCTTCACCAAATGGAGAGCTTACCTCTGAGGGGGCGGCCGGGGACGAATCCTTGAGGAGGGGAAGCCCACTTAAAGCGAGAGCGATATTAATATTTAATGTTAATTTAGGAGATATGTGTGGAGACGGTGGAAGGAAATCCACATGATGCAAGACGTTCGGGTGCAATGAGGAAATATAATTGCTTGTCTTGCTTAAATTGATATTGATCAGTTCCCTCTTGCTGCAAGGTGGAAGGCAATTAATTGGTATCACGGACATGTTATTTTAATAATCTGTAAAATATTTCACATAAGCAATCATCATATTGTAATTAATTGTTGTGCATGTAGAATTAAATAATTCGCCAGTGGGGAAAAAAAATGCAACAAACACATTCAAATTCTACACACGGTGCCTTGCATTTATCATTGAACCGTATCTTTCCGCCCACCACCTTGAAAAATGAAGGCAGCAGCCACAAAACCATAATTCCTTGCATTTAAATACTTCATAGCTGACAGGCCTGGCCTATAGAAACAACGTTTGTGTTTCGGCCCATGCCTTCGTTGAATAATGAATATCGAAGCTGTGCGACATGGTAGTAGTACAGTAAAATCTAGTTATGCCGTCCTAATGTAGCTTAAATGACTTCCACTAAGTGTTCTTTGTTTGATCTCTGCCCGTGTTTTGTATTCGTCATCTTGTTCTTCGATTTTCTCGCACACAATAAATGGTGTGTTGCTGCCCCCTTGTGGCACGAAGCCGTAACTTACAGTTGAACCTTTTAAACTCGCGGTCCAGGTGTGTCCAACATCATCGTGCACTTCTGAGAATAAACAATAAAACAAATAAATAATCGTGTGGTATTAATGGTATTGCATTTGACTTAATTAAATCTACTTACCCCTGTTAATATGTGTCTCTTTTTTTCCACTTACTATTTCTCTTGCTGTTGTTAATTGGATTTCTTGGATGTCTTTTGTTTTACTATATCATGTCTTGGCCTTTGAATTTCATTCAAATCTATCATGATGACTGTGTCTTATATTCTGTCTATGAATAGCTTCCACGTACTGTTCTTCCTGGAGTCCACATATTGACACTAATAATGTGGGCTTCATTTGATGTGATCTGTCCACCACTGCAACTTCAGAGGTGATGGCAAGATATTTCCCCTAAAGCCACAGCAAAATCTGTGTTGTTGTCATCATCTCTAGTGTGAGTGGTACACAGCCAGGGCATCTACCTACATGAATTAACTTAGATGTGACAGCTAGAGCACATCTAATAATATTCACATTCAACTGGAGTAAATATGACTGCCTCTACTGATGCAAATTATTCTAAAAGGGGAAATTCTGTCAACACCTAATGATAATTATGAAGTGAATACTCGTGTTGATATGAATGTTTTTCAGTTAAAAAACCACAGTGCAGGTGGAACTTAAACCTGGCATTTCTGTAGCCTCCTGTCATTTCTTGCTATTATCGGCCATCACATACACTCATACAACATAATACTTAGTTAAACAAGCATTGTCTACATGTGGTCATTTTCAAATGATTTTTCTTTCAAATTATGTAATTAAATCTATTTACGGAATATTTCTGCATAAATTGAGGATGTAGTATACTGACAGTTTTACAGTCTCTTTAAAATTGTACTTAGTTTTTAAGAGGACTAATTCATTAAAATGGTCTACAGAGGGGTAATAAATAATGAGTATTTGTGTGTTAATCTGCAGGTTATTCCCTTTGCAGGTAGTGTCAGTTAGTGTTGATTGTGGCCTGTCCTGGGTTAACATTATTGAAAAGGCATTTAAACATGCTGTAGTGTGATTATGCTCCACCTGGACTGGATAGTAGCCATGGCTATACATCCATAACACCTAGGTCAGGAAACACCCACATCAGGAAACGGGTGTTACACCACATTCTGTGACCCATTAGATTCTGTGAACGAAGAGGCCACTGTGATACCTTTCTGTGATTATTTGTGATCTCCTCTGTATTGTAATTGTTATACATGAGAATTGTATTTTGTAGACGTGTCCTTGTGTAAAACGACAGATTGTGTACCAGTATCTACTATTCTATTCTTGACTATGATCCATCAAAGTCGTCTCTTAGCAACAGCGGCCTCTGTGGTCACAGAATCGGATAGGTCGCAGGATTTGGTCCAACACCGGAAACTAATCCTTTTAACGCGACAGTGCGCATGCGCGTGTTTCTCGTGTCTTCGACCTCTACTACACCGGTGAGTGCTAACCTCCTCTGTCACCAACTGGTCGTGAGTTAAACATTTAATTGTGAAGCTTCTGTGTAGATCGGTATCTCTGTAGCACCACTAACCCTAGCAACGCTCTGCTCTTCTGATTTTACAACCGTTAGCTAGTTTTTAGCGACATTGTTTGGTTCGCAGTTAATCTTGACCTTACTTGTGTTCACGTAACTTTGCACACCTTGTACTTTCGTGCACAGCAGACTAGTTAGAGAGTCAACCAACTGCATGTCTTTAATGTGTCGTCTTCTACCCTCAGCAGACTGAATCAACGGCCCAGCTTCTTCGGTTGACCTGACCACTACCTGTCCCGTCGTAATGTACGCCTGTGCTAAGTTCGTCTCCACGCCCTCCCTGGTGAGTGAGTCTGCTTGAGTAAATGGATGTAACAGTTTCATGTATTGTGGACGGTGTATTTAATCACGACAATGTGCAAGGCCTTCCAGCCGGTTTTCGCTGCCAGCAGTTGTCATTTAGCTCGCTAACACTAGCACTCGGCTATCTGCCTTTGACCCCCTGCTAAAGTCGGCTAGTGTTCACTCCTGCAAGGACGTCCTTGTTTTGAACACTATCAAAGACCCCCGTGTGAAACCGTTTCCCACCTGTTGAAGCTAATATTAATTATTAAAATATCACAGGATATTGTGTAGTTTATAGATAAGCATCCACACTCGCACTCCTGCTGAAATACTGTACTGAATTACAATTTTGAGGTACTGTACTTGTTACTTGTACTGATAATCTCCATTTAAGGTACTTTTTTATTTCAGAGAGAATTGTTGTCCTTTTTACTTTACTGCATTTATATAAGAGCTATAGATACTTTTCACATTTTTTTACATACAAAACATCAGTTTTCAAAATATCTATTGTCGCAGATTAAACTCACACTATTCCGAGTGTAGTTTTTAAGGGGTATTTATTGGCAGAAATAGATTATGTGATTGATAACTATGTTTTCATTATTTTATAGTGACCTGGGACTAAGAATTGTTTTTTTCATTACCTTAGAATACAGTGTTTATTTCTACATAGGAGCAGCTCTGCTTCAGAGTCTGCTACATTTCTACAGTGCAGACAAACCAATCACTGGCTGTAGCAAGGGCCTTTCATGTTACCTGAAGGCCACCATAGTTCTCCGACATGCTTGGAAAGGGAGGGGTGAGTGGAGGGGTAGTCGGTTGGTTGGAAGCTGAAAACCTCACCAAGTGATATCACTAAATCCTACACACACCTCCTCCTTCAACCTCTGACCATACAGTATTTACTACAAGCCAAATGTCACTGTAGACAAATCCCCATGCTTAAATACTGTCTTGAGCAGAGTAGATGTATTCTTAGCCAATTTAAAATGTATTGAGACAGATGTCAATATAACATCCTGGCAGAGCATCTTATCAGAGAACGACTGTCAATGAAACTGTTTTTTTTTCTCTCTATTACAGGTCCGTGCTGGATCTCGGGCACTGTACAGACCACTCTCAGCGGCAGTAGTCTCAGATGCCAGGAAAGGCGAGGTAGGCAGCTATCAGTACTGGGAATTAGAACTGATTTATTGACTTTGAGTGTTCACAGCGGAGGGGCACTCTGAATCCATCAGCTATCACAGATCCATTAATCGCCTTTACTATTTCCATTACGTTGTTTTTCAAATAGACGAATGACTGTACAAATAAATCAATAAAAATGTTTATATGCGGGCAAATTTAGCATAAAAGTTAAAGGTAGCATGTCTAGTTTTCTATTGGGAACCACCACTGGCTGTTTGCATCAACAGTAAACTTTAGCAAGCTGGCCTATGTGTCTAGCATTAGCTGCACATAGGTCGCTACCATTGTAACAAATGCAATGCCAATTCTGCATCAACATTTCCTTTACCATTTCCAAAATCTGTGTTCGTGTGAGTTTTTGGATAACCTTAATCAAGGACATAGTAGAGGCAGATGCAGAAAGTCAAAGTTTTGCTGTAGCATGAACTTTACAGGTATGTCATAAGACCTTAGAAGCTAATGAGGTATTATAAGTAAAGGATATTGAGCAGCAACACTTGGAAAAACCACTGCTAATATTTCTTGCAAAAGGGGAGCCAGGAAAATATCAGTGTTCTTTCTACATGTAGCAGGAAATAGTTTAGTGCAGCTTTGTGGTTTTGTTTTGTACTAACCTCACTTATTTTTGTTTTTTGTTTCAGACTGCTTCCCTTTTGGCACCACAGAGCTTTGTAGCCTCCCAGCAGCAGGTGGCGGTGCGGGGGTTCCAGACTGGCGCTGTGAGCCGTGACATCGACACTGCTGCAAAGTTCATCGGAGCAGGAGCTGCTACGGTGGGAGTGGCTGGATCTGGAGCTGGAATTGGAACAGTGTTCGGTAGCCTTATTATAGGATATGCCAGGTAAATTAAACACAAAATCTCTCATTTTAGGACCATTGGGGGGGTAGCTTTTAGTCTTGGCATCTGGGATTTCTGCTATAAAATGGTTATTTTTAATAGTAATAGCAATAACCATCAGAGGTATACCTTATACCAAATGTTAACATGGTCAATTAATAATGGGTTTGATTTAAAATAAATGTATTAGGACATGGGGAACCTTAGAAGACACTGGTTTTGTCTGCTCACTGAAATGTCTTAGCAGCTGTGTTTTAACACTTGGTATCTCCAATTTGCTGTCTGTTTCTCAACAGGAACCCTTCACTGAAGCAGCAGCTGTTCTCTTATGCCATCTTGGGCTTCGCTCTTTCTGAAGCTATGGGTCTGTTCTGTCTGATGGTTGCATTTCTTATTCTGTTTGCCATGTAAAACAGTTAGGCATTTGATACATCACGTGGTACATCAACATGTTAGCAGTTTGAGATGCCCTTGAATGGTACGATGATGTCAGCTTATCGTGTTGACCATTCTTGTTCATTGGTGTTTCTTATGATAGTGAACCGTCTGATGTGTAAGACACTGGCAAACCCAACTCATTGGTAATTTTGCCATTTTATTGTATATTTAGTCAAATGTTTTGTTAAACATGCAACCAATAACAAAAGTAAAACCTTTAATTGATCGTGTGTGTTTTGTATATCTGTAAATCATAGTGGGGTTACGTTTGTATGTTAATTGAAGAGTTACAGTGGCACTGTGTCTCTCCTGAAAAAATGGTAAGGCACAAACAAATTCAGAATCTAATAGTTTCTCAGTTATGATGTAGATGCAGAATATTCTCCCGCTAACTAGTTAATTTACTATATAGCTCAAGTATAGTTTAAAATCACCAGTGGTTTGTCTCTATAACTATTTGAAGCTCAAGGAAACCCAACCAATATGTTTGTCATGTAGTTGCCCAATCTCAATGTCCATGCTCACAGACTTTGAGGTGCGTTCCCACAAAGTCCGTGATGGCTTAGGGCTGTCCCACTGTCGAGTCGTCTCATCTGAGACCTTTATGCACAATTTCCGTAGACTTTTCCTGAGGGAAGGACCCACAAATCATAGTGTTGTGACGTTAAACACAGTGACCAGAGGAAGCCTGGAGGCATTAAAAAAAAAAGGGTAAACAAAGAGCGGCACATGGGTGTTCAGGCTGGTATATATACATTTACACAGAAACATCAACATCTGACTAGTGCTAAATTAGCATTAACTTGCCCCTTCTGTGTTATGTTAACATTTAGTTACACAAGTCAGTTGAATAGTGTTCCCTACATAAACCTAAACTGAAGAATTCAAACTTCTATTTCTGTAACCTGTTGTCCAGAAGCAGTTTGTATCTTCAAATGGTATTTTCATGATTTCACATTTTGTCCTCTATCTACCTGGAAAACATCTTAAGTGTTTACCCAGCGGTGAAGCTAATGTTGGGATCCAAACATTTAATTGAAAAATCTGTCACGGACATAACATTTTTGAAGGCTGCTGGACTGCAGCTTTTAGTCTCCGCCTCCTGCTGCTGCCCCCTGCTCTCGTCTACTTTCCAGGCAAAGTTAAGTTCAAACAAGCCTATTATCAGTTTAGTATGGTCATGTCTGACCTTCCTTAGCCAAGCAATCTCCTAAGCATGAGAACAGCAGTGTACTTGAGGACATTGAGGCCTTTTTGCACCTGCATTATACAGTACACCCTATCTTGCAGTCAGAATGGATAAGCTCATCAGAAGGGCTTGGTAGCTCAGGGTCAGGTACAAAAGCTTTGCTCCACACATTTGCTCCCGATACCTGGCCCACTTAATATGTTACATGTATTAGTGCGGCTTTCATGCATGGGATGTTCTCTAGAGCTTGTTTTCTAGCTTTATTCTCCTCTATGGTGTCGCTCATCCTATTGTACCATCAACACCACAAAGCCCTCCAACGGGGACTTGACATCCCCCTGTTGATGTGATCACTGAGGACCTCGGTCACTTCAGAGAAAGCCTTCCAATTCTCTCATGCACTTCTCTTTCAGCAAAAGCAGAGACTGTGACACATCTGGTGAGTGTTTGGGACAATGGGAGATTAGTACAGGTTCTTAAATCCAGCTTGGAGGCAAATTTATGAACTCCAATGTAACTGAAGCTGCTGGTGCCTGTACAAAGTGTGGCATATTTTTCTCTGGTGTGATCTTTCATGGTCACGGCCAGGACAACAATGCTACAAGCAAGCGTCTACTTCCTCTTGACAACATGGATTGGTCAACTCAGGCTGGAGATCCTAATGACACATGACTGCTATCTACTGGTGGCTTTCTTGACATACCAAATTGTAAGTGTATATTCATGTTCTTTATTACATTTTTATGTAGCAATACTAAATGCAAACATTCCCAGAGAGTGAAATGTCATTAATTCGATGAAGTGAGGGTTTCAGGTGAAAAAATGCTAGCAAAGCTAGCATGCTAATTTGCGATTAGCATGTTCGCTAACGTGCTAGCTTGCCACAATTACTGTAATTCTTACGTTTACGTTCTTGCTAATGTAGTCAGAAGTACTAACTTGATTTCTCAAATGATGTCCAACAAGAGATGGGCATGAAATGCCACATACAGAACTGGTTGTCAAAGTTGTTAGCTATATAACTAGCTTTAAACTGGAGACGAATACAAAGTTAGACTTGGAGCCAGATCACCTGACCAAATTCGTGGTTGAAGCATTATTTAAGGTAGCGGGTCACTGCTGAGGCAACTGGCACCAAATTGCGTTTATCAGAACAAAAGGCAACTTTTCCAAAGATATACATGATGACAATGGAGAGCGGTGGGGAAGTAATTGCAAATTGAAAGGTCACAGGAGGTTAGATATAAACGGCCTCCATGTCTGAAATGAAACCTTCATTACTTTATGCTTATAAAATGCATAATTAGTTTGCCTATTTTTTAGCTGACCACTAAAATAGTTATCAACCCGGGCAGAGTATCTGTGGGAACACAATATTTATTTCCATCCCTGCGGAACTACAGAGAGACGGATATGGTTGAGGGGGGACGGATTTGAGTGACGTACGTCTGTGTGCCCAATGATGTATAAAGAGAAAACAACAGTTACAAACATATGTTTGGACATGTTTATTAGGCTGTAAAAACCGATATCTGGATGTTGAAGTATATGTTGTCAATGCGCCAGTCTTACAGCGGGAGGAGGATACGTTGCTTTAGCATTAAGAAGCCGACCCCTCTGTGGTGCTTGTGGTCGGTTAACCGTCACACGGCACCCGAGGGTGTTTTACAGCTGAACGAGAGAAGAGGAGCACCCAGTAATGAGGTAAACAAACATCAGGGAGTGTTCTCTTTTTGGGGGTAGTAGTGGCTCATTACCAGCCAAGTCCTCTCCTGTCATTAGCACACTTCAAGCTAGTTTGTTAAACCTCCGCTCATCAACAGGCCAGTATTACTTTCTCAGTTAAAGTTTAGCAAGGTTTGGTTTGAATATTCGCTTCATAAAATCCGATTATTTCATGAAAGTTTGGCCAAATGTGTTCGTCAAGGAAGCGGTTTACTTATTTGTCCACGAGATGGGGTAGTATGGATAACGTGGGTATGCTGTAAATGTTTTTTTGTACTGACTGTATTGTATTACAACCATGGCCTGCCCTACTGCTATTGGCCCAGTTGCAATAGGTGGGTTAATCTTGTATGATGTATAGTGACCTCACTTCATTTAGCACGTAAAACTCAACCAGCTATACATGTAGTGATTTCTGTCAGGGCAGGTTATACACTCAATGTCCACCAGGTGAAGTAAGCGTACAAGACAACAGACAGCAGGGTTTTTATCCAGCATCTGTTCGGGAACTTAAATGGAAAATCCACCTTAATGTAGAATGCACATTTGAGTCTTCCAGAGGTTTTGGTCAGTAAAACCACTTCAAATTATTATTTGAACTGGAGATATCTTTGGGTATTAGTATGTGATTAGGACTTACACGTTTTAATCAGAAAAAGTCCCAGTGAAACTAACTTAAGCAGAGATGCTTCTTAATGTTATGCCTCACTAGGATTTTTGTCTGTATAACATTTTCACTACAGTCTTCTTGTTCCAGGTAACAAATAGCCACAGAAAGAAAATATCTTCATGTCAGCCAGTACTGGACTGCTTTGACCAGCAGTACAGTCAGGAACTTGGAGACCTGTGGGCATCTGCAAGGTACATTTTCTCTGAAATAATAATTGCAGCATACACACAAACAGGTTTATACTATTCCTTAATCAGGATCCCTTTTTTCTTCCTGTAGAGCAGTGCTCCTGGACCCTCAGTCCTGGCAGTATGGGGTCATGCTTAACCGCTTCAGTGCTGTGACGGGCATCACACAGATCCTCCAATCACAGGGCTTTTCCACATTGCTGCCACAAACAGGTGTCTCCACGTTGCTTTACAATGGCTCCTCAAAAGCGGCAAATTCAAAATACCAAGCAGGAAAAGACTCTCTGTTGCCACATGACTACATCTCCACGTGCCCTCCTAATGACTCCCATCTCCAGGCTGAAGGCACCTCTACGGTGCTCGGTAAAGACCTTCAGTCAGAGCCTTCACTCAGTTTGCCCCGTCCCACATTACAGTGTTACATCCATCCATATCCACTGAGGTTTCCCTCTCAGGCTCACAGGCCGGGCCAGCTGAAGCAGTACTACCTCCTGAACGCTGCCTCCCTGCTTCCAGTGCTGGCTTTGCAAGTGAGAGATGGGGAAAAGGTTTTGGATCTCTGCTCTGCCCCTGGGGGCAAAGCCTTAGCCATAATGCAGTGTGCCACCCCAGGTAAAACAAGTATTTTTTTTTATTTTTTTTTATTTGTATCATGCAAAAAGGTATAAGAGGATATTGTAGAGTTATTAACACAAGGCAATAGACTGTAAAATAAGGCTCATCTATATTATACTGTATGGATATATATAGTTGGAACTTTTCACAAAACATCTTGTTGAAATGTGTTAAGCGTTATTGTTATAGTGTACTTTGTATGTAAGTTGCTGCAATTGAATCTTAAGGAATATTTTGTAGCCTATTTGTGTTGATTACTAGTAACCGAGCTGTTGCTGTGTTGTCTTCCAGCGCTTCTGTGCTGTAATGAACCAGACACTCACAGACGGAACAGGCTGGCCAAAACCCTGGAGTCTTTTCTGTCTCAGTCACTGATCAGCAGAGTGATTGTGGCTGCACAGGACGGACGGTCTTTTGGGCAAAGTGAAGCAGGAGCATATGACAAGGTGGGGGGAGTCATGTTTATGTCAGCATGTGGCTGAATTTGGCTTCAGTGTCAACAAATTTAGCTTTTTTTTTTTCAAGGCCATGGTTAGAAATGAATGAGGAGACCAAGCCTTTGAACAGAAGCTAATAAGCCCAGCAGAAGAGAAGAAAACAGTTTATTGAAAATAGGAGCCAAGAAGAGGTAGACAAATGGCCGTGTATGAGGCCTTCAAAGGACTCAACGTGACTGTTAATAGACGAAAATATTGGAAGGAAAAATAGGAAAGCACAGAATGAGAAGGTTGGCAAGACACAGTGTGAAAAGCCTGGATGGTGTAGAACAAACAGACTGCACATATTCAAGCCGTATTATGACATAGTGGACACATTTGTTGAAAGATTTTCATCTGAGTCAAGTTTGAGTTTGGGGAAAATATAACTTGTGCTTGGATTATTTTACAGAGCTCCAGCATTTGTCTTTTTGTATGTTTTTACATTTACTTACTCATTCCCTTTTGCTTTTCTTATTTGATCCTTTATGTATCTTGCTGCCATTATGCTCTCAGGCTCTCTGACTCAGACTCACATTACGTGCTCTCTCTCTCTCTGTTGCAGGTTTTAGTTGATGCTCCGTGTTCTAATGACAGGAGCTGGTTGTATTCCTGCAGCAGCCACCAGGGGGAGCAGCGAATGAAGGAAAGAGCCAGACTACCTGCGCTCCAGGCTCAACTGCTTAAGTAAGTCCAACCCCAACACGGAGAAGTAGTCTGCTACGTGTTACCCTTGTGGTACCCTTCGATCTTCGTACGTGTCATAACCGTTCATGTCTGAAGATGACCTGAACGTTATAACATTGTTTTGGTCCAGATGAAGAATTATGAAATATGCCTTTGTACTGTACACTGTACACATGGAATTATGTAAACACTATAATTAAGCAAATTCACCAAATTAATCACAATTGCAAAAAGTGCTCTAGAGTGAAATTACATGAGGCTGCAGAGTTGCATGGAGGTTGTATCATAATGTGGTAAAATCTTGGTTTTATCAGTTAAAAGAGAGTAAAATTGTTCAGTGTGGGAGGAGAAAGTCTGCAGGTATATACAGCAGGCCTATTCAGATGGCGGCCCGCAGGCCAACCCCTTCCTGCCAATCAAAATTGTGCAGTGACAAAAAATGCAGGTCTGATGACATTGCGGTGTGAAAAGAGGCTTTTCAGCGCACGGATCAAATATACAACAGTACAGCATGGATTTAAGTGAGAAATATACACATCTATATATTATAAATCTACATATTGTAATTGTAAATTTCTCATGCATGGTGATCAGAGTAATCTTCTGGCAGCAGCGTAGCGTCTCTGACACCGTGCACACGCACGAAGGAGTGAGAGTTAGTATAGTTAAGGTGCATGCTCTGCATCTCTGTGTCTCAGAAACTTTGCATAGCACCCTCAATCGAACTCACGAAGGACTTGTTCAGGTGGCTGTCAGATCAGAAAGTTTAGGTGGTGTTAATTTGCAGGATATTTGTTTTTTAAATTACAATATTTTTTCAGTATTCCTCTCATTTGGTCACACATTTTAAAACATTACCAGGTGCCCAGGGCGACGAGCATAGATCTTTATTATCCTATGTTTTGAAGAAAAATATGTGTAACATCTGGAGCGCATGTCAGAAATGGTACCCAATAAACACAAATAGGCAAATAAGCAAAAATAAGACCAAAAGTCATTAATTCATGAGGCCACTATGGGGGTTGAGTGGGTCATGGAAAATATCTGGCCCCTTTAGCCTTCTGAAAATGTATCAAACTCCGCACAGCTCCCACCAAAGGCTTTAAACGGCTCTTCATTTCATATATGCAGTCGTGTTCCCCAAGTCCTGTAAACAGACTTTGATGTGTAAAGTCGTGTCGTGAAGTGCAATATTTGTCTCCTCTTTACAGGTCTGCTCTGTCAGCAGTGCGTCCAGGGGGTGTTGTGGTCTATTCAACATGCACTCTGTCCAGATCTGAGAACTGTGCTGTGGTTGAGACGGTGCTGAATGACTGTCCTGAGGCTGAACTGGAAGACCTGTGGGAGGAGATTGTCATCCCTTTGTCAAATTACTTTACATTTAGTCCTGCTCACCCCGGTCATGGACGGAAGCCTCACAAGCCCTCCCTGCTGCCACAGAATAGGACCTCGAACTCTTATCAGCCCCGACCCGGCATTCTAGTGGTCCCTCAGCCCGGCAAGACCTGGGGACCCATGTTTTTGTCTCGGCTTAGAAGAAGGAAATAGTGTGCATCCACCTGTGGAAACGCATGACTAAACACGCTAGTTTTCTTTTGGACAGCTTTTGTTTCCTGTGGGTTATTTTAAGATGCAGAGTACCTCATAGAACTGGATTTTAACTCACTCACACAAACTAATTCACATTTTATACAGCAATGTTGTGTTCACAACATTTTTTTTCTTTGCCCCCAAATGGCCAAAACAATCAGTGCTTGCAGGTATAATTATTTTCTTTTAGCTTCTAACCCACCCCCTTTTTACTTATTATTATTTATTACAATGATTTATTGTCCGTGGCAACGATAAAAACTCCTGACACTGCAGATGTACAAAGATGATATCGACTCAACTAAATGTTTTTAAGTGTATCCACTTTATAATAAAATTGATAATACTATAAGCCTGCAATATTAAACATCCATTCACTGTGTATTCTATTAGCAGTGAAAGATTATCGTATCATTTTTACTTTCTAAATACTCTGCCCAGTGGTTAGAAAACACGAGGCAACATTACAAGACTTTCAGAATCTCCATCTTCCAAGTCTCTAAATCGGGTAGTGTTCATAACAGTTTGATAACCTCTTGAATTCAGACATCACTGAATCTTTTAAAAGTTTCTGAACAATCACGACTTATATGTTTATCGGCCTTTGTTTGTTTTTAAACATCCAGGTGCCATAACACTATTGCAAATGTCAACATGGTGACATTGTATAACACAAACCCAGCAGGAGGCGAAAAGTTTCCTCTCTGAGAAATTAGTTCAATAACCAGCAAGAGCCGTAATGATATAATGGGCGCAGTTTCCCGTTCTTCATCCCGGTTATTACCTCCAGCATTGTCCTGCTTTGAATTAACACATGCTTTAAGTCTCCCTAGCAGTAATCTTCTGTCTGTCATCATGCCTCCCTGCAGTGCCATTGAGATGGCAGTTTCATCTCGTACAGGGGCTCGTTGCCGGGCTGGACTGTTCTCGTGTCACGCTTGAGTGAAAAGTAGACTATTTCATTGCGATGCTGGAGCTTTTCGTCAGGTTGCGATTGCTAGGATCTGAAGGTGCTTTTGAAAGCAACTTTCAACAATAAAGGGTGAGAATTCATATTTTTTTTTTTCCTTTTCAACATAATAGACGGGTAAAAGCAGGCTGTTGCGAAGGCAGTTTCGAGAGGTGAAAACCTTTTATTTCTTCCTCACAAATATGCAGCTGGTGGTTGAGTGCGAGTCCTGAGAAGCCGATTTCAACCGATTACTCTATGGTTGCATTTATTTGGCCATTTTTATTGCCTGTCCTACTTTTGTTCTGCATGTTTTTGAAAAGGAGCTCCAGCCTCTGATAAGAAAGCATCATGACACCACCGCGACTTCAAGCCCAATGTAAAAGAAAGCGAGATGTGGCGATGAAGCGGGGCGTCGTAGAGGTTAACCATGTTGCTGACCTTTGTGTGAACTGCGGTTTGTTGATGTTCCCCATATTGCAGTGTTTCCTCAAGGGGAGAATCTCTAAGCAGCTTTTCCTCCACTTCAAAGGGAGAGAATGTAGGCCTGCTTTGCATAATCAGGTGGAGAACAGCTTTTTGCCAGAGAGGCAGGAATTAATTTGTGGCACCGCCAGATGTAATCATTAAAACCCTAGTCGTTGACAATAAAGGGAGGAGGAGGAAATGGGAGGTTGGAATTGTTGAACAGGGTATAGAGAAAGGGATATGAAGGGCTGGATGGTCCTGAATGCCAGAGGACACTCGAGCAAAGCGGGCTAATCTGGCCTGAGCTCTCCTGAACCGGAACAACATTTCTATCAGTCTGGTAACATTCAGCTCCGTCTCTCTGTGTGTTTTGTACGTACATTACTATTTTAGTGGTGTACAGGTATTTAGACATTTATATACTGTATGTTAGCCATGGTGAGCAGTATGTGAAGGCTTTAAAGCTGCACTCAGCCTGTAATGCACCGTGCAGCACAGTCCCATCGCTCTTTTTAACCCCGTTTCCAGCAGCAGGCAGCTGTTTTCAGTGACAGATAAAAAAGCTCTTAAACCCACTGTACTCTACAGCTGCTTCGGAGGCAGACAAAGTTAGTGACCTTTTTGGTACAAAATGATACACACTATTGTATTTATATAGAAGACACTCTATACAACATCATAGAACTGACTAAAAAATTAATTATATGTCAGATTGAACACACAATGATCACACTGTCAATCAGATTGTTCCCACCCTCGTGACAAATGCTTGACTTGAAGCAGTTGACACTGAATGTGCCAGACGGTCAACAAGTGGGGTTATAGATTTAGTACCTTTTGGGGGGCGTCCATCACTCATTTCAAACGTCATAATTTGTCAATATTCCATTAGTGGAAGTGAGAGACCAGGATTGCTGCTGTTGATTGATTGTCACACTACTGCTAATCTCTGAGGGGGTGAAAAGTCTGCAATGAATGAATACTCGGAGGTCAAAGTCAAACTGTTTGTCCATGTGCAGACGTTTGTTAACTAGCTTCCTAACAAGCTCTTCACCAACTGTAGTACACACTACTGCAAAGAGTGAACAAACCCGGCAGGAAATCCTGAGGTTAGTCGTCTTGGATTTCTGCGAATGAGAGAAACACATCATGGCAGGGGCGTAAATATAGTCCGTGCAGGCTGTGTGGTTGGACTGGGGGCCATGGGGGCCCTTTTGAGAGAGCGGGCCTTCCAATAATGTGAGTGATTCACATTGCCACCAGTTCGTCTTTGAACATAGACGCGTTCAAAGACAAACTGGTTTCCCTCAAAAAGGCAAACCCATCCCGTCATGGTTTTAATATTTTGGGAACAGTCAGTAGCAAAATATTACAACAGTATATGTCTATTCTATATATATATAAAAAAAAAAAAAAGAAGTAAGAATTAAAAATTAAATTAAATGACTAATTTCTTAGTTTATTTGTTAATTGTGTCATATACAGATTTGAAAAACTCAGGATATTTATGTCTATATTGTCCAATGTCAAGTCTCTTATTTGATCATGTGATGAGACTTCTGCACGCCGAAGGAGCAGTCACACATTTCAAACGAGGCAGTAATAAGGAGGCCATCATAGTAGTGTGCACTGGGGCTCATTGTAGCTACCTTACCGTATATTCAACTGCATTATGGACCAGGAGTGGGTCTACCAACTGCCATAACCTGTGATGTAATCCTAAAAGTCGTCATCTTGCTACTTCTGGTTAGATGGGTGCATGGGGGACCACCAACTGTGACACTTCAGGGAAAGATGGTAGAAATGTACGTATCTCTGTTATCCAAATGCAATGCATAAGAAAAACAAAAGTCTTCATTTGAGGACAGCCTGAAAGGCTTCCTCTCATGTGGTTAGAGGCCTGGGGAGACATCAGGCGGCATCATCGTGAGCACAGAGAGACGAGACCAGAGGACAGTGAACGGGAGGCAAAGTGAGAGGGCAACTGAACCAACTTCAAGAAACCGATATTCCCATCCCTTTATCTAGTGTTTGTCGGGCATATGCACAGACTCCAAATGCAAAAGAAACTTCAAAGAGAAGTAGACGTGTTTTTGTTTTGTTTGTTTAGCGATTTAGCGGAGAGGGCAGTACATGTCTATTTCAGACCGTTCCAGCAAAATACTGGAAACAGAACGACCAAACTTGGATACAACTATAGTGGTTGAATTGTTGTTGGATAATACCACATTTTTTAAAAGCAACACACGATGTATATTTTGTCTTATTTTTGTTTGTTTTGGGGTTTTATTTGATTGCATATTCACTATTTCTTCAAATCTGCTTTAATTCAAAGGGGACTCACAGGCAAAATACAAAAAAACAGTCAAGCACCCAGAGCACCTCGGGACGAACTGCAGTGTGGCCCGTGATAAACTACGACAAAAAGAGATGAGTGTGGTTGTTCCTCCTGTAGTCCTCTGTGAGCCTCAGCAGCGGTGAGACGGAGACATCCATAACGGCTGCACGAGAAGACAAAGCAACAGGCTTAAGGCAAGACAGATTACCCCGGCCTGGACATCCATTCAACCTTTGAGAGAAAAGACAGAATTGATTGGGAGATATAAAACTATATAAAAGCCCTGGGCAGTCTAGCAGCAAAATAGGTTTGTGAGAAATCTACCAGGTCTTTCTTTTCTGTTATAAGTAGCAAGTCATCACTTTTCCACAAATTAAATGCAAATTGGAACAGCAGATCAGTAAAACCGGCACCGATTAAGGCAATTTAGGATGTGATTTCACACTTCTGACCGCTTAAAGAGTGATTTTTCCAACAATAATTCACGTTCTTTTCCTATTGTGACCACGGTGTTATATATATATACAGTATATATATATATATTTATATATTTATATATATAAAATATTTATATATATATATATATATAATTATATAATTATTTATATAATTATATATATATATATATATATATATAAAATATATATATATATATATATATATATATATATATATATATATAAAATATATATATATATATATATATATATATATATATATATAAAATATATATATATATATATATATATATAAAATATATATATATATATATATATATATATATATATATATATATATAAAATATATATATATATATATATATATATATATATATATATATATATATATATAAAATATATATATATATATATTCATAATAAAAAACAATGAGAATAAGTATTGAAAAGCATGTATGGTAGAGTTGCAGTATGATTTTTTTTCACCCAAAAGTTTCATTCCCAGCCCAAATAATCCTGTAAATATTTGAGGAACTGATCTCTACTGTGTTCTATCATTTACTCTTGATAAATGAGTCCTTCATTCATCAACAAGGCCCTTGTTCAACTTCAGGGGACTCCATGCTTCATGATCGCTTTGACATCGTCTTGGAAAATCTTTCCCTCACTCCAGTGCTCCTCCTGTAAACCAACTCCACAGCTGCAGTTCGGGTGCATTTGCTCCTACCTCGAAGCAGCTCACGAACCGCAGCCCTGTTAACTGCTGTACGTGTTTACCAAGAATAAAATGTCCATCCAGGAAAAGGGGCACCTAGATTGAGTTGCCTCATCTCAATTTTGACTTCACTTCTGTTAAACTTCCCAACTTCAAACCTTGTTGAAGTGGACACTCCCCGAGCGAAGGAAAAGCATGAATAATAGATTCTTCACCCAAAGGGTGGAAAAATAGGAAAGGAAGTCAGAGGGGGAGAGGTGTGAAGGGGCTGATTAAAACTGATAGATTTCATACCAGTACTTTCAGTTTAAAACTTCATAAAAAAAACATAAGTGGGGGATGTTACTCAAAGGATCAAATGGGAAGCACTTCCTCAAATAAAGAACATCTTCTCCGAGTATTATTTCAGATAGAATGACGTAATTCAGAAATAACGAGCCCTCCTGGAGCCTACCTTTAAAATGCTTGGATTGGATATTCAATAGTCTATTCATCACATTTTATGCAAGCACTTTAGCACTTACATAATAAATGTATTAGCTATTTGCATTCAGCCAGCGGTAGTGGAATGTGTGCAGCCCGTTGTTGCAGCATGCAATCTGCTACTTTGAGTTGAGGTTAGCATGCTAACATTTGCTAATGAGCTTTAACGGTACAGGTGAGGCTACTGGGAATTAATTAAGTTTGTGCAGGGTAGTGGAAAAATTGAAATGTTGACCTCACGGTGGCACTATGGAAAGTCAGAGTCATCACCTGAGTTGTTACAATTCATCCTGCAGGGGGAAATGAATGTCGGAACCTAAATGTATGGAGATTCATCTAATAGTACTTTCAGTGTGGACCGAAGTGGTGGACCGACGGGCAGAGCCATAATGTGGCTAAAAAAAATACTCAATCCTGCGTCATTCCTCAATGGAAACACTGCTTTCCAATTAGCATGAGTCTGTAGTCAGTGTGCTGACCAGACAGGTTGAACATCTGCCTTGTTTCAAGGGTTTCACAAGGCGCGCAGGAGGTGACACCGAGGCCAATGCAGCGCATAATCAGAAGGCAGCAATAAGGCAGGTGGCAGAAGGGAAATGTCTTCTATTTATCCTCCCAGCTGATTTGTTTCTTTGCCTGCCTCCCCGTCGCTCCTATGCTTTCAGGGCTTGCTATTCTCTCGGTCTCCTTGTCACTCTGTGTCTATGTATCTGGCTGTCTCTTTCTGACCCCCTCCTCCTCCTCCCCCCCCCTCTCTCTCTCTCTCTCTCTATCTCTCTCTATGTCTCTCTCTCTCTCCCACTCAGAGTCAGCCTTTGATCTTGCCAGCCTTAGCGCAGAGGTAGACAGTGATGCTGTATAGCCTTTCTCTGCATATTAACATCTTAACTCTTGCTCTACCTTTTGCAGGAGGTCTACTGAGACATCATTTCCCCATACCGCACGGCCTGGACACCCTTAATCACAATCATCTCTCTTTGTGTGCGTGTGTGTGTGTGTGTGTGTGTGTGTGGTTGTGTGAGTGTGATTAATAAGTTCAATTCAAATTAAGTGAGGAACAGGTTTAGAAAATGCCATATGAGCTGAAATAAAAGTGGTGACAACAATAGCACTCCAGTGTGAGTGTCCTTTTAACAAATGCACAGAAATATAGCCTGCTGTTTGTTTCCATAAATGATACACAGCACACACTGGCCTGCTGTAATCTGATTCAAATAGTCCTTAAATGGCATAACATACACACATTGGATAACATATAACACTGAAATGGCAAAACATTGAGGGACATTATAACTCGCATACGGCATTTTATTACTGTATAGGATAAACTAATAGACTGCTTTAATATTTCATCCTAAATTCTCATCGTCCTTGAGGCATCTTTCTCTGGTCCTAAATTCAGAATTATTATTCCTTCCAGGAAAATGGGAAAAAACAAATGTCTCTGTGGCAATAAAGTAAGCTGATAAATTAAGATAAATATCCATTTTGGTGGGTGCCAAGATTGCTTTCCCAGTGTCACACAAAAATAATGATATCAGGAGAGCAGAATCCTCACAGTTAGAGATTTACCAAAAGAGCTGTGAAATGATGCTCGGCCGCTCTCACAACTTTAACCATGTGGTGGCTGTATGCAAACAAATGAAACTTGACTGAAGCAAAAACAGCTTTGAATATGTTTTTTTTTTTTATTCTGCAAACATGAAGAAACACATCAGATGAGGAAGCCTTTTTACAGATCTCACAGTAGTCTCAGTTCTCTATAATTATTCAAAATAAAACCTCACCACTGGATTTTTTTTTCATTATTTTACCATGACCACAGTTTTCCCTAAGCTTGACCAAGAGTCAAGTTGCCTAACCTCAGCCAAACTGAAGAAAGTCATATTAAAAGCGGTTAACAGCAGTGTAGCACACTCAGTAATCAGTGATAATCTTCATTAAGTTTTCTCCAAAATGTTTTGTTGCTAGTACAATTATAGTTGCAAATGAACAAATATTCAAATGAGGTACGCTTGCTTTGCTCTCATCACTCTCTCACTTTCTCTCTCCCTCTCTCGCTCGCTCCCTCTCTCTCTCTGTGAACCAGTCTTGTGTAACTCTTTCTCCTCTCCACTTTGCCTGCTGTCTACTCATCTTTCTCTCTTTCCTGGAGTGATGGCTCAATTACCATTCCTCACACTTGGGCTTCAAACGTGAGCAAAATGAAGCAGGATTTCATGACCATGTTAAAAAAAAAGAGGAAGAAAACTTTTAATTTCCCCTTACTCTCCCCCCTCTCTGGCTGTCTGCTCCTTAGCGAATTGTGACACCCGTAATATAAGAGGTTTCTGGACTGCAGCTGAGCTCTGGAACGATTCAGTGAACTCAGCACTTAACAACAGAAGAGAGTAAAAACTACTGAATGAATGTATGAGGGAATCAATTCGTCATAAACTCGGCTTCCTATAAAAACTCATATGAACAATGCAATATCATGGAATCTAGATATTGTATTAAACTATCTCATCAGGTGTTTTCAACCAGATAAAAATGATGGAAAAATAATGAATCTCAAGCTTTCCGTGCATCTGCTTTCCAGCTGTGCGTCCTTTTTCTGCGTGGCTCCCCCGTTTCTGAAGTCCCCCTTTCTCTCCCCCCTTAATCCTCTCTTTACCTAAGTGCTAGCTCGCAGCCTCGAGCCTCTGGGAGCCACACGGCTTGATTGTGTTTTGATGTTCTTGTGAAACTTACAAGTGCACTCAGCACTCAAGACCCATAACATACATTTTCAAGACCGCTCACCCAGAGGAGAAGAGACGCAGGAGAAAGGAAAAGTATTTACTACGACGCTGTCAGTCCAGTGAACACACTGGCAGCTGCATATACGCACATGAAGCCTTGTGTACATGATGGCAAAATAGAAACATCCTGAATATCAACTTGACCTGGACTGAACTGAGGTTCATCTGTTCTGTTTTTGTTTTTTCCCTTTCCTGTCTTGTTATTTTCTTTATTGACCGCTATCAAATTTGACACAAGATTCTACAAATGTCATTCTACACTTCCTATATACTGAAACTGAACATAACTGGGATTATTCCTCAGTTTTGTATCAACTTGAGTCATTACAGAACCATCTACATGTGTAACGTTTGAAGTGTTTTACATTGCTGATGATGATTATCACACCTTTAGTCGGGTTGATGTTGGGAGGTCGGCCAGCTCTATGTGATGATGAGAACGGAGGTAGGTGTTCAACCCAGCACAGCTTGTACACACAGTCCGGAGAGGAGTGAAAACACTGTGTGGGTGGGAAGAGCGTATCCAAAAAAACAACAACAACAAAAAAAAAAAAACGTAATATCACCTACCCAAAGGCAAACATGGCAACCACTTATTATCACAGCAACCGCGAGTAGAGACCATAAGCATTAACACTGCCTTAAATATAAAACCCAACTGAGGAACACAATGGACGAGTTCAACAATACATAATTAATTAAGCTCATATAATGTTGGGTCTATTTAAACAGTATTAGGTAACTTATTTTAAAAGCTGATGGCACTTCACTGATTTAGAAGTAACATCAGCAATCTTTTTCTTTTCTACTTATTTATTTGGGCGTTCCTCTTCATGGGAATCGAGGATTCCATTTTTATTTCCTGAGAAAGCAGCCGTGTATGAGTCAAATGTACGTAAGTATGAATAACCATTTCATCATTGTTAAAAAAAAAATGTTATACTAAGTTTTCAAATATATTTTCCGTTTATTACAACTGGGATTTTATTTCTGTATATTTCACCATCATGTCTATCATTTCTGATAATAAAAATGTACTGATAAAACATCTAGGATAAAATAAAGATGTTACTAATAACGTTTATAATGTTACTGGTATCCCAGTAGGCCATGCCAGTGAGCCAATATGAACAATAGCAGAACCAGTAAGAAACATTTAGTAGCACTGATAACCACAAGCATCAGCACCGCCTTCAATGCTTGAACCCTGATGTCAGGATGAGAGTTCGTCTTGAACAAGTGACTAATAACCTATTTTTAAAACTTAAAAACGGCCTCACATATCTTGATAGGGTTATTAGTCACAGTGATCTCTCCTCTGCCCACACAAATGCTGCAATGTTAGAAAAGTGGGACAAAATCCACAGCTTGTTCTGTGAAAAAGTTACTTCTTAAGATCAACCGGATCAAATAGCAGACGGAGACGAACAAATCTCCCAGAGTTGTCTGCTGTAGCACAGAGTCTATAGAGAGTGCAGATGCTGAGAAGGCAGAGAGGTGGTGTTTGTGTTTGCTGGCGGTTAATCATATCCATGTGACAGGTGGCTATTGGCCAGAATATCAAAGCTGGACTGAATGAGGTCCTTTTTTTTATCATCCTGAAATCAATAAGTACTCTATTTGAGGAATAATGCTTTGGGAATTCAATACACGGAACTTATATTTAATAAATCTTGTAATAGAGCTACTTTAAATATTTTTGGGAATCCAATAAAGCAATTAACACTGTACTATTGTTTTATGTAAATCAAAGGTAGAATTGATAATGACGGACTGGAACCCCACAAACAATCCTTCATGTCCTGCATGTGCATTGTTTCCCTGTTAACAAGCAATACGAAGAATCATGGCTGAACATTAACGAAGCAACAGACCGTGGACCACAGATTAATGTTTGGTGTTCTCATGTCTCAGAGGGTCTTTTTCTCTGAACACACACACACATGTAAACATATTTTACATGAAAGTGACTTCATATCAGAAACATGAAGAGAGAAGGGCAACGTTAACCTTTGCTCCTTCGTCTTTAGCATTTCCGTTACCGTCCTTTTCTATCACTTGATAAACTGATATACATACAATTAAATGTGAGATAATTTATTAATTAATGCCAGTTGAAATACGCCAACAAGCACAGAAGCATTAATTCTCAAAGCCTATGGGGGAACAGCAGACTGTAGGGCTAAGTGTGAAAACATAAACAGACGGTCTTTTGTGTTGATGCTGCTTAGCCACATTCATTATGTGCAGCTAGTTTTAAATGAATAATGCAGGTGACTAAATGGTTCTACAGAAGTAGTTCAATTATCATCATGAATTATAAATGTATTATTAAAAGGTGCTCGGAGATTTTAGTCACACAGTGAGGCGGTGCACAATCACTTTGTCAGACTTGTGTGTCAGATAAACGCCTCTTCAACACGACCTACCCGCCGCAAAAAAAAAGAAAAAAATAATTTTTGTTCTCAGGCAGATCGAAACATTTTAATGAGGGTGATATTGAGCTTTCGGTCCTTACATGAAATAAAAGCACACTTGTTCAAGGCAACTGATACTTCTTGAATTGTTTACAGTCAGAAGTGGCTCAAATGAGCTCGGGAACCAAATGTGACATAACTGTGAAGAAACTGAGTCATCAGCATTTCTGAAACAAGAAAAACTCACAGTCTTCTTTCCCCAAGGGTTCCTCTCCTAATTCAATGCTCACATTGATCCTCTCCTACCACTTTTGGTAATCATCATCCGTCCATCAATTTTGCATATTGTACCAGCTTAGTGCAGGGAACAGTTGGACAGGGAAAACCCTTCTCAGGCCAACGCCACATCGATTCCCAAATACATTTTCTTTTTTGTTTCAGCTAAATCCACAGTGGCAGCCACAAGCTTGATCACTGTGAGAAACTACCAGGGTACACATGCTCGGACCAAAAGGAGCAGGGAAAGAGAAATGTGCTGTGAAAAATGACTGTGAGCCAAAGATTTACTTTTCAGCAAATGCAAAGCTGAACAAGTAGCTGTAGTTTTGCATTAATGTATATGATTAGTCAAATGCAGTGCATATTCCCATTTAATATGACAGCTTAATTTGTTATGTTACACTTACATTTAGGTAATTAAGCGATAAAGCAGACTGATTTATGGTAAATTCGACACAAGAAGGTCAAAGAGAAAATGCAAAAGAGAAGTGCAAGTGCTGATTTTTTCCTGTGGGTAGCATAAAGAAAAGTATTGAATAAAATGTAATATCTTTACAGAAGTGCTATTTTTATACAGATTCTCATTCAGGCATGGCACTATGTATGACACTTGTTGAAGACAACTTGAAGACGAGAAAGGTTAATCATGTTAACTGAGAGTTAATGAGGTGGAAGATATAGCGGAGATGAAAGAGCTGGCAGGACGTAGAAAGACACAGTGGGTCAAATGAGCCTCCAACCTTTAATGGGATCAATGAGCCATAAGTGAGAACATGGCAAATGCATTACGTTAGATTACAAATGGACAGAAATTGCAAATGAAGAAAAACATTTCTTGTATCAGGAATAGTTGAAGAGTCAAATAGCCTCTTCGAGGTTGTACTTTGGCACGGCGATGCTTTGAAATAAATGCTCATGCTAGCAACTGGTTCCCAATCGCAATGCTAACATGCTAATGTTGCACTTACAATGTTCACCATCTAAAATTTGACTGTTAGCATGCTACCATTTGCTAATTAGCACTGAACACAAAGTGCAGCTGATGGAAAATATCATTAGTATTTGTTCAAAGTATTGGGCGGATTAACAACTTTGACCAAATAATTCCAAGAGAGGAAAGATTAAGTTTTGCAGACTATCTTGAGGGGGATGTGACATGAATGTGTATGCTATGTCAGGGCTCTCAAGTCTCACGCATTGGCTGTGAGACACACGCATTTCAACCTGTTCACACGCCACATCTAGTATTTCAAAAAACATTTTGAAATAAGTTGCTGAATCTGTCTTTATTTTAAAACGACAACGGTCAGTTTAAAAGATTTTCGAGAGCTTGCAGGAGGCGGCAACCTGTCTCTCGAAACTCGCCGCGACACGAAGGCATGCACGGCTTCTTAGATAGACAATGATTGGGAAGCGTGGGAATAATGCTGCCTGTGGACACGTACCTTCAGCCAAAATCTCACTCTGAACTAAGTTAAAAACTTGAGAGCCCTGCTATGTGTATGTCTGTCGGGTTCATCCTCTGGGGACAATGACTGTCTCTACAAAATGTCAAAGGAATCCATTTAATAGTTAGAAGACAGGATTGATAAGAGTAATATGTAAGCTGAAAAGAGGCAACAGAAAAGTAAAGGGGAGGGACAATGCACCGTGGACACTGGAGTTCAATATTTACAAAAAATAAGTGTTTGCAAAGGTAATTTCATAGCCACAGACTGCTTTGTTCTGACAATGATGAAAAAAAGCTCTATAACTTCAATGTACATATAATTTACCATCCATGCACTATCATCTATGCATCACACGGTCTGTGAGAATATTCTTGGAAGATGTAAGTTGTAAAGTCCCTTGAACACCTGCTGAGAGTTGGCCCTGCTGGCTGTCTTTGTGGTCAGCGCGAGGGCAGCAGCCTGGTGCCAACTCTTTCAATTCCCCTGTGGAGGAGGTACAGTACATGCTCACTGAGTCATCTTATCAAACTGAGCCTCAACTTAATCCTCATCAGGACACGAAAAGGAGAGAAAGAGTTTCTACAGGAACTGTAAGTTGTTGTTTTTAATTGTTTTTCCAGATGCAGCTTTGGGCTTATATGAACATATTTTTATACGGGCTGCTGATCCAAGGAAGCTGCATTTTATTAAAAAAAAAAAAAAAAAAAAAACATAACAGAGACCTTTAATCTGTTAAAAGTTCAGTCATCACATAATGGTTTTATGGATTAATATAGATCCGCTGATCATTCTTTCAAATAATAGTGTGTGTAGACCTGTAGTTATAAAACACTTTTGAAGGGCATGAAGCCTCTGACATCCCTTAATCACTCAGAGGATTCAACATCCCACCGGGCCTCTTAGACACAGCTTTGGTCCAATTCCTGAACCACAAATCTGAGTCTCCTCTCCTGCCACTGAGATCGATGTTCTCCCAACAGGTGTTCACCGGTGTTCAAATGTGGTCTAACATCGACTGAAAACCTTTCTCAGCTCAAGAACAAAGATTAGCTCAGTGGGCAGCGGGAGGCGAGGGTTGCAACAGTTTATGTGATGTCCTCTAGGTGTTTGACATGTCACCTTGTCTTTGCACTGGAGATGTAAGGTTGAATACCTAAAACGGCATCTGACTTGAAGGAAGATGTATAGGATTAGGCCCTAAGTGGAGAGGTGACAGTCATTGTAAAGACTACCACCATCAGTCAACCGTTTTAATTATATTTAGTAAACCCAAAGAAAGAAAACACACTTCTGCTCAACCTGTTATGTCTTAGGTTTTAATGGTATCTGTATTGTTGAGTGTGCATCTATTTATTTATTTATTTTCCCAGTTATTGCAATTCTTCCTGATTAAAGTAAAAAAACATTAACCAAATTTTCATTGTGACCTTTTTGCTTTTGAATAAAATGCAACTTCTCCCCGGGGGAAATCAAATTGATCAATCAAACAGTACAAGCTTGCAAAAGGGCAGAACGAGACTAGAATGGATGTTAAACCTAAAAAACGCACAACTTCATTTTCAAATGGCCCGTTTTCTCGTTCAATGCTCACTGTTCCATTTAATAACAAGAAGCCGTGGTTAATAGTCACAGTAGACGTAGGCTTAGTCCACTGAACTGTAATGTTGAAGTTAGGATTCTTCCTGCTGACTTCACAGCTTTAAAGCTTTTGCGTCTTTAGGTAGATAATGTTTTGAGTTTTACAATACAACTGCTCAAAACTTCAAACATTTTCAAGCATATCACTTATGAAGCATTCTATGCTAAAATGAAGACCATTTGGTCCCAATTAAAATGTTCAATCCCTAAAATGTATTGAGATTTGAAAGAGAGGAAGTTCAAGTTTGATATAAACTTTGGCTTGAAGAAAGGTAGTAAGAAATACTAAACATGCGTTCAGGTGAGTAAAATGAGGTAGTTTTACCACTTTATTTCATTTTGGGAAAGCTTCTCCGTTCATCCAACAATTCTGTACAGCGTTTACAGCTGTAGTGCAGGTGGTTTTATCATTGGACATAGATGGTAATTGACCAGAGCCTCCTGATTTATTTACTTAATCAATTATGCAAAGTAACAGGCAGCCATGTGAACAAACTTTGGTCTCCTGGAGGAGAATTTTTTTTTTTTTTATTGATGTTGTTTGTATTGTTCTAATCTTTATTTGAAGTCATTTTCCGGCTGTCAGTATCGAGGTTGAAATTCTAATATCGTGACAACCTGAATATAAATACACACACATACATTCATATAACATACATACAGTATATGAGATGCACAAACAGTGATATTGGTCTTATGCTGACTATAGCTGGGTAACAATGTTTCCTGCCTGGTATTGCCTACACATATGATATCTTTTATCATCTGCGTGCTTTTGTTTTCGGTCATCTGAATTGTTGTGACAACACTGCATCCTTTGGGAAATCTATCCATCTATTGTTCTAAGTGGGAGGGGGCCTCATATTGTTCATAGTTTTAGTGGCCTCAAAATCACTAAAACTGGCCCTGAGTGCAGGTTGCCAGATTGACATTTCCTCTCTCAACAGAGACAATAGTACTACAGCTGGCAACCTCATAATGAAAGTGGAGGTGACGTTGTCGCTGAGCCCTCTAAAAGTAAAATATTTACTAAAATATTTTTAATTAGTTAAAGCTTTAGAAATGTTGGTCATCATATCTATTCTGTTCTGAGGTCAGCCAGGTCACCTCCCAACTCCTACAAAGAGGTTAAACTAATAATAGAATAAGTGGAACGAAGTCCATCAGTAAATAACAACACTTAGGGTCTAGGCTATTGGCACAGCTACTGTATGTTTGAGCTAAATGCTCACCATTATGTTTGCCATCTTTGTTTAGTGGGTTAGCATGCTAACATTAGAACTAAATACAAATTACAGCTGGCAATGTCATTAGACCAAAGTGTTGGACTGGGCAATCGCCACAGGGACTGGTCTCTAAAAAACCTCAAAATCTGGTAGGAATCGATGGTCGTGTCTGCACACTTCAAACAAATTAATGCAAGTAAGTTTCAGAACCACTTAGCTGAAAGTTAAATTAGCCTCTCTAAATGCATTATAATTCATTGTACACAAGAAATGAGTATTCATGTGATGAACAGAGCCGGTCATTAACAAGCTCAACCTAAAGAGTTCCCTCTAATTCACATCTTCTAAATAACTCTTTCTATTTTTCTGTCAAATCCTTTTACCACTTCACCACAAATCATAGTCAGTGACATGCTATTATGTTTCTGTTTTTCTCTGTCTGCTTCTCGAATATCTCACTTCCTTGTCATTCACTCTGTACTGACCTCTCATCCTTACGAGACTTTTCTGTTTGCCGTTGCCTTTCAGTCAACAATATTTCATGATATTCTTGTTTTTATGCATTTTGTTATTTTTAATTTTATTTTAATGGCTTTTAATGTTTCATGTAAATGTTTTTTTCTTCTTCTTCTTCTTCTTCTTCTTCTTCTTCTTCTTCTTCTTCTTCTTCTTCTTCTTCTTCTTCTTCTTCTTCCTCCTCCTCTTCTTCCCTGTCCTCACTCTTCTGCATGACCAGTTCCACATCAGCCCTTAATTGTGTTTTGATGTTCCTCCAGACCTGTAATTGAGCTCCATTCTCGTCAGACAAAACAGAACAGACATTTGTCAATGCAGACACTGTGAGTGTCCTCACTCTCTCTTTTCCACATTTTCTGCTGTTGCTTTCCTTTTAATTTCTTCTCTTCTGTCCTCTATCTATCTATCTATCTATCTATCTATCTATCTATCTATCTATCTATCTATCTATCTATCTATCTATCTATCTATCTGTCTGTCTGTCTGTCTGTCTGTCTGTCTGTCTGTATGTCTGTCCATCCATCCGTCCATCCGTCCATCCATCCATCCACCCGTCTTAGAAGAGTTCAGAGAGTGTGCAATGGAGCACTAACATCAATGTAGGAAGAGACCAAAGACCTCTTTTCCCCTCTGGGGCCCATGCCACATGTAATCACTGTTACTTACTAACACACACACACACATACACACACACACACACACACACACACACACACACACACACACACACACACACACACACACACACGCACACACACACACACACGCACACATGCACACACACACACACACACACACACACACACACACACACACACAGTTACTCTGTCTTAACACTGAACTAAGATCAGCTCGGAGAGTAAATATTTGTGCTGTGCAAGCTCTAGACAGAGGAAGGCTCCTCACCTCAGCACTGTGCCACCAAATCATGAAATATTCACACAGAGACAGAGAGATGGGAGGAAGGGAGAGAGGATGAGAGAGAGAGAGAGAGAGAGAGAGAGAGAGAGGTCAGATATAACAGAATGAGATGGATGGAGGTAAAAAAGTGCGTGGGTAGGTGGCTCGGTGGCTCGGTGCTACAGCAGAAGATCTGAAGGAAAGGAATGGGTTGTTGGTGAAGAGAAAGAGGAGAAAGGGAAGAAAAGGCAGAGATGTTGAGGGAGGCCGAGGGAATGAACAACAAGGTTGAGGCTGAGGGAAGACAGAAAAAGACATGCAGAGAGGAGAGGGGATGAAGTGTGTGACAGGACAGAAAGGAGGCAAAAGAGCAGATAGGGAGAAGAGGGATGGGTGCTCTAAATGTGGAGGACAAATAAAGATGTAGACTGACAGGCAGACCAAATCAGGAATAATCAAGCAGCACAATGTGTGGTGTCCTACAACAGAGGAGATGTATAAATGGATTGCAGGAAATGATGCTCTAAAGCTCTTTACGGTTCCAGTCAGTCTGCAGCTGAAGAGTGATAATCCCTATCCAGGACTAATGAGGGTTTATTCTTTCACAGATCATTCTGCCCCCAGCATCTTCAAATACTTCTCACTGGTAGAACTGCTCTATTCATTTCCACTCTGCTCACTTTGCAACTTTAAAGGAACATTACACAATTTCATTTTTCTTCTCTTTTCTAATCTCTTTATTTTGTATTTGTACAACAATTCCAAAGCACATATCTAGTTTTTAGAAAGCGACCTGTTTTATCTGCTCTTCATTGTGCTGCGCTCAGTTTTGTATTCATGCTCACAGAGACCTGGTCCATTATTTCCGAACAGAGTGAAATATCTTCACAGCTTGGTACCGATATTCATTTTCCAAACATAATCAATTCACTTTTTAATGATATTTGAACATACTGATCTTTCTATTTGCATCATCACCAAACACTTTCATACGATTGCATATGTTGTAATTATTTCCATCTAAAGCGTATGGTAAGAACTACAGTGACTTTCAGGGAGCTGGAATATGTATAGTCTTTAGTCTTCATTACACAGGGCAGCATCTGTGTTTCAGTATGTGGAGTAACGAGATGTGTCAGTTTTCATTTCACAAGAATTGAAGGTGTTATGAAGATTTAAAGTGATTGTTAGCTACACGAAAAAGAGAAAAATCGATCCAGCAGTGCTGAGATATTGCTGGTTGTGAAAAGAGCATGAGCCTTTGCTCTCTATATATCTGTTGTGTCTCAGGACATTTTTATCTGTGGCTTTATCCCAATGTAGTTTTCTGTGCCAACAGCACTTTTGTAATTGTAACATTAAGCTGATTTGCAGCATGTATTGATGACTGAGGTGTAAAGATTTAAACATGTACAATTTATTTCACAGATAATGTAAAGACACATTTTGATCATTTATCACAGTCAAATTGTGGATTCAAGATTTCAATTAGGCCTTCACATTTATATTAACAAATGAAATGTCCCCAGTGTGCAGCTATCCTTCAGTTCACTTATGCTCATTTGCTGTGAGATCATTTTAAGTATTTTTTTACGAGCATTAGATAATGTATTGTGACAACTTCATCCTCTCACACATTTCAAAAAGAAAAAGCACCAGTACACAAACAGTACATTGAAAAGATTCAAACTACTTTTAATTTAGATAATTATTCCCGGGTTAATTATTCACCTTCATGTTTTTCTTTTGTCGCAGCTCTTTGCTACGACAAATACACAGTAATTCCTTACATACATTGATTGATAGACAGTGAAGGCCAAAGACCTTCACACACCCTCATTCATTAAAATAATTGGTGGGGAGTCCATAATGCAGCTGCTGTGGAACTTAACCTTCTCCCCTCAGCAGGAATCCAAAGACACCTGTTTGCATTATAGATCATAGATCACCTTCCACGATTATTTGCACTTATCCAGTACTAACCATTACTGGATGTTCAAAAACACCTGCAGCACAGCCAAGAGCTATCGTGTTATTTATTTACAATAACTCATTCGACACTCTTGCCCAGATGCACTGCAGTCGTTTTGGATTTTAATTGGTTGTATGATACTTTTAAAAGAAAGCTCCTATGGGAACAAGAGGACCATGTCCAGCATGGGAAAGGTGGGGAGAGCTAAACAACACAGATTAGCAAAAGGAGCCAAATGGGGTTCAGGGACTCATGCAGCTGATACAGGACACGTCCAAGGTCAGTCTTTACTGGAAGCTGGTGGTCATACACAGGAGAAGGCATAGTTGACAAAGCAAAAATAAAAAATAAAAAAAAACTAACATAGCAACAACACACGGTGAGGAACAAAGACTGTTTCAGGGGAACAGGGAAAACAAGGGAGTATAAAACAGGTAGACAATCTGAGGCAGGTGAGTAATTGAGGGCAGGTGTGGATAATCAATGAGGCAGGAAGCACACAAAGCCAAATAAAACAAAACTTGAAACATGAGGAGTGAATCTACAAAATAAAATAGGAAACAGACTAAACATGAATGAATTACACAAAACAAGTAAGAAAGCTAACAGAAATCCCAGCACCTAGACTAATAAATACCTTAAGAATATTAGAATGCCTGATAGTCTTGACATTTCTAGACACAGATCCAGAATGTTACAATGTGCAGCAGAAACAATACAAAAGTCCAAACCCCTATTAGGAGCACCTATGGTGGTCGTTTGATAATTAACATAAGAGGGGTTTAAAAACACAAAAGCTTTGTCTTTTGAGTGATGGTACTTGATATATTGTAGTTCAAATCAAAATGGTTAATCTTCTTTGAAGAATGAATATGTTGGGCAAATGGCAATCTTGCTGGTTAGCCAGAGAGCTGACATGTTCTTGTACATGACGAGGTAGGTCTTTATTGTTCAAAAGAGGAATGATTAATTCACGCAGAGCACAAATGCACTCAGTATGTTTCATGGAAACATATTAATGAGATTTTGAAATCTCCTTAAAAAGTACTCCACCGATTTATTATTGCAGTCCTATAACAGTGAGTCAAATTGATGCAGCACAACCAGAGTTATCGTCTTTTTTATTCCACACATTAGCATTGGAATCAATAGCCACATGCCCGGAGTCTCTGAAACAGCAGGTAGAAAGGGAGGCTACAGCCGAGAGGAAGACAAGAGGAAAACAAAAACACATAAATACACAACGAGGGGATCAGCTGCATTCTGAACATTTTCTGACTAAATTAATTGGAAGAACATAGTAATTTTCAGTTATTATGTAGTCTTATAATGTACATTTTAAACACTATAATGCTGTGAGAACACAATCCAAAATCAATTCCAACTTTTTGTCTTTGTCATATCCTGCCAATTTTAGCAGAGTGGAAATACTGACAGGGGAATGGAAGTTATAATAGTCTGATTTAGTTTGCTAAATTAACAATTTGGATGTAGAGAGTTGACTAATATACTGTCTGTGTTATACAGATTGCAAACAAAGACTCATAATTTAAAGAGTTTGTTTTTAACCAAATACGGTTTTAAAAAAAGAATCCCAGAGGCACACTCTTCTGCAGTCTGGTGTTGCTGTCCATGGTGCTGAAAAACTGAGTTAGGGGCCCACTGAGGTGCACTGAGAAAAGAGATGTTCCCTTCATTGAACGGGCCAGCCTTCATTTTAATACTTTTTGGGGGCCCCAGGTGGAGTGGATACCTTATTAAAATATATTGTTTTTACTAAAAAATCATAACCCTTGTCTACATCTGTATATTAGCCTGAAAACTAAAACAATACTTTTATTGACTTTAGTGTACAGCGTTGTTTGAGACTGCCAAGCTTCCAAAAAAAGAGGCCTTCTGAGAAATCAGGACTCAGGTAAACACCAACATTACTTTTTTAAATAACTTTTGCATACTCAAAATTTACTTTTTGAAATGATTCGTAACCTGGGTAAAAGACAAGTGACAATCTATGGTGCTCAGAAATGAATGCTGGCTGTTCCAATATTCGATTTTGACTGTCAGCCTTTTTTTGCAACCGGTGAACATAAATGACCCTATTTGGACTGGAGATTTGGAGTAACTGGTGGATGTCATGAATACAAGTGGCAGAACGGCACCCCAAGCAGCAACCTTAACACACCTGGATGAATCTGGCCTTTGGTGTAAAGCTGTGAACAAAGTTAGCTTCATAATTCAAGGTTGTGTTAAAATCATCTTAGTAGCTAATTGGATTGGTAGCGATGCTAGTGAGGCCACGTTGTCGTTGCCGTGGTAGCAACCTGTAAAGCACAAGATAACCACGCCCTTAAGCATACCCTGTATTGTCATCTATTTTACTGAACCATAATTGGACACCATACTCTATTGAAGAAGACTTGAGACTAGAAATTGAGACCATGAATTCATGTTTACAAAGACAATAAATTAAGTGAGAAGTAGGGTCAGATTCTCATAGACTTCTATGCCAACAGACTTCTTTTTTTTTGTATCAGAGGAGTCACCCCCTGATGGCCAGTAGAGAGAATGCAAGTTAAAGGCACTTCTGCCTTGGCTTCACTTTTCAGGAGGTTGCTGCCTGGTCGACCCCCATAGACCCTCATGTTAAAATGCCCAGAAATCAAGTTTTGGTCAATTTTGGTCTCTATAACTTATATCCCTGTTACATTCCCAGACACTTGAAGTTGGGCATAATTGAGGCCACTAAGAATGACAGGTGGGTGCCGTCTGTTGTCTGTTCTGCTCCAGCCACTATCCACCTCTTTGCCCATTTTTAGAGTTAGGTTGATTTTCCTGTTGTTTCTTTTGTCATTTGAGTTCTTCTCCAAACAACATGCTGCTGATAGAATCATGTGCGTTAGGTTGAGTCATCACCACCAAGATGGCAACGGTGTTACTCACTTTGAGCTTCAAAACAGCTCTTCAGAAACATGACTGACGTCGAGGAGACTATGTCCATATTTTATACGGCCTATGGTTGGAGGAGAATGCAGAACACACAACTAAGAAGGCAATGAAGTCAAAGCTTTGCATATAGGAGGCCCCCAGAAACAGACTGACTTTTAGGAAATGGTTTACCATGACATAAACATTTAAACTGTTTCAAACCGAATGCCATACCTAAATGCTACAATTCCATTGTCATTGGAGCCGGTTATTACTTGAGCTCACTGTGAGTGAGATGAGTCGAGGTAACACCTTCATCCTCCAACAGCCGAGCTGTGATTCCAAAGGCAAAATGGTCATTACACGTCTCCCTGTGGACTAATAACAATCATCTCCACTACTGTGCTACAGATTGATTCGTCAGCTTTAACCAAAGCTCAGTTATGGTGTAAAAGTGCGGAGTGAGTTTGTCATAATAGAATATTCAACATGACACTGATATATGATGACAATGCAATTTTCAGTTGTTTTTCCTGTTTTTCTTTTTCAAACAACAAGCTGTTGCTACTGATGGAATCCCATGCATCACATCATGTGCAGTGTGTTGCTTTTATGATAGATAACCTTACCCCTAACACTAAAGTAGGCTACATGAATGGGCTGCAGAGTGTTGCTTTATAGGTTCACTAACAAAAACCAAGGGGATCGGTGTGCATGTCCACGTCCCACATGTGCTTATACTCTATTTGCCTTCCTCCCCTGCCACCATAAATACATCCTGGCCCAGACGCATTACTATTCCCACATCATAGTCCCATGCAGGTAGCCTTATAACCTACATCGTGGCACAGACGGGACACACTGACTTCAATAATGGCTTCATATTTCCTCTCATCTCCCCAGTGTCTCCCCACGAATCGATAACAGAGAAGCCCACACAGTCCGCCTGGCGGAGGTGCGTTTTACATGGTGCCAAGTGAGAAATGTCACAAAGACCAAGTTAGATATGCGCGCATTGACTTGTGCTGTGAAGATTGGCTCCTCCGCCTGCGCCAGAGCATCCCTGCTATCCTGGGGGGGAGAGAGAGAGAGAGAGAGAGAGAGAGAGAGAGAGAGAGAGAGAGAGAGAGAGAGAGAGAGAGAGAGAGAGAGAGATGCAAGCAGTGATACAGTGAGGGGTGCACAGGCTGAAAGTGCGGCGAGAAGTCTGGGATTTTCCCTTTTCTCTCCCCCCTCCCTCCCTCTCTCGCTCGTTTTGGGACAAAAAATCATGAAATGACTTTACCACATATATCCGCCCTGGAAGTTCGCTTTTGGACACTTTTGGGATAGTCTGGAACCTGCCAGCCTGTCCGTGGTTCCAGACAACTCCTCATCCATTTATGTATTGATATATATTTATATATAATTTGAACTTGCTACAGCTCGAGCCGTCGAGGGGTTTTTGTGCGCAATGGCTGGCCGTTCGCATCGTCTGTTTGTCTGCGTCCACGTGGAGGGGCTCGGGATGGCAGAACAATAAATCAAAGAACTCGTGCGGATCCGAGAGTGACCCTCTGAGTCAGGATACTTGGAAGATTTCAGTTGCCTCGTACATGCAACCTTCTTGCCTTTTCATTGTGGGGATCTGTTTCGGAGTGTGTGCAGCGTTTTAGTTCAGAGCGTACTCGTGTCTGACTCAACGATGTGCTCCGCTGGGAAATACTCGGTGTTTTTCTTCTTGCTCAGAAGTATTCTGTCGGACCCGGGAACCACGAACCAAGGTGAGGACAAACAGCATAACATTGGCAACAAGGATACATGCACCACATTTGACCATTTTAAAGTATTTTTCTAACAGTAAATGACTGATCCTCTCCCCTTTCCAATACGCACAAGCACTCTGACTCACAAAACACAATGTAACTGTTTTTACAGTCAATTCTCAATTAGTCTGCAACTGTAACATTCGTTTCACATGTTAAATACTTTCCACAACGTGAGCTAATTTAAAATGCCTCCTCTGATCCCGTTGGTGCCATGATGAGCAGAGTGTAACCTTTTTTTCCATCTCCCTCCAATGTCAACTTGTGGTTTGAACCAAGATGTGTCATTCTATATGTTTTAGCAGGACATGTCAGGGTCCATCTGGAATTTGTCAAACAACAACAAAAACACATTCAAACCATTTATTTATTCACAAGACTAAACATGGCAGTTCTGTTTTCCAGTCCCTCTGTTGAAATAGACAAATCCAGCTCTGAACACATTTATTTCAATGCACAGCCTCAAAATGTTGTCTTGGTTTCAGTCACATTTATCTGTTGTCCTGATCACTGATACTGTACAGCTCTGAAAGACTGAACATGGCAGCATTAATACTGCAGTTACTTGAGTACTGCTACTGTCTCAATATAGATAGGTCAGGATTTTACAAAGAATGCATATGGCTCAACATGCATGTAAAAACAATCAATATGCTGATTAAACCAAATATGTCTCTTTTAGCTGGATCTCAATTCATGCAACAAAAATGTCAATTTGTGGACTGAACCAAGATGGCAGTCTTGGTTCTCGTCGATCTAACACTCAACATGGGAATGTTTTAGCAACTGTTTCAAGGAACTCCATCTGGAATTATATTAACTTTGCTCTGAATTCAACAAAAAAATACACATTTACAGCCATTACAAAAATGTAAATATGTTGAATGTTGTCAGTCAAACAGCAGGCTTGGGGTTTTTGTGTCAGCCAGAGGTCCAACAGCTGATGTGACTGCTCCAAGCTCAGTCCTTGAATTCTGGCCTGTAAAGTAACAGACTTGATAAGGCGTTTTTATTGAACAGAGCTTTATTGTCCTCAAAGAGGACATGTATACATGTCAGGTAGACTTCACAGAAACCCCCCTGACCAGCATATCAGCAGAAAGCTGGGGGAGGTACTGCAGCTGTTTCAGAAACAGATGATATGGCTGGAATGTACGACGTGTATTATGGCCTCTCTAAGAAAAAAAAAAAACAGAAAAAACAGGAGCCCAGAGAGGTGGGCAATATTCCGAGAAAATAGTTGCAAATTTTCTGAGTTTATAAAGTAGCAAATTTGCTAGTTTATAAAGTCGCAGATATGCTACTTAATTAATTTTAACAACCGGTATCTATGCTAGCTAACTTCCCATGAATGTACGCATTTATTTATGCGTGACAACGCATTAGGGTGATGGCTGTTGATGGTTATTGTTGGTATTTTTTATACGGGCCAAATTGTCATCTTATGGGAGTTTATTGATCAGGTGGTTGGGCTAAGATGCTAGCAGTAGCTTGCACTTGTTGTCATAGCAACAGCAAACATCCGGTCAAGCAACTTGCTTACTTCCTCTATGACACGTGAAACTAACGCTAGCGTCTTAGACCAACTACCCGATCAATAAACACCCATAAGATAACAATTTGGCCCATATGGAAATAAAAATAACAATAACCAGGCATCAACAGCCATAACTTTGCTCTGAATTTGAATGAATACGGTGGAATAAACACTAAAATACCTATAGGTGCTGCTACATCAGCCAAATGATGGATGACAATATGACATTATATTTCACCTCCAAAATCTGAATGCACAGAAACATTGCAACAGCTATAGGCACCACGGAGTGTCACAGTAATTGGCAGACTCTAGCATGCACTGTCAACTTTACTGATACTTTGAGTTGCCAATTTCTGCCTCTCTGTCTTCTATGATGAGTTCAGACATTCATGGATAACAGATTTTCGGCCCATACAGCCCCAAGCAGCTTCCTCACAGTCACAGTGTTATAGTTACATTTGCACATCACGTATTATGCATTAGATAAAGTTATATATAATATCCCACTTTTCAAAATCCATCTCCACTCAGTTTAGCAGTGTTATGCAGTTGCATATGTGAAACACAGGACTTAATGATTTCATCTCGCCTGACTCATAGGTCACATGGGTAAATGGTTGCTATAATGTAATCTGTTCTTGACATCTTCCACTTTGCACATTTGCAGAGGTCAGTTAAATATTCCTTTCTGAATGTTTAATATTTAGGATGCACATTTCACTAGCCAAATGTCAAAGTCTCCTTCACTTCATTTTTCTGTGTGTGTGTGTGTGTGTGTGTGTGTGTGTGTGTGTGTGTGTGTGTGTGTGGTGTGTGTGTTCAGTTTTCCCAATAGGATGCCTGTCTGCCTGTGGTGGTGACAGGCTTGAAGGGGAGGGGATGCACAAAGGGGGAAGCTTGAAAAAAAAAAAAGAAAAGAAAAAACGACAACGTGAGGAGTTTAAAATATAGCGAGAACAAGCTTATATATATGTCAGCCGGTGCAGTTTATCTCAGTGAGATTTCTAATGAACTTGAATCACTTGTGTTTGTCCTCTCAGACTGTGGGAGATTGCCAGCGATGAGAGACAGTTTTTATATAACAGGATAGTTATTGGTCATTCAGCTGTTTGTGGCCAAGTTAAAGTTATTTGGTATAAATTATGTCAAATATAATAGTACATTTCTTTTCTATGTGATTTCCTAACACTGACTATTGTCTCAGCTCCGTAAAAGGTGACCATTCATGGTCGTACTAAAAGCTCCATGTCAACATCCTCGCTGGTTGGACATTCACCTCACAGAATCCATGGAAGTAAAGAAGTAGCATGTTCTTCTACTGCAGTTCTTTCTTTTATCTTTAACACAAACTGTGAGGGCGCTTTGCTTTGTTGTTTGTATGTTCAAAGAGAATGATTTCAATTTTAACGTGTTAAGAGAAAAGAACAACCAATGTGTCTGAAGCTATCTCGTTGATTGGAGTGTAAACACCTTTTTACAGTTGCTAAGCTATGATTGGACAATCGCCGTTAGGGGGAGGGGTTTAGTGAAAGGTTAATTGAGTATTTCACAAGCAAGAGAAGCATTAACTAGCAAATAGTTGGTCTTTTCTCTCGCTTAATAGCTCACACATTAATCCGTTACCAAAACTGTCATCGGTAAATTTTCTTCTCGATCTACTAAATACTTAAACATGTCTTTGTTATCTGGTGTGCATTTTAAAGAGAGGGGTCCGACATCTCTTTAACTATTCATCCCAACACAGCAGCATCATTGAGGTAGATGCCGCATTGTCTTCCTCCTTTTAATACAATTCACGATCAGCTGAATTAGATACCGTCGACTTTTATTATCATCTCATATAGAAAATAATGATTCCTCCTCTCCCAGTGGCTTTCTGAAACCACATCCTGGAAACTGCAAAAAGACAAGGGCCCTTAAAGAAATGCCTGTCTCTCTGAGGGATCTCAGCCAAGTGCTTGTCCACTTGACTATCCTCAGCCAAATACTTAAATAATTGAGGATTCTAACTTAATGTCGAGCTTTTGAGTGTCCATGAGCCTCTTGCAGTGACAATATATAGCAAACATTTCCCCTTCTGCTCAAGGTTTTAGACAGTTGTCACCCAGACATATGCATCACTTTCTGAAAAGGCCGTGAATGTACAGTTGGTAGCCAAAGCTTTTCAAATCACACTGTGCCAAATCGGTTGACACTGGAAAACAAGATATGTTGTATTTACTAACAGTGGTGGGAATCATAGGCCAATGAAATATAATAGTAGACATATATTGAACCGTCAATCTGAAACCTTTCCTTAAAGGAATAATTTGACACTTAAAGAAATACGCCTATAAGGTTTCTTACAGAGGGTTGGGTGGGAAAATGGATACATCCCCAAACTTTTTTGTTCAGTTTGGTGCATAACCAAGCCCACTGTTGTTAAGCCTATCAGCTCAGCAACCGTCTAACCACCTGCAGCAGAGTTACCACATAGTGACTGTTCCTGTGTTTCAATGAGCCGTTAACCGGGTTGTAACACGGCTGAACTGACAGCGCAGCTTTTAGTGATGGGAGCTCCAATGCCGAAAGCAACCGAAAACACTCACACAGGAATCAGCGTTCAACATTTGTCCATGGACGTACTGAACACCTCACCCAGCAGTATCACTGTATCAAGTGTATCACTGAGATATCATCAGAGAAACTGTGGTGATTTACTGCTATAGACTATTTATGCCCACATTATATTCTAAAATGTTTTCCTGTTGTCCTTTAGAAAGGACAGTTACAGATTCTTATGCTTCCAGACACAGACAAGATTAATGTGATTTGTGCTCCTGATAAATAATCATGGGCATACCTGTGTGTGTGTGTGTGTGTGTGTGTGTGTGTGTGTGTGTGTGTGTGTGTGTGTGTGTGTGTGTGTGTGTGTGTGTGTGTGTGTGTGTGTGTGTGTGTGTGTGTGTGTGTGCTTTTTTTTTTGAGGTGAGCAAATCTATGTATCAAATTCAGTCCTATAGTCTTGGGTCATCTATTATATCCTGGCTCTAAATACAGTTGCAGGAATTTAATTATTTTATGACTGTGTGTGTGTGTGTGTGTGTGTGTGTGTGTGTGTGTGTGTGTGTGTGTGTGTGTGTGTGTGTGTGTGTGTGTGAGGCAGACAGACAATGAAGGGAGTTGTTGGCGAAAGTTTGCTGCTGTCAAACATGGTATGGAAAATCGCTCATGATTATAAAAAATGTTTTTGTCATTTTGTCAAAAATCGATCTCTTTCTTTCTCTCTCTGTCTCAGTCTCTCCCTCTCTCTATGTCATCCTTTTGAACAGAAGCAAGGCCATTTTATTATAAAACAGCCTTCCTTAATTACCAGCAAGGGGATCAAGGCTAAATGAAGTCTCTGTAAATACTCTCAAAACAGAAGCAACCCCAATAAATTAGTCCACATTTGGCAAAGTCAGGAGTGATAGGTCGTCTGAAGATGTGACTCTTTGGTCTGTAGTGTCGACCGCTGAAGTGGGACGCACTTTATTGATAGAGATTGTAATTAACTGGCTGTGTGGAGACAAAGGAAATTGCACATTCATCATATAAAATTGGCTCCGGGGGCTTAGCCAGGGCCAGATAATGGCTCTCTTCATGCCTGAGCCGTGACCGGCGTGCAGACAGCTTTAGGTTGTCACACTTGTATGTACATAATTTGGTTGCGGATGTACACAAAGAAGACTCACATGTAAACATTGCTAAACATTAATTCGATTTTTGAAATGATGACTGTCAGATTAGCTATTAGAGTTATACATTCTCGGTATGGCTTGGCCGAGAGACATGGGAGACCAAACATTGGACCTGGACTAATCACTGGAGGTGATGCCTTTTGAGGCACAAAGTGATGGTGACTCCTGGTTATTTTTCACTTTCACAACAGTGGATAAATCTTTGTTGGGCTGATATTGTGCAGTCTGGATTGGACATAAGGCAGACAGACGTGAACACACTGAACCCAAATGGTTGAAGTTAGTTTGAGGTCATCATAGGATGTCTTGTCTTGTTTTACTTTCTGCCTTTCCCTCGTTACCTCCCCCCTTTCCTGGTGTGTTTAGTCTCTCTCTGCACTACCCTTCTATTTCGTCAGCTAGTCTTTGTCGTCATCCTGACCTTGTCAGCTGTTTGCTTATTAAATCATTTGACTGCAGCCTGCAGCTGTATCTGTATTTGGGTCCTTCTCCTGCTCTCCAAACCAGGACAGATCCATCCGTCCACCTCGGTCTGTCGATCCATCCACCTTGTGAATGCCACAAGTTTGTTTACTTTCGGGGATTGCTGCATTTTCAGAATGCTGAGGGCAAGATCATCACATGCATCACGTGTCATCACATGCATCACTTTTCAATTTTGACGTTTTGTTAAGTCATTGGGTTCCAGAATATCTGTGCATGTCAAATATGGTATGGTACGGTTAGAGATTATGGCAAAGAAGTGAAGTATGGTAGAGTCAGGCAACTAAAACACATGGCTAAGTTTAGGGTACGATCAAATTCATAGATAAACGACAAAGTTTAAATGCGAAAGCCACTCGCTGCCCACCGTCCCAACCTCCACACCGATACTTATTGCCTAGCTATAGGGCACACTACTTCCTGTGTTGGTCATTGGAACTGGACCTCAATTGTGAAGAACCATCCAATATGGGTGCTAATACAAACCCCACTGCTTTTCTTGGTAACATTCAAGCACTATGATGGTCAGGTGTCCATGCTCACGCAAGCAAATGGAAACCGGGTTTGTTTGTTTGTTCTTGCCAAGAAAAACAGTTGGATTGATATTTAAGCAATGCTGGGCTGTTTCAGGGGACACAATTATATCAACTGGCTCAAGGGGGAACATTACATTTAGTTAACTAATTATGATGTAATTAATGAAAGGGTTGTCGCCATTCATAAAGATTGGCTGTATTTGTCTTAAATTAGTTTTGATAAAGTCATATTTTTGTTTTAGTTCCCATAGTCCTACTGCCTTTCCCCTTTATTCATCTTTGAATTATCTTTGTTGTCATGAAGCATAGAAAACGTCTGACCTCTGAGTAAGAGAGTACTCATCTTCCAGACACCCAGATGGCGGGTGGGTCTGTGTTAGTGTTGGTGTTGTCCTGGACTTTCCAAAGAGCTGTTATTTCATAGGTGGTTGAATCTGATAAGGACGTTACAGCTCTGTCAGTTCCTCTTTGACAGCTTGATAACTATTATCTACTCTCTTCCTATTTTGTCGCCTCCATTTCTCTTCTTTTTAAATTCACTGTCCGAGCTCTCCCACACTCTCTCTCTCTCTCTCTCTCTCTCTCTCTCTCTCTCTCTTCCCCTCCCTGCTCTCTCCTGTCACTCGTTGTGCTTATACTGTCATTCTCCTAACTTTTCTTCTTCATTTTACATGACTTTCTTTTGCTCTGTCTCTAGTGGTTCTGTTGGACACTACGACAGTGCTTGGAGAACTGGACTGGAAGACCTATCCTGTCAATGGGGTGAGTAACATTAGCATCTGAAAATGAGAATATTCACTATTGAGCTATTGTTTTGTTTTTTTAATAACCTTGCCAATATTGAATACAACCAGTCAAACAAGTGTGCAAATTTAATAAAATACAACAAAAGAGAAATCAGTTTTATGTAACAATTTGACTAATTTAGAAGAGAATAGCTGAGACCTGAACATCCAAACTGTCCGGAACCTGATCTGCAACCCTTTATTTTCTAAACTAAACCCTTAAGCCAGAGTAGTGAGAGTTGCCAAAGATTTGTGCTGAAGATACAAACAGAAAATAGGACCGTGGTCTCATTAAAAACTTCCAGTCAGCAGGTTACATATTTTACATGCAGACCTTCCTGACAGTAGTCACAACAAAGTGTCACCCAGTGAGCACTGACTTGGTGATTCGTTGGATCAAACATTTCTATATCTCAAGGTTAAAACTGGGCTAAATGTGGTTGAATATGAACAGCTTTACGATACCCCCAAAGCTAGGCTGTGGCTCAGGGGTATAGCGAGTCGTCCCATCGGTGGTCCGATTCCCCCCTCCAAGATTCTTAACCCCATTGCCCTCGAAGGCTGTGCATGATGGAGTTAGATTACATTGCAGGCGGCACCATGCATGGTGGCCTCTGCATAAAAGACTAGAAAAATATAAGCAGGTCCATTTACCATTCAACATGTATGTTCACATTGAAATATAGTTTAAATTGATTATTAGGTGGATGTAGATGAGCATTGATGTTTAGCGTCAAGGCTCTAACCTCACCGATGCAAGGGAGCGCCAAGCAGAGCAGGGAGTAAGGAGCGACGATACTAAACTCCTCCCTCAGAAGATGTAGACTCATAGCCTACAGGTGGATGCTGGGGTGGAGGTGGGCAGCCAAGTTTTCAGCTGAGTCTGCAGAGCTTTAATGGCTCCAGTACACTACAACTGAATGGGTGTGTTGGATATATGTATGTTGCAGTTAAAGGATTGTTGCATGAGTGTATAGAGGCTGATTGAAGTTCACTGACTCAACTGGACTTTTCTTAATTTAATAAAAAGCCATTGAAAGGAATTATTCACATATAAAATGATCAGTTACTCACATTGTTTCATGGTTTACATGTTTATATAGGTTAAAGCCTGATTCACAGAGTGTCATGTGTAACACTCATCCTATATTTCTGTCAATACAAAGTCAAATCCAGAAGGCAATGGTAGTGGTACTTTTACTGAAGTAAAATATCTGAGTTTCATAGGGTTTAAGACGGCAGATGATCAGAGACTTGTATAATGCTATTATCAAATGATCAGGGATATGACTAGCTGGGTTACTCTCCTATAGAAACATCATATGCTGAATATGATTAAGAAGAAGACAGACTCTTATCAAGGGTATAAAGACTCCAGACCTGAAAGACCGAATTTATTTTATCTTCTTGTGCTGTTTTTATGAGATGTCCTCCAGACCATTGTGAGCTAGACATGAACCCCCTGACAGCAGATTGCAGGTCCTGCCTTATTAAAGCTTTTAACACAAGTATACTGATCATTAATACACAAGAACAAAATACTTGCATAATGTTACTTGGCAGGTACAGCTATTTTTTATGTTAAGTTCTTCATCCTTTGCTCCCACTTACCTCAACTCTATTCACAAACAGTGCACACTACACAAATCAAATATGAATAAGGTAGCACAGACAACACTGGAACCATTTGGATTCGAATTCTGAAACATAAAGGCAGAATAAATCTCTTCAAACACCAAGATCTTGGACCAGTAATCTCTGGTTGTCTCCTATGATGTTTTTTTTATTAAAGACATATGACAATGTTTATATGCAATGAATTCAGATTTGATCAAGCCTTAAACAACAAATGTAATTGTGGCATATAATTCTGGGCTAAGCCTGAAGGGGAGATGCTGTAGATTTCATTGTTACAAATATTTCTGCTGGGACTGAGCAACCATCAGCAACAAAAATAATTCTTCCACAATGTTGTGTCTAATTCAGGACACGAGGTGGTAGCTGGACTGTTTGTGCTTTCAGGCTATTATTAAAAGTGTAATAAATCCTTCGGAGCAAAGCCAATAAATTGAAACCAAAATACTGAGATATGTTCAGGGCCAAATACCAATATTGCAACAGCATCTCCTCTCTTGCACACAGCTTACACAAGTGTTTCCTATGGGGAGCCACAGCGGCATTAATTGGTTGAACAAAAACACAACACCACCGCCCAGATTCACGTCAAATCAATAATTCATTACAACTACAGAAATGTAATGATATTTTCATAACACCTCTCTCTCTTCTCCTTAGTCTGACAATGAAAAATTGTCTTATTTTAATCAAAACCTCATACCTCTCAGCTGCCATCGTTGTAAATGCAACAGTAGCTGTCTGTGCAGTGTAGCGACAGTAGGTGTGTGTGTGTGTGTGTGTGTATGTGTGTCTCCTCATTACTTTTTCAAAACCTAGTGCCATGAAACATTGATACCCAGACTAGAATTTCACCTAAAATGGGAAATCTCTCACTCTACACATAATCTTTTAGGTGTGATACAGTTGTCAGGGTCACAAATACCAGAACATTATTGGAAGATGAAACTGAAAATGGCCTTAAGTGACTCACAAGTGTATCATCCCCTGAGCCGAGGAAAACACACACACACACAAACACACACACACACACACACACACACACACACACACACACTTCCCGTACATCTCCTGTTCTTGGACCTCCTGGAGAAACAAGTCCAGTTAAAGGTTTAAACAGGTAACGTGTGTGTCCTCCTTCTATGGTGACTCAGGTATGGGGCTTTCTGTGCTCGTTAAAAGTCGCTGATGTAATAGTGATGGTCAATGTGTCAAACGTGTCTCAGTCCAGGTTGTTCTCATACACTGTTCAGCTATACCTACGGAAATGAATGCTCTATGATAACCCAGGAATCAGTTTGTATGTAATCCATGTAATATGGAGCCAGGAAGGGTGAAACGGGATAAAGAGTGACAAAGCCCAAGTAGAAAGGGGGTCAGGATTTACTAGTGTGTGTGATATCGATAGATCTACTACATGTTCATGTAGCTTGTGTCACAAGCAGACGGCGGATGGTTAAAGGTTAATGAAGCTATCCCCACTGAAAAGATACAGTGGTATAAGTACAAAAGTATTCACTCACCTGCCTTGACCCACATATGACGTGACATCCGATTCTTAATCCATAGGTTTAATATGACATCGGTCCACCCTTTGCAGCTATAACAGCTTCAACTCTTCTGGGAAGGGTTTCTACAAGGCTGAGGAGTGTGTTTATGGGAATTTTTGACCATTCTTCCAGAAGCGTATTTGTGAGGTCACACACTGATGTTGGACGGGAAGGCCTTGCTCTCAGTCTCCACTCTAATTCATCCCAAAGGTGTTCTATCGGGTTGAGGTCAGGACTCTGTGCAGGCCAGTCAAGTTCATCCACACCAAACTCTCTCCTCCATGTCTTTATGGACCTTGCTTTGTGCACTGGTGCACAGTCATGTTGGAATAGGAAGGGGCCATCCCCAAACTGTTCCCACAAAGTTGGGAGCCTGGAATTGTCCAACATCTCTTGGTATGCTGAAGCATTCAGAGTTCCTTTCACTGGAACTAAGGGGCCAAGCCCAGCTCCTGAAAAACAACCCCACACCATAATCCCCCCTCCACCATACTTTACACGTGGGCCAATGCAGTCAGATAAGTACCGTTGTCCTGGCAACCACCAAACCCAGACTCGTCCATCAGATTGCCAGATGGAGAAGCGTGATTGGTCCCTCCAGAAAACGTGTCTCCACTGCTCTAGAGTCCAGTGGCGGCATGCTTTACACCACTGCATCCGACGCTTTGAATTGCACTTGCTGATGTATGGCTTGGATGCAGCTGCTAGGCCATGGAAACCCATTCCATGAAGCACTATGCACTACTTAAAATAATCTGAAGGCTACATGAAGTTTGGAGGTCTGCAGTGATTGACTCCGCAGAAAGTTGTCGACCTCTGCGCACTATACACCTCAGCATCCGCTGACGCCGCTCCGTCAGTTTACATGGCCTACCACTTCTCGGCTGAGTTGCTGTCATTCCCAATCGTTTCCACTTTGTTATAATACAGTTGACTGTGGAATAATTAGGAGCAAGGAAATTTCACGACTGGACCCGTTGCACAGGTGGCATCCTATCACAGTACCACGCTGGAATTCACTGAGCTCCTGAGAGCGACCCATTCTTTCACAAATGTTTGTAGAAACAGTCTGCATGCCTAGGTGCTCGCTTTTATACACATGGGATTATTATCACATGGGAGTGATTGGAACACCTGATTTTGATTATTTGGATGGGTGAGTGAATACTTTTCGCAATATAGTGTGTATATGTAGCGAGATATTTGTTTTCTTGAGCTGCTTTCAATCATGTGCCTACCAAGGATTAATGTGCCGCTTTTGACCATGAGGCAGGAGACATTGGGGGTTTCAATCTCCACAGACTCGGTTCACTGTTTTTGCAATTGGAGTTTAAACATCAACGACCCATTCATATCTACATAATGATGGAAAATGCTCAGATGTATTATTCACCACCTGTGTCTCACATATTCTGTGATATTGAGACAAGTAATTGTCCCGTGTCAGTATTTGAGTATGATTTAGTGAAATGATTGCATGCTAAAGCTTATACAGTAGGTTGAGGCCAAATGAAAAGCTCTGAAGGGTCTAAGCATTGATCGGCTTAAAAGCGTTGAATTAACATTGAATTATGGCTATAAACGGCACCTCTTCTGCTCCCTTTCTCTTGCTGTCTTCTCTCACAGTTCTGCCACTTCTACCACTGGCAGCATAGCTAGCTTAATAACATAGCGAAGCCATGAGAAGGTAAGAGAGGCAACTAGGTGGGAAGAGCATTCACTGTGCGAGGCAAAAGTAAAACGTGTTCCTGCCTGAATTCAGTTCTGGTCTTATCTCATCTAGCGAAGTTATCAGAGACATTTGTTCAGTCAAGAAATGTTTAATGATGGCACTAAATGGAATACATAACCACTTAATTTAATTTTGGCTTTAAAAACTCACACATTAAATATGACTGTTATTATTAATGAAGTTGATGTTTGGTTGAAGCCAAGTCACTTTAGTGAAAGGAGAGGCTTCTGCCCATGTAAGTAAGCCTGGTCTTTACAAAGCCGTCACTGATTTGGATGAGGATTTCTTTAGTTCCATCTCAGTCTCTTTTCAGCAATGAACAACCTTCATCACAACTTTCTGACTAACCCTTCAGTGGCTGTCAAAAACTCCTGTCAGTGCAAACCGTAGGCTGCCGAGAGCCATGGTACAGAAAAGAAAAGTCATAACAAGTAGAAAACTCACCACAAGTTTTGAACGTCTGCACAATGATAGGGCTTTGCAACTGCTTCTGAATGTCACAGAGGAGGCTAGTGTGTGTGTCTATGAAGTCTGTGGGGGACATTTACAAGCTAGGATCATCCATTTTCAAAGCAAGGCATAGAACGCTACTTTTCTAGGAGTCCTCTCTGAAGCCCTAGCGGGAGGTTGAATATTGGGATTTACATGTGCAGGTTGGGGCTGTTCTGTCCAGCATCGAGTATGTTAACAAAAACAGTCAGTTGGGAGAACAGGGAGAAAAGCTGTCTTGTGTTCCAACAGCATCTAAGTGGAACATTGTGCGTCATTTTTAATTTTTTTTTTTGCTGGATTTCATAATGTGTGCTTAAGCAGTCACTGGCACAAATAAATAATATAAAGAAGCGACATGACACTGATTAATTAAAATGGCAATTAAATTACAAACCCAATTTACAAAAGACAAATGATAATCAAAATGACGTAAAACCATTTGACACTGACAACTGAATTGGAAAAACACTGTAGGCTGATCAGCACATTCAAAATGTAGAAAATGTATGCGCTCTCATGGTAACGTACCAATCCACTCAGCACAGCTCCACTATATCAATAAGGTTATAAGGAACTGACCGCCACCTCTAGTAAATGGTCATCTATCAGCAGTAATGAAGTCTTGCAGGATTCTCTCCTCCCAGTCATCATCTGTATGCAGACACAGTCATTGTATTGTAAACTTTGTTCAAATCCCTTTGGACTTGTAGAAAGTGCATCTGAACAAGTAAAAGTCAATAGGACACGAGACGGGGGCAGTTCTAATTGGAGTGTGAGTGTCATTGTGTTGATATGAGTTGTTTTTAATTGCTTTTGAATTAAGTGAGGACATTTTAACAAACTCAAGGATCCTGATGCCAGACTAACAAATTAGGCCCAAATTTGTTTTTGGCTTATCCAAAGTTTCCCAGATCTTCACTATTTGATCACAGGGTCAACCTTCAAACTAAGTCAACAGTGAATCTTTTATTAAAGGGACAGTTTGAGAAACCCTGGCGTTGCACTCCCATATCACAATATTAGTGTCAGCCTAATACATTAATTAGTTCTACACCTTGTACTCAAAACGTGGTATCTGTCTGCAACAGTCTGCTAAGCTCGGGGCTTAAAGGCAGAGCGATTAGTAGGGGCATATCTGATTGCCTCAGAGAGCGTGGGCTGCAGCTCATCTTTCAAACTCTGGGTTTGCATTTGTTTTCTCTGCTCTGAACCATGCCACATCCCAAGGGGGCATTTTAGAACACTGAGGCACACAGAGTGACAAATTACCATTTTCTCTTGTTTGTATGCATAATGGAACTTCAATTAATTAATGCTGATCTTATGCAAACCAGAAAGATACTAAGTTTCTGCTCTGTAAGGAGGGCACTGAGATGACCATATATAGTGTGTATGTTGAAGAAACTCCTCTTGAGTGTGTGAGAGTCTTGCTTAAAGTTACAATTCCTTTCGAGGACTATGGCTTCGACACCATTTCAAGTTTTATACACAAGCAAAAAATCTCAGAAATGACAGGCTGACTGGCATGTGACAAAGCATTGCAGAGGACTTGCAGTACAATGTAAGACAACGTCTTCCTTTGGTGAACACAGAATGGACATTTGAATCTTAGATCTTTTAGCGATACTAGCGGCATGGCTCTAGGGAAGGCAATGTCAGTCGGTCAGCCACTTTGGTCCAGTCTGAACTATCTCAACAATCGGGTATTGGGATTTACTTAAGATATCAAAGTTCCAATGAGAGTACATGTTAATGACTTTGTTCATCCTCCGACCTCTAGCTCCACCATCATGTGGCCAGATGATGATATGTAAAAACTTTGATCCCATTAGCCAATGCTTTGGTCTGTGAGTAAATACCTGAAAAACTAATGACATTCCCATCAGCCACTTTGTGTTTATTGCTCATTAGCAAATGTTTTCTTGCTGTGACCTTTCCTGCTATACTGGCCATGAATAAATAAATCACTGACATGCCTCACATGACAGGGGACAAGATCCACAGTTCTCATTCAAGTTTTTGGCAGGACCAGAATGTGCCAGTCCTATAAGTGGGTCTGTGGCTGAGAAAGTAAGTACGTAAATAACTGACTGATCAAGTTGCAGCATTGGTCAGTCGAGTGTACTACGTCACCAAGGGGCGTTGCTCAAGAAGCTGAAGTCAGCTGAGGGAATCATAGCGAGCAGAAACAGTCGCATTCAAGACACGGACACACAGACATCACTTGCTGCAGTGTTAGGAATGTGAAATGCTAAGCTGGAGAAGTCAATACTTCTAGAACACACAGAATATGGTGATTCTACAAGCTAAAGGGCTCACCGCCTATCATTATTGAGCTAAATCCCCCACAGCAGCCGTAGCTAGCATTAGCTAACATTAGCATGTAATCTAAACAATCCAACATAACTGGAAGCATGTTTATGTGATGAATTGGCTCGTTGGATATGTTAGGATATGTTGGAGATAACAGGGCTGTTTACTGTCTTGTTTGGCTTTTTAGCATTTTTAGTAGCAGTATTTATTTTTTGGGTTAAGATAACCTTCCTTGAAAAAGTAGGAGTTAATTATTCATATTGATTAAAACGTATTTATAACTATTACGTACATGAAAATTAATTTGTTGTGTAATCTGTTGAAAAATGTTAAGTACATTGTACCTTATTTATTTTAGTATTTCTTTGTTGCAAAATGTCAGTAGTCTCCACTCAAAACATTTAAGTAACAACTACACAATCAATGAGTGCAAATTGTAACCTCAGCTTTATTGAGTAGGTTGCATTTATTGTCTAGTGTATTTTGTCTGTGTGTTTCCTTTCTGTCATTGCTTGGTCATCTGTTGTATCTCTGGTTGTATATCCACACCACCTGATCTGTCCTGCATGTCTTGCCAGCCTGTGTGTCCCAGTGATTTTTGGATTCCGTTGTAAGTTCTGTTTTTTTCTGTTGGGTAATCTTGTTCCTTTTTGTTCCTTTTTTTTCAATTGACTTTGTTTTTGTTAATTTATCCCATTTAAATAAACCATTTGTTTCCTTCAAACTGCATTTGTGTCCATCATTCTTTTCCTCCATATACTCGTGACAGAACTACCATATAATGAGTGTAATTTGCTTCATTCATTTATACGATCTTTCAAATCAAACATCTTAAAATATGAAGATACAAAGTTTCTTCCAAGTGCATTTGTAACATTTAACTCAAATGTAGCTTAACCATGTCATATGGTCTGTAATTAAGCACATTGACCACACGGTACAGCCATATTCTTCACCCAGTCTGAGTCTTGTTTGAAAATATCAGTTTCAGAAGCTGAGTTAATCGAATGACTCTTCTGAAGTCTGTCTCACTCAAACTTTAGCTTCACCTAAAATTCATAATGTATTTTTACACTGAACTTTAAATGTTTGATCACCAATTTCTCACATTGAGTGCATTATGAATTATTACTGCAATACCTTTTTAAATATTCATATGAACACCTGCATATTGTTTTAAGACATACTTGAACAACTGTGAACCTATCTTTACAACGTGGCAGACCTACTAGCTGTAGCTGAGTAATGTTTTGTGTTATAATCATATGCCATCAGAAGTGTATGTCATTTTACATACACTAACATATACCTATACTTTTTTAGCTTACAGAATGAACATGAAACTAAATCCTGTACTTTTTTCAATTTTGCTCATTCAGATCCAACAGCAGTGATATACTACCTCAGAGTCTACATATCATAAATGCACAGGCACCACTTTATTGTCTGGCTGGAGTTCCAAATGAAAGAGGAAGTGAATATGATTGATTATCATTTAGCCGCTAGGTATCTATAGAGCTAATTTAGATAGCTTAATTAATATTAGATTAATTGCTTTTCTACTGTACGCGCCGGTCAAGCTTGAAGTGTTATATAATAATTTATATTTGAAAACACTCTACCTTAGTTGTTTCAATTTCCTCTACAACTTAACTCTGTCATACAGTCATTGTGTCTTTCTCTAGCTCGCATTTAAGATATTCATAAGAGCTGTGCAGTGTGTGTGAGCGTGTGTGAGTGAGTGTGTGTGTGTTTGTGTGTGGGGGGGGGGGGCAGATCTCACAGGTACAGAATTTCACAACGTAGGTAGCAGCATGGTGGAGAGTGAAATCATTAAGCACCGGCAGAGTGCTTTCCATTTAGCTACTTATGCGGTTTCACGTCCTCCATTCTCCAGTCTGTAGACCTGGAAACGATCTGCAATCATGGAGGAAGCTTCAGTCCCCTGCGTCTTGGAAGAGAGCAGGCCGACTTAAAAAATGCATCCGAGCGGATGTCAACGTAACATAATTAAATCTGTAATAAGAAATGTAAAAAAACATGTTTCAATCTTTGCAAGAATATCTAGCTTTGAAATAATCTGCATTTGTTTTGTTTTTTTTATCGGCGTGAAGGTTACATTCTAAGTAGAAGTATTTTTCTTGATAGTGACATCCATTCAATGGAAATGTATTTAGTAACTCACCACATATTCAGAGATAGATCAAGCATTTCCTGGCCAAAAACATTTAAACAGACTAATATAACCTCTCCCTTTATTAGGGTTTTACCAAATGTGGTCGAGATATGTTGCCTTCTTTTGCCCACATCAGGGGGACACAACTCATGTAGCTTGCCCAGCCCTTGGTTTCCCATGATCCATTGGGCACTATCACATGTGTAATGGAGCGTTTGAGTGATCCTTGTTAACTGGCCCGCCTCCCTTGAGCTGCATCCTTTGGAGAATCCAGCGTCTGAGGAGGGACATGATTATAAACGTTTTACTGCAGCTGACCTGATAAGAGTGTAACGAGTGAGCTGTTGAGAAAAAACATTATTAATGTTGCTGAAATATAGAGACATACCCAAATCAAACTGTGATTTGCAATTGTCCAAAGGTTGGTTCAAACATAGCTTTCAGTATATTATAGAAAGTAATGTTCAGGAAATTAATTCTCCTTTCAACTCAAAATGATGGCACATTAAATAAGTAGAAAGCACCCATACATTCTTGTCCAGCTGTGTTACAGACACAATCTCACGCTGTCCGTTTGTTGCCACAGGAGGCGTGAGAACGAAGTTCTGTCTGTACACATTAGGGCTTTTGTAACTCTGATCATCACACTGTTAAAGCGGTGCAGACAAATGAGAGTCTGGCTGATGCAACAGCTTGAAAACATTGGCAAAACCTACTCTGTGTCTTTCAAACGTCATGTTTCTATAAAAATTAAGTTGAACTGCATGCAGTGGAAGGTGCATGCTGTTTTTGTGGAACAGCTCTGAAACAGGATCATTCATGGTGTATACATGGGTATGTATGTATTGAAAGCTCCAAATATACATCTCTGTATTGATATATATTTTTACTAATCTGCAGTACATATGAATGTAATACATGCTTACAATGCAAATGAGTGTGTAATTACTGATAAATTACTGTTATCTTAGCGCCAGTTCTCCAAACAAATATACAATTTACTTAATCTGTATGTCTCTGTTCTCATGCCATGTTGTGAGTGCTGGGCACAATTAAAGTTACGGACTGCTTGTAATAAAGCATATCATTTACTCATATTTGCTTCGTGTATATATTTACAGTGGGATGCTATCACGGAGATGGATGAGCAGAACAGACCAATTCACACCTTCCAGGTTTGCCACGTAATGGAGCCAAACCAGAACAACTGGCTACAGTCTGGATGGATCCAACGGCAGGCTGCACAGAGGGTCTGGACCACATCAACACTTCTTCAGACACACTGAATGCCAGACATTTGAATCAAATGATGAGGTCGTGAAACAGAGCTTGGTTGTGACATTTCCTGTCAAAAAAAATGGCCTGCAGATGTGCCGTAACAAAAACCATGACTCTACTGATCGATTTCCATTGAATCAACAGTCAATGAATCAAAAGTGGTGCAAGATCTCTTACTTACGCATTGACTGTAGTAACACTAAACCCAAACTGCTGAAGGCCCTATGAGTCTGGCTGGGCTGATGTCACCGTGTCAGATGTTTGAATGAGTGCACGTTTACATTTTACGGTTATCATGGGTCATATTTTATTCTTTTTACCATTACTTGTTGGTGATTTTATTTTGGCCTTTTATTGCCTATTTGAATTACTATCTATTCATGAATCCATTTCACCCTACTTGATTCATGTATAAGATGTTAACAAAGGCTTGTCCTTGGGCAGGTGATTTGTAGAGCCTGTATTTGTGACATCTTGTTATTCGTCTGTATTTCAACTCAGGTGTATGTGGAGCTGCGTTTCACACTGAGGGACTGCAACTCCATTCCTTGGGTATCTGGTACCTGTAAGGAAACCTTCAACCTTTTCTACCTGCAGACAGAAGAACCACTCTCTGCAGGGACACGGTTTAGGCCGTCCGACTATGCCAAGGTTGGTTATCGGAGCCGTATGGAAAATATTCCAAATTGAAGTTAGATTACACTGGTTTTCTCGACACAAAGCCAATGCGATTTTTCCATTCGATTTCATAAGTTCATAATACTGACATTTTTTGTTTGGCAAACTAATCTCCACAAATGAACAAGTCACAAGAGTGTGAGAATATAATGTACAACGAGGTTGCAAAGTTGGTGTGATGGCTTTTTGAAGTCTCATTTAGCCACTTGTTCGCAACCGCCTCACTTAAAACCTTCAAAATTCATGCAAGGGATATGAACTGATGTATTTTATATCATAGAATTAAATGTTAACATCTCTTAAAGTTGTGTTAAAGGTGTTACCCAATGACATGACTCTATGAACTTTGCTGATTAAACGTTTGGTGTTGGCTTTAAGGTGGACACAATAGCTGCAGACGAGAGTTTCACTCAGACAGATCTTGGAGATCGGGTTCTTCGCCTCAATACCGAGGTCAGGGAGGTGGGACCAGTGACGCAGAAGGGCTTTTACTTGGCCTTCCAGGATGTTGGAGCTTGCATTGCTCTTGTGTCTGTCAAGGTCAGTGAACAGAGGTGGTGTGTGACTTATGTTTGAATGAACCATGAATTCTTCCTCCGGCAGTGCTTCACCTTCAACTGTTTTTCCCTCTTTCTCATAAGGTGTTTTACAAACGCTGCCCATCGACTTTAAGGAACCTAGCAGTATTTCCAGACACGGTGCCACATATGGACTCATCCTCTCTGGTGGAAGTAAAGGGCGCGTGTGTGGAGAACGCAGAAGAGAGGGACACACCCAAACTGTACTGTGGCGCTGATGGAGACTGGCTGGTACCACTGGGCCGCTGTGTCTGTAGCATTGGCCACGAGGAGACGGAGGGCTACTGCCTGGGTAAGAAGTGTATATGTTTGTACTACATTTAGACCAGAAAACAGACTACAGTGTACTACAGTAAAGCTGGAGGTACAGAGAAGGAGTCAAGTGGTGAGAGAGAAATGAGAAGGCATTGCAATACATCAGCAGATCTCTGGGGGCCTCCGCAGTCATCTGCAAGAGTTTGACTTTACAGAACTGCTATTCCCTCTTCTCATTCCAAGATCCTGCATCCTTGTCTGATCCTCTCCATCCACATCCCTCTTCATCTCTTCACAGCTCGACAACCCCACCCCACACCCATCATCTTCTCTCCTCTCTTGTCCACTTTGTTTCGCTTCACTTGCACCCCACTACCCCCCCACCCCCCCTTCTCCTCCGTGTCCCTTTATTTGCTCTCTTGTCATTCTTTCGATTCTCCCTCTTCACCATCCTCTTCTGTTATGAGATCTGAAACAATATGGATAAGAAGTGTGTACGTCACAGAGGATTTCCTGACATTTCAAAATCATTATCTCGGCTCTCGTCAGGAACAATGTTGTTGTTTCAAATGGAACATTCATTTCTTGTAGTATCAAGCTGTTGGTTTTCTGCTGTTCTGTTGTCGCCTTGATAATAAATATCATGCCGTGATAGATAAATGCAAACATTCACCCACATTACATTTATATAAGCAGCTCAAATCGAAGAACTCTGTTCAATACCACAAATCTTCTGCAAAAGGTGTTTTTTTTTTTCTTTGTTTTTGGGGGGGGGGTTCTCTCTAATTAGTCGTATCAGCATACCTAAATATGGCCTATAGTCAGCAAAACAGATTAAGAAAAAGTAAAAGAAACTGTTGAGTTGTTCCAGATAGTCTTTGGCCTGGTTTCTTGCTTTGACTGTGCAGACAGACTAGGGGCTAGCTGCCTAATTGCCTCCATTTGTTAGTTTCACAGCTAATTTAGCTTGCACAAAGTCTTTTTTAAAACTCCCCTAACCCTCTCTTTCATTTACGAAGCTCATACTTACTGTTGTAATTAAAGGCAGGTGCTAAATGGAGCCACGCTGCGTGATTACAATTGCAGTGCACCTCGTGTTGCTTGCCACATTTTGCAGAGTTACAGAAGCCTCAGCTGGTTTGGTTGGAATTCATGTACTGCCCCTGTGGTGATACGGTTGCTCAGGTTATTACAGAGAGACAACTCCAACAGTCGTTAGTACAGCTGATATGTAGGACAGGCTGTAATATCTCCTTTATATGCTCCGCAGGTGTCATTTCTTTCTTTTTTATCTTCTGCCCTTTTCCTGTACTTATTTATTCTCTCTCTCTCTCGTTCTCAATCAAAGACGGAGTTAAACAACAGAGGAGCCTGTCAGGTAGATTATTGATGAGGCGACAGTTTAGGAGCAGCAGGCTCATGCTGTCCCTCGTATATGACCTGCATCTATATTCTCCCTGTTCCTGCTCTTTGGCTGACAGTTGCTCCTCTTGATTGCACTGTAGTTGCAAAAGTGTCTCAGAGGTCTTGGCAGCTTGTCAGACACCTCGAGTAGACAGTAGGGGTGCAATGCAATTTCATTTTGCAATGTCCGCTTTTAAGTAATCCAGCAAATTAAACAGCTGACTGATCTAGGTGTTAAATCACATTGATGTACATTTCTTGCAAAGAGCGAATGTCGCCACAAACAGGACCTGCTGTTGGTTTGCAACACTCCCCACAGCGGTCTCATACAGCCAGAGATATTCAAAGGACATCTACGCCAGTATAAACAGTACAGCAGGCGACAGATCTGTATCGTATATAGTATATATGTACTGTATCTCATCCTGTTGTCCAACCACATCTGACTTTAGGGAGACGTGAGGATGTTTCAGGGTGATTCTCGACACAACAAGCTTATTTTACACGAAAAATTAGTACACATAATGTTTGTTATCTCCATAACTGCAAGTATTTTTTTCACTCTAGTATTGATTTTCTGATTTGTTATTAATCCCATAAAACTAGCTGGATAATAATGGCTAACAGCACTACAGCCCCTCACACAATTTATCTTGTCAGCAAGTAAACTCATTTTCATAGAATTCCAAACATCACATGGATCAAGGAACGTCCATAGTAATAATAATAATAATAATAATAATAATAATAATAATAATAATAATAATAATAATAATAATAATAATAATAATACAATTTCATCACTGCCAAATGTTACCTTATATTGCAAAGGAAAATATTCTCAAAATATTGTGTCTGGTAAACATTTCCCAAAGATATCTCCACACTGGATATGGACTTATTGTCTCACTGTGTCTGTTCCTTTCAGATTCCCCCTTCTCTGAAATACTGTTGCAGCATCCTGGGAAACCAGAGATGCTTCTAAGCTCTATAGTTGTGCTGTGCAGGAGTTATAGTGGGATTCAGAAATGTCAGGTAACCTCTATCAAGTTTGATCTGCCGTGCAGGTTTTAAACTGCTTCTTAGAACTCATTAACATTAGCTTAGAAGCAGTGATCGATAGTAACAACACATTATGGCTTTGCTGTTAATGATTTATGGCTTCTATGAATGACGGCCGATTCTTCGTTTCTCGTCAATAATTTCCATAGGTCTTGCAGAGCTTGTGCTGTAATGAAGATGTGCACTTTGCAAGTAGTTGCAGGAAGTTTAGGCATGAACTTGCGGTGACTTCTGCTTTCTCCTCGTTTTCATTTTGGAACACTGCTTCAAAGGGTACTGTGATCAAAGCTGTCTGAGAGGCAGCATGGGGAAAGAGCAAAAGAGGGGGAGAGAGAGGGAGAGAGAGTGAGAGAGAGAGAGAATAGGGAAAACCCCAGCGCTCTCAAATATAAGCAGAGCTTTGCGCGAACACGTCCATCTCTCCCTCCCAGCTTCCTAAACAAAGGCATCAGCGCTTCAAACCCTGCTTTCCACCCCAATAGCATTCTGCCAGACTGTTTTGACATCTCAATCGAGTGTTTTATTATTCTACTCCTTTCATTCGGCGTCAGCCACAAGAGGATTACTCAGAGATAGGCGGGTTATATCATGACCTAGATAAGGCAACATCATAGCGCTAATGCTATTTGTTCCACGTGCTTTCGTCACACCATTATACTCAAAAGGACGCATTGATTTGTGGGGGACACTAATAGCCCTTAAACATCTTTTTCAATGTCATTTGAATAAGAATGAATATGCAGCCAAAACCAAAAACCCACCGGGAAGTTAAGTCTCTACTTAATAGCCAAACAATCATCTGCATTCAAATATTTTGCAATCAGCAAAACCCTTTAACTAATCATTTTGGCAGCTAATACCTCCTATTAGTTTTGACTGATGTGATTCGAACACCACCCAGTTTCTCTTCCTGCTGTAAAGATGAATGGTTATCAGAGAGTCACACAACAAAGCCTGTCAGTGTTTTCTCTTTTCTCTTTTTCCCCACGTTCCACCCGTGTCAGAGTTCTCCAGAAATCGACAAAACTTAGCTTGCTCACTGATGACCTCTGCTGTCTCGAGACACGGGATTGATCAGGCAGGAAATGTGCAGACTCGCGACCTTGAATTCAGGTAAAGTGGAATGGTAGAAGATAAAAATCAATACACTCTCTTAGTTGTATGTGAGCCACTGTGCCCCTCTCCTGTCCATTAAGGACCGTGTTTACTCCGGCCTGTAACGCAGCTCAGCCAGACTAGAGCATCATTCATTCTCTGTGAACTTCCCATCTGCATATCAAAGCTGAGAGTCCAGGGTAAACATAGTCTCTGGCTCCATCTGTTTCTGACAACGTAAAGCCGGGAGAAAACGTCCAACTCCATACACCCAAGCAGCCTCAAAACCTCTCGGTTCATTTCCTGCAAATGTGCAGGTGATGAACTCCCTTTGACCGAGCACCCTGCAGGTTATCTATTTATCACCAGTCTCAAGTAAAGGGCTACTCTTGACCTGAAGCCAAAGTTTATTCGCTGCAAGGCATTTCAGAAAGGTGTGTATTTGAAGGTGCTCAGATCAATATTTTTTATGGATCAACTTACTGTGTTATTTAAGAGGGATCACACCCAAAGAGAATTACTCTTCATTCGCAGCATCTGGGAGGTCTTTTTTTTTTGCCAAAAATGAATAAATGCAGGTTTAAGTGTGATTTTTGAAACTATTCCTATTAGGAGCTAAAATATAACAATCTACTAAATATTATTTTAAAAAGGCAAAGAGAAGATATGGGTCCATCATCTGGCAGCATGCCAGTCTCATCAATAAAAGACTGGGAAACTACAGTATTTAGGAGTTGAATATGAATAGTAATATTCTTTATAAATTCCATTAATCATCTCCGTCATTTTTCAAGAAAAATCACGAAACATTCACTTCTTGCTGCTTTTCAAATGTGAGAATTTGCTGATTCCCGTTTGTGATAGTGAATTGAATATACTCCAAAAGTTATTACAGATGATCTTCACCATTCTATACGGCAGCACATGATTAATTGCTCATCAAAAGAGTAATTTGCAGAATAATTGATAATGAAAAGGTGTCATTAGTTTCGCTTCTGACGCTATTAATTGTTGAAAACATACTGTGTGTCAGGCACACAGATAGCTGGCAGACAGACAGCAGCGGAGACACAGGTGCAGAGGCTCAGGCTTGGCCTTTTAATGAAGAGTTCAGGATCGGCACACGCAGAATCAGTCAGAGAAGTGCAAAAACTCGGCAGCTCAAGGTATCGTCACACGGGGAAGGAAACGCTGCATCTCAGACAATCTTGCACAGAAGGAGAGGAAACACAGTTTATCAAACAGACGTGTGGATCAAGACAAGACAAGGGTTAACAAAACAAAAATGACCTTCAAGTTGAGAACAAGGGCGTGACACTGTGTCTGCATTACCGCCATATGCTTTCTGTGTGCAGCCATTTGCTAGAACGAGAATACGTATTTTGTGCCAATATTGTTGCCTCCATGAATAAGAATGCTTTCCACGATGAAAAGCCAAACAACTTGTGTACAACTCGGATCTCATTATGTGCCTGTGTGTGCATGTGTGTGGGGGATGTTTTCAAAACTTTCTGATAGAAATAGTGGTATGAGCATTGTAATTGCTTTTTGATGGTGATCTTCCCAGCGAATACCGGGGAGCAGGGAGCAGCTGGAAATTCAAATGAATCTGTGTGTTTGTTGCCTTTGGCAGGAGCTCAATATAGGAGGAATGTAATATCCAAGTGACTGAGGTGCCTCAAAAATTGGAAGCTGGGTGACAAATTACTCTTACCATTAGGAGCTAAGCAGCAATGTGATTTTGGCAAGAAATTCCGTCTGTGTGCCAAGATTTTGGCTATTCCCGTTTACATATCATTATACTAAGTTACGTCCACCTGTTTATGCAGATTGTTTGTCGTTCTATCTCTTTCTTTCTTACGTATTTAATTTTTGCTCTACCTTGCATGTCATCTCCGATTCGATCTCTCATCCAAAACCACTAACAAATGCTATTAAATACCAGGCGGCAGCCCAGTTGAAAATTGACGCCATTGTGTAAGCGCCTTAAAACTACTTTTTTTTCTGTTAGCCAGCAGGGGGCACTAAATCTGATGGTAAGGTAGGTAAGTAGACGAAATCAGGAATTTTAATTTAAAGTCATAGCTAAGGAGCATACATGTTTTAATCATTTAACAAAAAAAGGGTTTGCAATTTTTGAATCGTAAGAATTTTCTTTGCTTACAGTGTTTTTATATACAATTTATACGACGGCGTATTAGGGCCACTGTCGAAAAAAAAAAAAAAAAACGGAGCCGAGAGAGGTGGGCAATATTCTGAGATTAAAAGTCACAAATTTGCTAGTTTTAAAGTGGCAAATTTGCGACTTTAAAATTAGCAAATTTGCGAGTTTTAAAGTGGCAAATTTGCTAGTTTATTACGATGCTAACAACCGGCATTTATGCTAGCTAACTTCCCATGAATGTAGCTTTTATCTTTCTAATTAATCCATCCCGTGTGTCAATGCTTTGCTAAGGTCCTTAGGGTGATGGCTCTTGATGGTTAGTGTTGGTTAATTTTATATGGGCCAAATTGTCATCTTACGGTATGTGTGTTTGTTGATCTGGTGGTTTGGCTAAGCTAGCGGTCATAGAGGAAGTAATCACGTAGCTTGACCCGGATGTTTGCCGTTGCTATGACAACAAGTGAAAGCTACTGCTAGCTTAGGCAAACTACCTGCTCAATAAACACAAAAATAAGATGACAATTTGGCCCATATGAAATTAACCAACAATAACCATCAACAGCCATTACCTAAAGGGCCTTAGCAAAGCGTCACACGTTGGGATGAATTAATTAGAAAGATAAAAGCGACATTCGGAAGCGAAGTTAGCTAGCATAAATGCAGGTTGTTAGCATCGTAATAAACTAGCAAATTTGCCACTTTAAAACTTGCAAATTTGCTAGATTTAAAGTCGCAAATTTGCCACTTTAAAACTTGCAAATTTGCTAGTTTTAATCTCAGAATATTGCCCACCTCTCTCGGCTCCGTTTTTTTTCGACAGTAGCCCTAATACGCCGTTGTAATTTATGAACCCCTGAATGTCAGTGAATTATTATTATTTTCCATGGCTGGCGAAGCTTACAGTTGTATTGACGGTAAACAGCCACAACTCAGCCACATCACTATCTGTGGGAGAGGAACAAGTCGAAACGTATTCAAAACAGTCCATTTTATCTTTTCTCAAAATATTATTCCAGGCTGCACTACCAAGTGGTCTCTATCCACTGGATCATATTGTCAGTTGAATGAACTGTCAAGGCTACGTCTGCATTTCCTCTCACATGTTTCTAGCCTCAGGTAGACTCGCGTAACAACAATCTAGCCCGAGGTAGCAACAAGCACTCTCACACACACCTCCAAAGCTCATAAACATGTAGATACTGGAGATACCAGGAGCAATTCAATTCAATTTACTTTCAATTGAACAGGATAATCCTCTCAGCAACAATAATCCTTTACAAGGAGTCCCGGGTACAGTACCAGATATTGGGAAGCAGCTGGACATCGTTCATGCAACACAGTATGAAACGTATCACTGTATAATAGAAAGGGCTATTATCAACAGAAGGATTAAAGTGGGAATGTCTTGCAATGGAGGCAATAATACAATAACAGACTTATGCAATATGGGCTCCGTCACTGATGATGTGAGGAAGAAAAGAAACAAATGTGGCGTTCTACTTATAGTAATTGTGGGGAAATAATAAATGAATAAAAAATGCTGAAATGATAAAAACCATTCTGGCTGTATGCCACAATGCCTGCCCTTTACTCTACCGTTGCATTATCTGTCTTATAAGTAGCATATTTGTGTAATCATTTTGAAATGATTACCCCACCTACACACATATAACCTCATACAAATCCCTCTGCAGTGAAATTATCCCCAGATTTGCAGGCTGTTATATATGCACACTATTACAGCTTTATTTTTTTCTCTGCTGAGATACATCTGGGGAAAAGGAGGCAATCCGCAATGATTTTTGCCATCTTCTGATAAGCCTTGAGGGAAAGAGCAAAGGAGACGACAGCAGCAGGAGAGGAATGGGAAAAGGAAAAATATTGGAAGAAAGGTGGGAGAAAAAATCAAGAAAATGTGGCGGAGCAGAACAGTGAAAGAAAAATTGGAGAGATAAGGAAAGGAGAGTTGGTTGAATTGATGGGACAAAAGGAACAGAAAGGTCAAACAGGAGAGAACTGGAGGAAGTAATGAGGTAGGAAAGCTGGGTGAGAGCGTAAAAACTGAAGAAGACTTAGGTGGGCAGAATGGAGCAGGTTAATGACTGGAGGTTTCAGACTGAATGCAGTCTAGAATGGTTTTTTCATAAAACATTATTTGTATGTTAATATCTATTTTTTGCCTGCCAGAGAAACGAGACACACTTTCCAGTGTGCTTTTGGATATCAACAGGATACATTTACTGATCATCCTCCCTGATATGACAACTACAATACTTTGAAGTCTTAACGTCTCTTCAAACTTGCTTGACTACGATGAAGAAACCAAAAATCTGATGCCGTGGAAGTCTTCCAGCACATTCCTACAAGTTTCATTTCGAAACATATTTTACGGTGTCGCAGGATGAGAGGGGGCATTACAGGTGTGTGCCATTTGTTAGACGGGACAATGAGATTCACCAGAAGCATGCGGCATCGTGAATAAGGGGGCGACCGTGATCAATAGCACCTAGGAATCGTGCATCAATCCGACTTTTTCGGTCTCGATAACGATCCCTGAGATTTGGATATCAGCCGACACAGAGCCCCCGTACGATGCGGGTGTTTAATTAATAAGCTGCAGCGTGCCTCCCTGTGTGAGCGTTCATTTTTGTGCGAGGCAACATCAGTCTTGACTTAAAGATTGCTTTCCTAACTTTGTAAAAGTTAGGCCTGTGGTCACAATACCCGATCCAGCTATTTGCGTCAGTATCGGACCGTTATCCGTATCCATATCGGTGAGTCTCTAGTAGCTCAAGAAATAATAAGGTCAGACCACAGGTGGGGAGAGAAGCAGCTGGAAATGTTATTAAATGTATCTGTGCTGATGGAAATACAATCGCATGAGAAACATTAACCTTGTGTAACTGGCTTCTTCCTCCCCCTCTCTTTTTTTTTCTCCAGCTTGCAAGCCTGGATTCTTCAAGGCGTATGCTGGGAACACTAAATGCTCCAAGTGTCCTCCACATAGCTCCAGCCATGATCAGGCCGCCACCATCTGTCACTGTGACAAAGGTTTCTACAGAGCTATCAAGGACTCCTCCACCATGCCTTGCACAAGTTAGTAAAGTTAGTCTCTTGCAGCTGAGACGTGGTTAGTTTCTGTTTGTACGTCTGTGATGTGTTTTAGTCAGGTGCCATCTCCCCCCACTTTTTATTTTGTTAATTTTAGCTATATTTAGATATATACCACCATAACTGTATTCTTCCATATCTTAACTTTGAAAAGAAAAACACTTGATGTACATCATTTATGGGCATTAGAAGTTCTGACAGCAGCATCCATGAAATTAACAAGTAGCACGCTGGAATGAAACACTTAGGGCACTCTGAACGCCTAACACCCACACGCCCACGCGCAGATCTTCAACGCACACTTCAGTTCTCGATCACTTTGCCAAAGCAGACATAGAAGACTTTTGAAAACTGGAAAAACATCAGATCTGTGTACTATCCAGGAAATTTACAAACATTGCTGTTGGAATTAATTAAAAGCCAACCACCTACCCACACACACACACATTTGACACACGATACAAATGCGCCACAGATTCAAATTATGCTCATTTGCTGCTTATTAACAGATTTTGGTGATCATATGCCCACTTAAGTTTCATCCTTAAGGTCAGTGGTGTATTCGCTGTGATACTGTGTATCAAGTGTGCCACAACTAAGGTGTTATTGCTGCTCATTTCATCACTTTTGGTAAAGCGTAGATACTCATAGTGGCTCTCCCAAGAGGTCTGCAGGGGCGCGGTGGTCATCGATCATGCATTCTGTTCATTGTTTTCAATCAGACGATAACCAAGTGTTATATACGTACAAGCTTATTTCTTTAAACAGAAATAAATACCTGATAAAGTGATCAGGGAGGTGTGACTAATCTTTCTCTAAATACCTTTGCTCTCCCTTCAGGGCCTCCATCGGCTCCCAGGAACCTGGTCTCATTGATCAATGACACGGCTCTCTTCTTGCAGTGGATGCCTCCTAGTGACACAGGAGGCAGGAAGGACATCACTTACAACGTCCTGTGCCAGCGCTGCGATGGAAGAGAGGGCGAGCGCGGCGTGACGCCGTGTGAGCCGTGTGAGCCAGACCTGCGGTTCATCCCGCGCCCACTCGGTCTGACTGCTACCTCCGTGGCAATACTAGATTTTGCGACGCACGCCAACTACATCTTCCATGTGGAGGCTGTGAACGGCGTCTCGGGGCTGGGGGTGTCATCTCGCTCGCTGGCCAATGTTACCGTCAACACGCATCAAGCTGGTGAGGAACAGACCTGTTAATCACTTCACTGCTTCTTTCCAGTTCTGTTTGATGTGCTTTCTTCAAATCCAACTCAGGCAATGATGAGCAGCAGATTTCAGAATTATAGAATGGATTTCTATTGATATTCTTGATTTGAATAAGGTTTACAGTTAATTACTAACTCCATGAGTGGTTTAAACTGTTGATTCATTTGTTTGAGTCATTTATTGGTTTTGAGCTTCTCAAATGTGATTTGCTCGTTTTCTTTGTTTCATTGTAATTGAAGAACTTTAGATTTTTATTGTCGGCCAATAAAAATCAGAGACTTCACATTGGGCTCCACGTTCTTAAGTGAATACCATTTTCTGATCAGTCACTGAACTATTTGAAAGGTTTATTATAAGAACAGATGATTCTTGCCATACATTTCATAGTTAGATATGATTGAATTTGACACATTTAGAATGCCATCACTTGCTGGCACAAGCAAAATGGCCATCTGGAATGGTTGGATATTTTCCAAGTGGACCATTCAGTCGGGGGGTTGGTCGGCTGCCAAGCAAAACCGACAGAAAGATAGTTTACAAACTTGTAAACAAGCAAATCACAGGTTTATCGTTTGAATCAGGAATTAACTAACATGAGCATTGGCGAGTATAGTGCTCACTTACAGTGTATTGATTGCTGGTGATATGACTGCCCTCTGTATTTGATCAATCAAACTGTATCTGAAAGCTTTAAAGTTAAATTCCATAAGTTGCCTTTTGGCTGCAGATAAATGATTCCGTTTGTTTTCCTGGACAAATTGCTGAGGATTAACATTCACAATATTTAGCTCTACAATTTTGATACAGGTTACATTTATATGCTTATGCTTGACATATTCACATACTTACATAATGCCTGAATCATAGCTCATAAATACTGTGTTTGCGTGGGGGCCGGTGGAGGTATTTATGCGACGGTAATCTTTATTCTGCTGCTAGATTTGCTCCCCGTATCCTATTCCACAGTCTCTGTCCCCGTCTTGCTTAATGTGTCAATAGGTGAAGCACATCTTTGACCCTTGAATATTTGACAGAGCCATTGTGACCTGAACCTCGTCCTAATTAGGCGTATAGCTGACCTGAGATCAACTACAGACAGATGTCCTCAAGGCTCAGCGCTGTCTTGGGGTTACTAGAAACCGAACCTGATATTTTAAGGGCAAGATGGCGATGGAATAATTGATGGAGAAGGTTGAAATGAAGGAAGGAAAGAGACAGGCTTAATACATTATACTGGGATGTGTGGGCACATTTTCTCTTCTTTCAGCGAGACAGTATTGAAATGAAATTCGGATGAGAACAAGACAGATGCTCATCAGAGGCTCGGATAAAGTATTGAATCAGGTGTTTCTGTGCGGAAATGTCTTTGTGTGCAGTTATAGGCGGACAAAAGTTGAAGCAGCAATATTTTGGCCATTTATCATTTGCATTCTTGCTCAAAATAAATCTCAAAATACATAATGAAACCGAGGAGACTGAATGGAAGTGGAAAAAAACATACATGTCAGACAACAGTTTCTCCCTTTTTGAGTTTTGAAGAAAACCTGAATCTACAAAGGCTCTTGAAGATGTCTGCTCTGAATTCCTAATGTCATGATGATCCATTTAATCATTGTTGACATATTTCAGTCAGACTAAAGTGCTGCCGGCTCCACTTTATGAAAATGAAAAAAAAAAAAAAAAATTCTCATTACACCCGATAAGCAACTTTAAGTACTATGAAAAGAAGTCTATACGTAAAATGTATCATTATTTATTTTTCCCCAACCTTTGTGTTTATTGGCTCTCTGTAAGGATTAAGTGAAGTATGTTTCTCGCAGTTTTTCAGGCAATATGCGGGAGTGCGTGGTTATATATAATTTTTATATATATATATATATATATAATGGTCTCATTCAAGAAAAAAAATAACTCCCAGAAGAATTTATCGTGGCTTCTCCGCGAGTGAACGGTGAAAAACTATTGTGTTTGGAAATGTATTGCTGATGGGCTGTCATCACACCGTGGAAACCAGACGTCAGGTGTGTATGTGTCACTTCATCCCCATCTCTCTGGCAGGAGTAGCGAGACTGACGGGAGGCAGTTGGAATGCAAAATAATCCGTGTAGAGGAGGAGAAGCAGCCTGTGGGGATGTTTCCATTAGGATGTCGAGAATGGATTAACTTGTCAAACTGCTTCTCCTCAGTAGTCACACTGTAGGCACGCACACTAGCAGGCAAACAAATCCACGTGCTTTTAACACTGGCACACGCGTTCTCTTCACCATAGCTACCACCTACAACCTTGCATATGGCGTGTTACTCATTTTCCCAGCTCTTCCCCGTGCTCGCTCTCGCTTTCTCCCACGCACACACGGCTCATTATCAGTCGTTCGTTGGGCTGAAATGTTTGCATTCGTCCACAGGTAATTCACAGTGGCATGCGTGTGCTAAACCCCACTAAAAAACTCCCACAAATGTAAATGAACGTGAATGCATCGAATATGTATTTAAGTGATCTAATAAAAGACCGATATTAGAAAATCTATTAGGACCCTTCAGAGCACCATATATCTGCTGTTAAATGCGAAGCCTTTTGTCAAGCACTCGAAAACGTCCCATTAATTCAGAGGTTCATTGAGTTGAGAGAGAGGCTTGTTCTAAACTTGTCTCAGCTTGCGTTTGGATGGACTTGGGATGGACAGGCTCATTGCCAATCAACACAGATGCTGCAAGGTGATTCGCGTAATTGATTGTGATATTATGTCAATGATGGAATAATAGCCAATCAAAAGCAGAATTAGCAATTAACTCGATTTTTTTAGTGAGAAGGAGGGAGGACGATTTGTTTTCTGTTGGCATGCTATCTGTTTGTAAATTGCATATTAATGCCTCATTATACTTTTAATTATGCAAAACCGTCTCTTGCCTAATGCCTTTGCGCTTGTCTAACCTTGATAAGTTATAATGCCCAGTTAAGCGAGAGGCGCGATCACTCCGTCTTTGAACAGGGCCGAGTTTTCATCGCCTTTGTCAGCGATGTGATATACTGGAGGTATATTTCCGTTAGAGCTGGGCAATATTTGTTTGCTGACAGATTTTCAGAAGACGAAGTTTGATCACGGTGCTCTCCTCCACACTTTGTAAAGCAGGATGCTGGTTGTCTGCTTGCTGAAGTTGATGAAGGTCAGCAGCTGTTGTCCTAACGCCTCTCAAGGTAGCAATGCAGAGCAGAGTGAGCAGGTTGAGCCCTGCAGTTTATCAACTGCACTCCGCTCAAAAACACTGCAGTTATTGCTCAGCAGAGTGTCTCTCCCCGATGAGTCCCCCCACAAAGTTCCCTGCAGGAGTGTAAGGTGTTTGCTGCACACACACACACACACACACACACAGACCCACTCTGTTAAAAGTGATCCTGATGTTGGATAAAAGATCGTCTCTTAGCAGAGGCTGAAAATGTTGCTTTCAAGCTTTTTGAAAGTTTGGACTAAATATAGTGAATTCGACATGTGTTTTTGTTGGCGGCACAGGTGAGGTTTTATATTTGTGAAGCCTGGACGAATCTAAATGAATTGAATTACATATCTAATCGAATCAAATCATTCGCAAAGTGTGAGATTTAATGATGCATTGATTCTTTGCTGAAATAATCGAAATCGAATCGCTGCCGGTTTAAATGGTTAAATCCCTCCAGAGTTGTGCTCATTGTCTTTCAGCTCATTCCAGGCTCTGCTGCTCTGCTACCGCTACAGATGGTGCTGCTGTTCATCACACTCGTCTTCAAAAGAGGACTGAGATCATTAATAATACGTTTTGTTTGTGTTTTTTGTGTCGACTTTAACAAACGCTTGCCCAATCAGGAAGTTTTGCATGTGGATGTTGAGCCTGTAACCTGTGGTGCCACGTTTTAGAGCCTTTACCCTCCAATCTGACATTCAGCAAGTCCATGCTTTTGACCCCTTTTAGAATTAAACTGTGATCTGTGATGTGTGTCCACGGCATATCGGCACTGTTGGTTCTGTCAATCATGCTGTTTTTCCTCATTTATAACCTTCATCATTTCAAGAAGAAAGAAACCCCTAGCAGAAAATATGAGTGCAAGGAAAACAACTGCACTTTTTAGGAGACATATCCCCAAATTGTGTTTTCAGCATAATGAGTTTAACAGTGGCATAAAGACGTTGGGCTGGTTCACAGTGTTTATCTTTATGCAGTGTGTTGAGATTAAGAACCCAGACTTCTAGTTTGCTCTGTCCTTTCACACAAGCACCAAATATATTATATTAACATTCGTTTTTAAAACACTTATAAGTGACAGAGCCATTATAAGCATATAAGTGTTTCACACTAGAACACTGTTAATGAATTATGTATGTATAGAACACTGTACATGTCACACAAAAATGGATTTGGCTCTGGTATCTTCATCACCACCATCATCATCATCATCATGTTTTCTTCTCCAAAACAATAACAACAGGAGTCATGCAAAGGTCGCACATCCATGTGTGAACATTTCCCACTGATTTGCGGTGCCCTGATTCGGGAGATGTTCTCTATTTTCCTTTGCTCTCTTCCCCTTTCCCCCAATGGATTCCCTTCTGTTTTCATCTCCTTTGCTGTGGGAATAAGGCTGACATCTATTTATATGCTCAGATGCTGGGGAGATGCAACCTCGTGGGATTTCTTTACAGCTCTCCTTGTTCACTCTCTCTCTCCCTCTCTTCTTCTCCCTCTGTCCTTCCTTCTGCGTCTTCAGTTGGGGGTAACCTATTTATGGATGTTGCCAATAAACCTATCTATAGAGCTGAAATACTTTTTGATGTGTGAATTGTAGTTAAACTGTAATGACTGTAATCTTTTTTTTGTTGAGCCCCTCCCTCACACCGGTGAGTTTCCAACCAGTGGATTAATTTATTCTGAACCTAAAATACCATCTTACATAAGAATTTTGAGGATTTTTCAGAGCGTTTTCTCGGAATTACCAAGCACAGAAAAGTACACTCCTCAAGCACAGTGACACACACACACACACACAAACACATGTGCATGGCAACAGATACATAATATTATACTGTATGCTGCAAACAGAAACCCCCTCCAGCAATGTGACTCTGATAAGTGGGTTGTGCATATTTATCTGCCTGAAACGGAGAAAACGGAAAAAACATAATTTCTTATTAAAACGTGGACATTCATTGACACCATTCGTGCTTATGCTTTAGCTGATTCATTCACATCACAGGCACGTATACATTCAGATTGTGGTTAATATTAATGCATGGTTTTGAGGATTCCATACAAGTGCATCAATATACAGAGTGATAAAACATGACTTGACCTGATTTGGACTGTAGACAGCTCTGCTGGTCTTATATGTGCTGGGATGGATATGAAGGCGATGTTTCCTCAGGTTTTGTGTGTCCCTTTACTTGCATACACTTCCATTTGACAGCGGATAACAACAGATGTTTCTCTACCTGTTTAAGTGCTAAAACTGAAACAACAGACAGAAAATTAATCGCTTATTGTTTTTGAAAATGAATGAATTCTTAAATAGGTTGAATATGTTTTTTCATAGAAATAAGGCTGTCCTTGGCCAGAGAAATATGTAGTCGACTAACAACTTCATATTGAATCGATAGATCTGTGAAACTTTCCACGTAGAATCACACAGAAGCACCACTATAAATCTTCCGTGTGTGCTTTCTTCAGATTGAAAAAAGCATTAAAAATTCAAACTCAAAATTACAAAGAACAAAATGAATGATTTGTTGATTCAGATGCCCTAGTCCTAGCTCAAGTTGAACAAAAAATAACTAATTTGACATTTTTCGCCAATTTCTGACAATTTTAGGCCAAAAATGATTGATTAACAGAGGAAAAAAATCAGCAGATCAATCCATGAAAATAATGAATAACTTGCTTTTGTTAAGCATTACAGTGTTCACATGTATTGGCAATATGGTCATACATCAATCAGACAGAAACTAAAATATCCACAGCTCAATATTTTTTAGGTGTCTGGTGTGCTTTGTAATAATATCTGTTTTTTTTTTCTTGCGTAGACACTGCACTGGCCATTATTAAGCAAACACATTCAGGTATGGCATGGATGACATTTGCAACTCACTGGAGTTTGTCCTTGCCTGTGCACTTTTCCACTGAATCTTCCGTCAACACAGAGTGTATTTGTTGGTGTGTCTGCTGTTTGCTATTAATAACTGCAGCAGGCAACCACAACCAGAGCTTGAGATATTTCCCCACAATATCTCCAAGCCCTCTGTAGCTCCGGCAGCACCTGCCACCAGGATGGAGGACTCATGTTATCTGGCAGCAACATGGCTGACATGTCACCTGACTCTCCAAACTGTTTCATAGACAGACACATGGATTCATGTGTGATCCACGTGATGCTTAGGATGTGTGTTGATATTTAATGATTGACACGCTCCTGCAAGAAGAGTAATTATATTTTCTCAGTTTCTCATTTAAAGAGTTGTCAAAACAAGTTTTTCTTGGCTCTGTGTCACAAACACGATGTAATTAAGGTTCACAAGGAGCTGCATGTAAAGTTGGACCTTAAATGTATACATATCTCTTACCTCAAGTGTGCATTTTTGCAGGAGTCAGCATGAAACTCTTTCTATCTGTGTGCACCATTCGTCTCTGCTCTTATTTTGTTTTAATGCCAGTCGAGCTGCTGGACTGTTAAACGTCACGTCCGGGTCGAGCTGCTGCAAGGAAATCTTGGCCTCTTGACAAGATGTAAAAGTGGCATCTGAAGCCCAATGCTGACTGAATACATTAACACCATCCGCTGCGTGGCCTTCTGTGTGGAGAAGGTTCTCTCTGAGCACGAGGACAGTTTAAAACATCAATCCGGGCTCCAATTTGTATTCCAACAATGATCTCCCAAACTCAGCGCTAGACAGCAGAGGGACTGGATCTATTAGTTTGCCAAATCACATTCTGTTCAAGCGAAGTCTTTATGAATAATTGATGGTAAATATTTGAATCTCCACTGGGTTATTTTGTGTCTCCTCAGCAGCCTTTTGCAAAATATTCCCCTAAATTCAGCACTAATGACAAACATGATAAACAGTTTGCTGTACGTCTAGTGGTTTGGTTAACATTTCTCTCCGGCCACGGATCGCAGCTGGACAGAAAAGTGCTTGTTTCTTGGTTCTCCTTTAGCTCTGGGTATTCCTGTGATAGTGAAACAATTCTCTTCCAAACTACAACAAGGATGTTTCATTTCTCAAAAGTTGGAGAGGAAGTATGTAGCACATCAGCATGCATTTTTCTCTGGCTCAGTTTCAGCTTATCTTTCCGGTTTAGAATTTTTAAACTTTTTTTTTCCAACGTTGGTATATTTTTTTGGGACAGCTGGAGAATCTTTTAAAATGTGTCTTTCAATCGTGTCTCTGAGTTCAGTGGATTGTCTTTTCCCCTTAATGAGTTATCACTCATTGGCTCACATCACAAGGCCATATGTAAGTCACTTAGTCTAATAAGATCATTATTTTTGTAATCACGGCTGCAATCTCTGCATTCTGCCTGCATCCTCAGGTCCTGCTCTGGTGGGTGTAGTCAGGAAAGACTGGGCCTCTCAAAACAGCATCGCCCTCTCCTGGTCAGAAGTGGAACAGTTGCCCTCAGACATAGTGGACTATGAAGTCAAATACTTTGAGAAGGTAAAGTCGTTTCTCGTACTAAAGAGGAATAAAAAAAATCTTAGACCATGTATATGTAACATGTGTTACCCCCCCCCCCCCTCCCCCCCATTTGCAATTTGGTTTGTTTACAGGGCATCCATAATGCATTGCTCTTTCCGCTTTCTTCACCATCTGCTCAGAGGGTTAATTGGAAGAAATGGATGTGTTTTGTTCACGTTTCTATGATAATGGCTTTACGCAAACACACGTTTGTCTGCCAAACCTTGCTTTTGTTTATCATCTCTGGCAATCTGTTTCTGTTTTGGGTTGTTTTTTTGTTTTTTTTAGGAGCAAGAGCAGCTGAGCTACTCATCAACGCGGACCAAAACCCCCAGCGTGGTGGTGACGGGGCTCAGACCCTCGACGGTCTATGTCTTCCACATTCGCGTTCGCACTGCTGCAGGCTACACAGCATACAGCCCCAATTTTGAGTTCGCCACTGCAGCTGAGGGTACGACTGTTTACACTGGCTGTGTTTTAGGAAGGAACGGCACTGATATCCAGTCAGTTCGATTCGTGTTGAAATTCCTGTGGAGGCTTTGTTTTAAAACAATGCAGAGGAGAAGATGGGTGTTTGAGATGTGATCGCTGCTGTTCGGCAAACTTTTAAAATCTCAGGAGACATTTTATGGTCATTCTTTGTTATGGATCAGTGAAACTCAGCGTGTTTCTTCAGGCATGAGCAATTTATTTAAATGTTTATGAGCTCTGTAAGTTCCTGATGCACACATTACGCTCCGCTGACTCTATTCCTGAAATATGCAGGAATACACATCCTCCTACAAGATCACCTCCGGTGATGCATATGTAGATGTCTACCTCCACATTCTCCACTGTGCCAGTGCATCTGAAGCAGTTCCATTTATATACTCGGATTCTACAAGTGTGCCATGTTCTCTCTCACCCTATTGAACCAACACGATACTCACTCACACAGTGTTATATCACAATGTAGTGATTTCAGTTTCCTGACTGTTCTCTAATCCACCTTCATCTTAAAACCACTGGAGAAGTGCAACAACATTAAAAGGCTACCCTCAGTTAAATGTAAAAATAAAGGGTATTTGGATTATTAATAAATGCAGTGATTTCAACAGATCTCTTTTGAGATGTCAGTCCATTCGTGGATTCATGAGGTAATACACTATATTGCCAAAAGTTTTCACTCACCTGCCTTGACCCGCATATGAACTTAAGTAACATCCGATTCTTAATCCATAGGTTTAATATGACGTCGGTCCACCCTTTGCAGTTATAACAGCTTCAACTCTTCTGGGAAGGGTTTCTACAAGGTTGAGGAGTGTGTTTATGGGAATTTTCTGACCATTCTTCCAGAAGCGTATTTGTGAGGTCACACACTGATGTTGGACTCTGTGCAGACCAGTCAAGTTCATCCACACCAAACTCTCTCCTCCATGTCTTTATGGACCTTGCTTTGTGCACTGGTGCACAGTCATGTTGGAACAGGAAGGGTCCATCCCCAAACTGTTCCCACAAAGTTGGGAGCATGGAATTGTCCAACGTCTCTTGGTTTGCTGAAGCATTCAGAGTTCCTTTCACTGGAACTAAGGGGCCAAGCCCAGCTCCTGAAACACAACCCCACACCATAATCCCCCCTCCATCATACTTTACACGTGGCACAGTAGCACGCTGGAATTCACTGAGCTCCTGAGAGCGACCCATTCCTTCACAAATGTTTGTAGAAACAGTCTGCATGCCTAGGTGCTTGCTTTTATACACCTTGTGGCCATGGAAGGGATTGGAACACCTGATTTCAATTATTTAGATGGGTGAGTGAATACTTTTGGCAATATAGTACAAATCTCAGGAAATATGTCTCCTTTCTCCTGCAGTCCCTGACTGTGTTAGAAATAAATAGACACACCCCTAAATATACTGGTACTACTTGCCACAGACTGATGTGCTAAAATGCATAATCAAGGAATTATTTTGTAAACTTTACCAATACCGTGTCATGTTGTGTTTTATGGCAAGGACTGAAGCAAATTGTTTCAAGTATCTGTAGTCAAAAGATACTTATTCTTGTTTACTTGCTCACATGCAAATGTGCAGAATAGTTTAAAACCGAGTTTAGTTTGTTGTGTCAGAGTTACATAGAAGGCTTTCCAACATATCAGTTGAAAATGAAAAGAAGTCACGGTTTTAAAAAGGTTCATGTGCAGCGGCCAAATTTCTCAGTGAACATGATGAACTGCTTTTGGATCTCAATCTGTTTTTTTCCGGATAATGACAATACAGCCTAATGTAGGCCCCAAATTCAGAACAGGAGCATTTCTTTTCATAAATAAGTTCTAAGAAGGGAAACCTGGAGAGCATAAGGATTCTATAAACTGACTGGATGCCTTCTGTTGCATTTTCAATAGTGATAAATATGAAGAAAGTTTAGCCCAGCAACACAGAAACTGAATATAATTTGACCCATAGTGTTCGGTAAATCATAACTGCATCGTTAGTAGTAGTGTGTCAGTTCTGTGGTTTGAACTCTGCGAGAGAGACCTAGTTATATGAACAGATACTGACTGGTCTGACTTTGCTTTCTTCTTACTTTCCTCAGACCCTGATATCGCTGATCAAGGTCAAGTTCTGGTGGTCGTCACAGCGTCTGTGGGAGGCTTCTCCCTGTTGGTCATCCTTACCCTCTTCCTCCTGATCACTGGACGGTAAGACGCCCCCTGTTTCTCTTTGATGCTGGCTTATCATTAACACCACACACACACACACACACACACACCTCTGTGCTTCTCTTCTCATAATCTCCAGAGCGATGCTGCAACTCAAAGTCGGTTAATGGACTCCCTTTTTGGCGCCAAGCAGACACTCTTATTTTCCAAATGGCTGAACCAATTTTCCGCCTAATTACTCATCATGTAATGCCTGGACCAGCAGTTTGCTCCATTCCATTAACTTCCACAGGTTAGCTCAGACCGTTGTCTTCACTCCCTATTTGGTTCAGGGGGTTTTATCATTAGTGGCACTTATTAATAAACAATGAAAAATGGCCCAGAATCTGTAGGTAATTTGTCTGCATTTTCACCTAATTATGACACAAGCTGCAATGATAATCTTTGATCTCACAATTTGCAAACATCATATGCTGAAAATATCTGAACTGAAATGGGAACAATGTGTCTCACTTTACAGGAAGATAAATGATTCAGTCACTTGCCAGGCAACAACGGGTAGACAGGGCCTCTTGCAAGAACATCTTGTAATCTTATCTTGTTTGTTGTTTTTTGAATAATTAGTTGATTTAATAAAAGGCACAAATGTCATCAGCATTGATTTAAAGAAGTAAGAGTTACAGCTGACCTGCACTTTCCAGATATATAATGCATAAAAAGCTAACGCTGGTTCTCCATGTTTAGTTTTGACCCCGGGGACAGAAAGCAGACCTATACCAGATGACCTGAGAGGTCTGGGTGGTTCATAATGTAACAGAAAATCTGAAACGAATCGTGGCCCTAAACCATTCAGTTCTTTATAAACCAACAGTAGTATTTTTGAAATACATTTTTTGACGGAGAGGAAGCCATTATAAAGACTGGACTGATGTGATGTGAGAACTTGAGCAGCAGTGTTCTAAATCAGCTGCAAACCTACTGAAGATAAATCCTGCTTGTCGGCTCCAAAAACAACTCCATTTGTCTTTGTTTAATTGAAGAAAATCCTGCTAATCGTTTATTTGTCCAATGCACTACATTTGTGCTTTTATTGGACCATAGTCCCCTCATGAGTTGGCTAGGTAAATCGGTGCGTCATCGGCATAATCATGGTGATTTATTCCGTTGTTTTCCATCTGAGCCTGTTGAAGCATGTAGACATTAAACAGAAAAGGCCCCAGAATGGAGCCTTGGGGGAATCTCAATATCACATTTGTCTGCTCAGATGTGTAATTACCTGTAGACACAAAGAAGTCCCTGTCCTTTGATATGATTCAAACCAGTTTAGTACTGTGCCAGAAAGTCCCACACAATTTTCCAGTCAGTCTACTTATATTCTGTGGTTAACTGTGTCAAATGCAGCACTGAGAAACTGAAATTCTACCACCATCTGTGTTTAAGTGGCTGTAATTTAACATCTTAACACTAATTACGTGTACTACGGGGATTTTTTCTCATATATTGTTTCAGCCTTCTCAGGTGCCAAAACAGAGCCAGACTGGCTTTCTTATAACTGGCTTGTAAACTATTTTCATGTAAATAAAATCTTCTAAAAAGTCAAAAGTATTGGAAGAGCAAAGTATCAGTTCATTTCAATCCTACAATGACATTTTCAAAGGGCAGCCTCCTTTTATTCGTATGTGTGTGAATGGAAGATGCAAATTGTTCTTTTTGCTGAATTCTAGTGTTTGATTGCTACTTTTGTTCCAATTCCCCTCTCCATGGAGACTGGGCCTTGAAAGCCTTGTATTTATGTGACTGTGAATTGGATAAAAGCTGGAAAATGGAAGAAAATAAAAAGAACTACATGATGGCAAGCACACACAAAATTGCTTTAAAATAATGGGTTATAGAAAAGAGGAAAATTTCTTTTATTTTTTCCACCAGAGACGTCTTTGCAAACCAAAAGAATGGTGATGAGGTGACGGTATCTGTTGTCAGAACAAATCGGCACTTTGACACTTTTTTGTCACGAGGGCAGTAAATCTGTTTGACGTCATGCTTGTCTTCTGCCAATAATGTCCACTAATTTACTGTGTTGGCCATAAAAAACTTGTGATTCTCACTCTATGTCCAACTGGTTCCGCTGTACAGGTGTCAGGGGTACATTAAAGCCAGGATGAAGTCAGAGGAGAAGAGGAGGACTCGCTTCCACAGTGGACACGGTACTGTATATAATGCTTTTTATTGCCTGTGTGTGTGTGTGTGTGTGTGTGTGTGTGTGTGTGTGTGTGTGTGTGTGTGTGTGTGTGTGTGTGTGTGTGTGTGTGTGTGTGTGTGTGTGTGTGTAAATTGCTTGTCTGGTTTTTCACAGCGGTGAGCATCCATTCTTCAACAGACCCCTGGCTTTGGTTTCACAAAGAGATGTGAGCCTCGGATTTGCAATTTTTATCATGATCCACCACTCACAATATCTCATACACCCATTATTGGACTTTGACAAAATGGTGTGACTGCTGCTCTGTTTTAGAATTACAGGCTTGAACCAAGTGTGGCTCTACAATTGCAGATAAAAGCAGAGTTATTGATTGGCACCACAGGGGAGATGTATCATTCTTGGGGAACAAAGTGGTGTCCTGTGTTTCACCAAGACGGTCCAATGAAGGCTCTTTAGAATTCGATCTGACACCTGCAAGGACATCCTCGTGGCCCCTGAGACAAACCCAACCATTCTATCATCTGTAGGCCTGATTTTGGGGATTTGTAATTGAACCAAGAAAAACATGAACCTTCACACACAAACACATGTGTCCAAGGAAATGCCCATGTGGCCTGTCTGTATTTGTGCAGCACTTGTGTTTGTGTGTGGCCTTTTCCTCCAGTGTCTAGAAAGTTGGATAGGCTTTCGCTGCAGTTATCTCGTCATACATTTTCTTAATTGGGCATATTTGCATCTAGTTTTAACGCCAGCACAGGGTGAAGAATATTAACAGCCTTGTCAATACGAATATGCATTCATGAGGCTCTTTTTTAAATCTGAAAATAATGTGAATGGTTACAATCCTTGGAGCACACAGTCTTTTCTTGTTGTCTGTTACTTACTTACTTGTGTGCTGTCCAGGCGCCAACTAGGCTGGGGATGCCAGCAGCCTCAACAAACTGTAAGAAAAGGCTTGTTCTATTATGGAGCTAAGCTGAGACACCCAGGAGACAGAAGTAGAGTAGACTCCAAACTGGAATCCATCTCTGACGAGGCCTGCAACCATCTACAATATGAGCTGACAGAGCTATAAAGTACATTTAGTCCCCAGCTCATCTGCTGGAGGTGTACCAGGGGCTGCTTCAAGTCATCATTTGTGCCAGTCAGGATGCACAGTGCTCACTGCAGCAATATCCCCAGCCTCAGCCAGTGTGGAGGATACTGAAGCCCGGCTGCCTGCAATGTAAATATGCTGCTCTGGAGCATTTTCTGAGCTCTATTTTGCCTTTTTTTTTCTCCATCCCATGACAGAAATAACAGAAATACTTAACAATATAATAGAAGCAAATACAATGTTAATTACGGTCAATCAAGTCAACTTCTTAAAAAATACATTACATTACAATGCATTACTGCCGCGCTGTCGTCTAAAGAGGATGTGTTTCTGCAGGCAAAATGTTTGAATGAAAGATTTATTCTGCATTTTGAATACATACAGAAAATTAGAACACTGCGGTTTCCGAAATACACAACAAAAACAAATGGGTAAGATAATGGGTTAGGGTGTAATACATGTTGTAGAGTAAAATGTAACACTGTAATTTCCTAAATCAAACACGGTTGTGGCAATCCTTAAGATTACAGTCCTAGTTCATTTAGTATTTCTATTTCAATGAAAACAGTGGCACAAGTTGTGTTTAGAGTTTAGCACGTTGGAGTCTTTTATGGATAAATGAGCTTCAAGTTTTCAGAATTGTGAATTTTTGTGTGCATACAATGGAGAAAAACATTTTGTTACCGCATTTAGAGATTGTGACTGAACAGACATTTAATTAAATGAAAATCCTCAAGATTGCCACTTTAACAAAAGCACTTTATAATTTGGTGAGGGAACCGCTTGTTCCAAACTGCCTCTATAATACTTGATTGTATAATGCTGCACAGGTGATGCTGATGTTGTGCACAAAGGGATGCACAAATAATCTGATCTGCATCTTCCTGTGTGTGTGTTTGTGTTTGTGTGTGTGTGTGTGTGTGTGTGTGTGTGTGTGTGTGTGTGTGTGTGTGTGTGTGTGTGTGTGTGTGTGTGTGTGCGTGTGTTTCTCGTTCAGTCCCGTTCTCTGGGATAAAGACCTATGTGGATCCAGACACCTATGAAGACCCCACTCAGGCTGTGGAGGAATTTGCCAAAGAGATAGACCCCGCATACATATGCATTGAGAGGGTGATTGGTGCAGGTAAAGCAGATGCACACAGTAAATTAAATACATACATTTGTGTAATGCATGACTGGTAACCAGATAGAAGAGGTCATTTAGTGTGTGCCATCTTTATCTGGGTATTTCCTAAATCCGTATTTTAGGTTACACAGGCACATTGTAAAAATGTCCCAAAGTCCGTCGTTAACAACCTGTGATAGAAGAGTGATCACATTTTATGTTGAGTAGTAATTTTTTATTTTATATGAAATGTTAAAGATCATAAAGTTTGAATGTAAAAGTTTTATAGCCACTCTTTGCAAGCTGATTTTAGAGTAGTGAGTAGTATTGTACTTTAGGGGAGCAAAGCCAGTGCTGCTGACTATGAATGTTCAATGGCTCATTAAATCTAATAAATTGTGTCTGCTATTTAACCTTAAGTAATTATGAAGGTGCCTCCCATTCGTCTAGATTCTGTAACATGGGCTCCATCTGGTGGTGGCAGTGTGTACTGACGTCTTAATGACAAGGCCTACTGTATAATGAGCTTATTTCTTGAAAGCTAAAACATACATTTACAGAACAAAACAGCCATTCCTGAATATATGTATTGTTTTCGTTATTCCATTGAGCAGCAGTAAATGTTACACAATATGGAGCAAGTCTTAAGATATATAACAATGATTGCATTGTATTGTTCTGACAGGTGAATTTGGAGAAGTCTGTAGCGGTCGGTTGCGCATACCTGGAAGGATGGACATCGCTGTGGCAATCAAGACACTTAAAGGTGGCTATATGGAGCAGCAGAGGAGAGACTTTTTGCGGGAAGCTTCAATCATGGGACAGTTTGACAACGCCAACATTATCAGGCTGGAGGGAGTGGTCACGAGGAGTAAGCTCTCTATGTGTGTCTGTCTCTGGGGGGGTTACATAGCTAAAAAAAAATGAGGTCCTCCAGCATCATTTCACAATCCTGTCTTTTACCTTTTCCTCAGGCAGACCAGTAATGATAGTCGTTGAGTACATGGAAAATGGAGCGCTCGATTCTTTTCTCCGGGTGAGAGGAATATATATATACACAGATCTGTTTCCTGAGAAAATATTGTCCTCCGTACATCATATTTGTCCTCTTGTCTCTCTGTCTCACAACCACTCCAGACACGTGATGGCCAGTTCACAGTGCTCCAGCTGGTTGGCATGCTGCGGGGCATCGCAGTGGGCATGACCTTCCTTTCAGATATGGGTTACATTCACCGAGACCTCGCCGCTCGCAACATCTTGGTGGATGAGAACTTGGTGTGTAAGGTGTCTGATTTTGGCATGTCGAGAGTCCTTGAAGATGACACTGAAGCAGCCTACACTGCTACAGTGAGTGTGGATCTAACAGTTACTGCAGGATATTAACATCTGACAGTAATTACAGTGGCTTATTCTGCATTATTATTATTATTGTGTCAGGGAGGAAAGATTCCAATACGCTGGACGGCACCAGAGGCCATTGCTTATGGAAAGTTTTCAACAGTTAGTGATATATGGAGCTACGGCATTGTCATGTGGGAAGTGATGTCCTATGGTGAGAGGCCCTACTGGGAGATGTCCAACCAAGATGTAAGCTACTGATTAAAACTCCATAACCACTAAAGCAACATGAATTTATAATTTGCATTTGTGTTTAACTGACTTCTGTTCACCTGCAGGTCATTTTATCAATTGAAGAAGGCTACCGTCTACCAGCACCGATGGGCTGTCCGGTGACGCTGCACCAGTTGATGTTGCACTGCTGGCAGAAGGAGTCTAACCTACGCCCACATTTCAACAGCTTGCTCTCTTTCCTCGACAAGCTCATAGTTAACCCAAGTAGTCTGCTCACTCTGGTGAACGATGTGCAGAGGTAACTAGCAATATTTACAGACACTTGGCGAAAGGGCCACACCGGTGGTTTGGCATGTTATAGCTCACTAACTATAAGTTGTGTGAGCTTCTCAACTCTATTTAAGCATACGGTCTTATTGTTTTCCTACCTTGCATTGCATTTGATCTCAGCAGGGAATGATAATCTTCTTGCACAGAATTAAAACATGTTTTCCATACTGTGGGTAAGCCTCACGGTGAATATTTTCATAGATTGTATCAGTCATAGCTGCATGACAATACAATTAAATCAGGATACTGATTAGCACTTGGGAAATGATTAGTAATAATTCCATAACTTTCTTTTTCTCAGTTACCCCGACTCCCCAGAGGACATGCCAGACTACCCTCTTTTCATCTCTATCGGCGACTGGCTAGACTCCATCAAAATGAGCCAGTACAAGAACAACTTCCTTGCAGCAGGATACACAACACTGGATTCCATTTCAACCATGAGTATAGAGTGAGTGAAGCCAATTTATACAGAGTGCAGGTACAATATCACGAAGCACACTAAAAGCAAACAAGCATCAAAGGAACAGAAAATTGTGAAATTGGAATTGTGATTCCACTATTAAGCTTTGGCAAGAAATGATCTGTATAGTGTGTGTATGTGTTACTATGTGTATACAACTGATAGTATGACAGTATCTTGTCCTTCTATTCGAAGAATTAATCAGATTTTCCTGCTTGTTGCAGGTTAAAGTGACACAACTTGATTGCATGCTTGTCATTATGTAGGTCTTCCGTTCCCATGAAACTATTCATTAAAAAGTGTAAATCTTCCTCTCCCCTTCAGCGACATAAGGCGTATCGGGATCTGTTTGATTGGCCACCAGAGGAGAATCATAAGCAGCATACAGTCTCTCCGCCTGCAGCTTCACCACATCCAACAGAATGGCTTTCAAGTATGAGTCCATGGCACAAAAACAGACTGTGTGTACACACTGAGCCGGAAACAAACCAGACTTCCTTGGCATCGTCATTCAGCTAATTGGAAAAACACCAGACTGTAAGGTGTAGCAGGTACCACACACTGCTCGCGTCAGAGCGGCCTGCTGCTGGACACACATGCGGTCTAGTTAAAACACACTCATCATCTTATGGATCATTATGAATACAGCCTCCACAACAACCAACCTCTGTCAGTGTTGGCCAAATGGGGTCTCTCTATTATCTCAGCAACTACTAGCATTCACTTGAATTTAGGACTTCTTTTCTCTAGTGTCTATTCAAGTGTCCATCAATACCTCTTCTCTTTCCAAGTGACAATCCAATTCTTTCTATTGACTATGAAATGATCTCAAGTCAGTTACCTCATGACCAGAGAAGACGTGCAAAGGATAATAGGTATGGTAAAGAATGGTACTGTATATGATTTTGAACAACCTTTGCGGCCGGTTAATGGAACAATTCACCGGAAATGAAGATTGACAAAATGATGAATACAATTATGTTTTTGAACTGAAGACCGCTGAATGTCTAAAGATTTTATAGAAACGTACGTTCAATCCTCATGATAATGCAGTATGTATTGTACAAAAAGTCTTGTGAAAGTTGTATGTTTTATTCAGTATGTTTGTTCCTTAATAAACAACCCTATTTTAATACTTTGTTTTCTCTCAGACTTTAACCATAGCCTGACTTTAACCATCCCAGGCTTCAAAGCAGGCTGTCAATTGCTCATTCAAGTGAACTTACATACACGCGTGCGCACACACACACACACACTCACACACACACACACACACACACACAGGTATCCATGGATGCACTCTCTCAACACATGCATGCACAATGGTAGCCTCGTCTTAATTGTCACTCAAGAGACCAACATGTTTTCTGGACATGAAGAATTGTCAGGTGAGTTTGCCAAATGGGTGCTTGTGGTTGATTATACATGAAAGGCATACAGACCGTAAAGGACCAAAGACAGTTGAAAATTAGTTTTTTAGATTTCAGAAAAGTTATATAATTATAAACATATTATATAATTGTCCATGTGGATAAATGACAAAAGCAATTTCAGGGGATAAACTCTAAAATCTTAAAAATGAGGAGATTTGTAAATGAAAGTGGGGAAATTCACAGTGTGATAAAGTTGCATTGTACTCCACAAACACGATTGTTTTTTAATTTTAACCTCACAAGCCTTTGATATTTACATGATGTGGTGTGCACTCTTGTTTGGCCTGCAGGAGGCAGACTTGAGTCACCACACTGGTCTCCCAGCAACACCGAGTAAATAACCCGGTGTTCCTTCTGCTGGCTGGATAGCATGAGAGAGTAGCAGAGACATGAATGGAACACTGGTGAGAGCCTGGTCATTTAATGAGCTAGCTTAAAGGAGTGTCGAGTGCATCTTGGAAGAAAGACCACAAGGATAAATTACAGGTAAAACCCAGTTCTAAAAAACTGTTTGGATAATACATGCTAATGTTAGCGATATCGTCACCGGCTATCGTGTAAGCTATAACTAACGCATTACGTTAAGCTAACTAATATAGTTTTCAGACATGTGTAGCGTTAGCTTCATCCGTGCTTCTGTTTCTTCTCTTATGTTTGTCTTGTAAAACCGGCGAAACACAGTGCTGCAGAGGAATTGTAGTTGCTTCCTATGTAAACCCAGCAAGCTAAAGTAATTAACCTAGCGGCTAAACGCTAACCAAGGCTAGCGAGCGACAGTTACTACAAGAGATTAACTAAATAGCTGTTAGCGAATGTTAATTACGTTAGAACCCGGTAAGAGCCCTCTAAGCACGGTAGCTTAAGCTAACAGTTAGCGAATAAAAGTCGTCGAGGTAATAATGCTACGTCTTGATAGTTGAGCCCGTCTGTAGCTAATAAACACGAAGTTCTCTTTAAGTTAACGTTGGCGTACGTGACATGTTTGGAGAGGGTGTTATGCTAATGTTCCATGCTAAATGGTCTTAGGGGAAACGTCAGTCAACGTTAAACAGTTTGTCGTCACGCAAAAGAAGGGACAAAACAAATAGCCGCACACTGATAACTGCAGACCAGGTTTGCCTCAAAATATGAGGTCAGTGCAGATATATTTTACCCAGAGCAAGAAGTCATTAAATAGCATTGCTGTCTCTGCCATCTGTTTCAGGTGAAGGTGTGAACCACGAAGACAGCTGACCTGCAAGCTGTACAAGTGATGCTGTCACCATCTAACTATTAGAACATTTACGGTGTTTTTCTCGTAGAGCAGACAAACAGCCGATGGTTAGAGGCTAGCCAATGGGGCTGTTTGACAAGTTGGCATCATGGCTGGGGTTGAAGAAGGAGGTGAATGTGCTGTGTCTGGGTCTGGACAACAGTGGAAAAACCACCATCATCAACCAACTAAAGCCCTCTAATGTAAGTCTACCCACTGCTTGCCCCAACTCTGACCACTTTCAAAACTAGACTGAAAACTGTTATGTTCACCATAGCTTTCTGCTAAATCTTTTAATGTCTGCACTGTTTTTAATTATTGCAAATATGTTTTTATTCTATTTTCTTTCTGTAATGCATTTTTAATTTTTTTTATTATTTTCTTTTAATTCTTCTATTTTTTCTTTTCTTTTTTCTTCTCACTTTGTTTTATGATGTGAAGCACTTTGAGTCTGCCTTGTGTATGAAATGTGCTATACAAATAAAGTTGCCTTGCCTTGCCTTGCTTGCAGTGATATTGCAATTATTTAGGACTAAGTTAGAAGTGAGTGATGTGGTATTCACATATCAGCCAAATCAGTGATTACAGGAGTTAGGCACATCCATATGCCATATAGCTGCCTCTCCTTTATCATCTTTATTATCTCCATGTAAAGAATATCTGACATGTTTGTCTTTCAGGCTCAGGCACAAGACATCGCTCCAACTATTGGCTTCAGCATAGAGAAATTCAAGACCTCCAGGTAGCTGTTCATCAAAACGCAACAACTCATATTATGTTGGAGCTATTCAGATATATAATTGTTTCCCCCCCTTCTATTTACTCTTCTTGTAGTCTTTCCTTCACAGTGTTTGACATGTCTGGTCAAGGCAGATACAGAAACCTTTGGGAGCACTACTATAAGTGAGTATGCTTCAAAAGAAACATCCTATTGGCTGTTTGATAAATTGTAGATATTAATTCCTGTGATCTCTTTGTATTTCTCAGGGAAGGCCAGGCAATCATATTTGTCATCGATAGTGCCGACAAATTGCGGATGGTAGTAGCCAAAGAAGAACTGGACACATTACTAAACCATCCTGGTATGCTTATGTACATTTATCCAGTCTAAACTATGCACTATAACAGGACAGTTATTTTGAAAAATAAGCAGACGTTTTTTTTTTTGACACTCACAAGCACAATCTGTTTAATATATACATATATATCCCTCTCTCACTCCAGATATTAAACACCGGAGGATCCCCATTCTGTTCTTTGCTAACAAGATGGATGTCAGGGATGCTCTGTCTTCCGTCAAGGTCTCGCAGCTGCTCTGTTTGGAGAACATCAAAGATAAACCCTGGCACATCTGGTATGAACAAACATGCGGGCTTATTTCCATACTAGTATGGTAGGATGTGAAAAAGCAGTTTAATGTGTTTTGTATTTTTTAATACGATGGGTTGATGTGTTTCAGTGCCACTGACGCTCTGAAAGGAGAAGGTTTACCGGATGGAGTCGACTGGTTACAAGGTATGATTTAATTTAATTTTTTATTTCTACTGTTTGAAATTTAATGTTACTCGAAACTTATCAATTAACCTTTTGGTTTACTGTTGGATGGTGTAGTTTTAGTGTTCATAACTGTGAAATATCCATGGATAAATTTATGTTTCCATTACTGCTGATTGTTTTTCATCCTCAATTAAAGCAATATAGACTTACAAATGTATAGAATTTGAAAATGCCTGTTTCTCCACATCAAAGTGGATCATATGTTTGTCTTAATGTATATCCGTGTGTGACTGAAAGACACACTGCACATTACTTTGTATCGACCTGCATGTGTAGTCTGTTCCACTATGTCAACATAATTTTCTTTTCTTTTAATTATGTTCAACGCTCTCATTCAAATCCTTCAATAGATCAAATTAGGCAGTGAGTACTGGATGTTCTGTAAGTGTTGTGTGATTTATTGTTTTCCTGTGTAGCTGTGCAAGAATATATTTATTTAAAAAAAAAAACTCCCTCACTTTTTCCTTTCCTTTCAGTACAGTTAGGACTTTCACAATATTGGATTTACTACATGGTTATCTTGGCCAAAATAATTAATGATAATATTGCAATATCTATAGAAATCTAAAAGAAAAAATACTTAATTGTTTTTTACATAACTTGTTCTGTATTTTGCTGATCAACTGCATTTCACGTTTTTCCAGATCAAATCAAAGCACTGAGAATGTGAGGGCATGAGTATCGACGCATCACAAGCAGCTGCATCCGTGGAAGTCTTTTTTACGAAAGACGAGTTGAGCATATTTTCAGAGGTACCATGGGATACTCTTGTTTTTAATGAGGTGTTTAGATGCTTATTGGTTGAGTGTGGTTTCATTAGAAGAATTAGTACCTGATTGGACTCTTGTGGTATCAGCTAAGCCACTGACAAACATACAAATTCATTTTGGACAAATTCTTCTTTTTCCATGATGAACTATAGCTGCATTTACATAAGTTATTGTGGTCGTTGGTGCTGTCTTCAGTGTAGGGAGCATGAATACTCAGGATGTCTGGTAGAAAAGACGTTGGGTGTGTTATTTTTATATGTTTTAGCCCCTTAACTGTCCCCTTTTCCGACAAATGGTATAGGATTCCCTGAAGAAACAACATGTTTCCCAGTTGGTTGATTCAGACGATTGTACCAGTGAGGTATTTTGCTTTTCATCCACTGGCTCACAATTACCACATAATTACCACATATTTGTTTCCGATGCACACTTACATTGTGAGAAAATGTTCTGATCTGCAATGTTATGGCCACTGCTTGAGAGCAGGGGACTCTGTAAGTCCCTGCCTGTCTCAAGCCTCCATGCATCAGATGTCATTCTAAAAATCGTTGGACGGTATTGTGAAGTAGGTGCGATCAGTATGTAATGGGCTTATCGAAATTGTTTCCACCACCGAAATATGCCAAATGCTCCAATTCTTTTCTTTTTTTCTTCTTCTTTTCTCTTCTTTAGATTATTATTTGTATTTGAAGCAGTTTCTCAAACTTGCAAATTTGGCCATCTCACTGTCGCATTAAAAACAAGAGTTATTATATCTTTAATGCTACTGGTACTTCACACAGCTCTGCTCATGTTCGATTAACATTTCTCTTTTTTGAGTAGCTGTGACAATATATTTTGCATATTGAAGATTAAATATTATCCCTGCAGATTCAGTTGTAAATATTGTATCTTGTGGTTAAGTGTACATGTTTATTTAGCTTAGCTGTAACAAGTGATAAAATTATTTTCAGAAAGTGAATGTCAAGTTAATAAGTTTGCTTACAAATCAATATTCTCATTACAAAGCTATTTTTCAACCAGTGTTTTCATCTTTGCCTTATTTCATTTCTCAAAGAAGAATATGAATTTAATCAAAGAAACTGCGTCATACAATTTACTGGGTACTTCAGAGATTCAAAGGCCGACAACTGAAAATAAATATCATCTGTTCAGTCTGCACAGTTTCTAATGCAAGCCTTTGATCCTCTGCTTTAGTGTCTGACTGAAAGCTTGCATTAAAAACAATCTCTGTACCGTTCAGAATGTGTTGTTGTTGGTTTAGTTTTTGCGCAAGAAGTAACAACTAAAAAATGTTTGATAAAATATATAAAGTAATTGTCATATTTTATATACAGTGTGGTATCACGTTCATCATTTTTTCATCTGTTTACCTTATTTTTAGTATCAGAAACTGCAAAAACCTTGTCTCCTTGTTACTTGTTGCAAAGAGACATTTCCAGTGAAAACAGATCGATGTGTGGCTTTCGGCCTACAGTTTCCCCTTTTCTACTCCTACTGGGCGACACTGTGGTCCAACATATTCCAATTCATCATCATAGTGGTTTTAAAGGACACCACGTTAATTTTGTATCATGTTGTCTCTTTCTAACTGTAAGACATTTCAGAGATGATGATTTACAAGATTTCCTTCAGACACCTTCATTCCTACTTTCAAAAAAAGGACAGGGGTTCTTGCAAAGTCACGCTTCATCTATTTTAATAGAAAGACCCTCTGAGCACAAGCTAATGTTAGCATCTGAGAAGTTGCAGATTATTATCAAATGAGCTGTGGGTGTTTTGTTTATTCCATTGTATGTGTTAATTTTCAAAGAATAAATGATGTGGGAAAATGAATGTTGTTTGGGAGATAATGCCGCTGCGGTGGCTTATGTGTTATTTTCTGTTTCTTTCTCGACGTCGCTCCTAAATCTCACACAAACAAATTGAGCGCTGCCAGCAACAGCTGCTCATTAAACCTCGAGTCCCTGAGCCCTGAAGAATTAATTTGGTTAAAGATAAACATTCATAGATGCCAGTAATCAAGGATTTCTGTTATTATGCTTTGCAATACGGTTGTTAATAGTTGTTATATTGTATGTTGTTTGTATCTATATGTTGACGTGTACATGTAGTTATTATCGTCAGGCCACAAACACAGAGTGTCAAAGTCATGTGTCTGCCATCTGTCAAACGTGCTGTAAGAAACCATTCCTGCTCTCTTCCTGATATTTAGGTTTTGGCATCAGTATCACACAGAATCACTTCAGTCAAAACAAATCAACAGCATTCCATTTACTCAGGCTTTCGAATTGTCTTTATTTTTTGGTATATTGATGAAAGATTTCAGTGGGAATCATAATCACGAAACAATATATTGTTCAAGCAGAACTAAATAACTTGTTCATTATTATTCCAGAAATGAACAAGACACATTATTAGAAGAGAAATCCTCAGGCCCAGCAAGTGAAGCCGTTGATCCAAAGCCTTTATTTAGCTGAGCAGATTTATTAGACCGGTTTCAACCTCATCTTCATCTGGGCGGAAATGTGAACACCAGAGATGGACAGCACATAGAAATAAAAATGCACACCGGTGGAAATGATGACGAGTAGATGCAGTCACACCATTTGGCACAATCCAGACTAATCCAAACGTCTTCTAGCAATATAAACCCGGGACACGTGGCCGCTGTCCATGGTGCTGAAACTGAAGGCGCTGTGTGCGTCCAGCGGTTAAAATAAACATTCAGCACGAGTCTGTCGTCATACTTTGTGTGTGCGTGCGTGCGTGCTCGCGCACGCCAGAATTGTTCTTGTTCTTAAGTGAAACTCACTGTATCATTAAATTTCTCCTACCGCTCTTCGGGATCCACCCTAATTGGATGTCTGTCAGTTTTGAAGAGTCGCCCACGTTAAACGACCTCAGCCAGAGACGGCCATTAAGTAGATCCACTTCATTGATATACCCTGAACGGGGAAGTGGCAGCAACATACACTTTAATGCTTTCTAATTGCTCACAGGTGGGGGGGAATGCCATGGTGGGCCCCAACATCAGGACGGGGAGCGTTTCTGCTTACGAATGTATACTGAAGACACAGAGTATTCAATTAAACTAGCTATTTCTGCAATACATTTACCGCTCCGAGGTTTGCTCCTGTGCTGAGAAAAGCGCTTCCTCATCCTCCTCAGTCGCGCACCGTCCTGTTCCTGCGGAGCAGCAAGTTAATTGCGGCTGTAAGGTAAAATGCCGGCTAAGAGAGTGACAGCGGATAAAAGGCCACATGAAGTATGGCTGCGCAATTAGGCGCCTGTTAAGCACGTTGAAGGAGCCGGAGTCACGTGACGCATAAAACTGAGAGAGAACGCAGAGTATGGATTATTTAATGTTTAAATATGCTACATTAAAATGCATGTCTTGTCATTCAGTGGCTAAAATAAAAAAAAGTAATTCCCGTTATTGAGTAAAGGAATCTCTCCCACACTGTGACGTGGTCCCATGGTGCTCATTAAGAGGGACCTTTAGTTCCTCTGACGTGTGTATCCGTTCTATGACGCCACCTGCCCCCTTATAAGCCTCAGTAAGTCACCCGGGAGACGTCCAACAACGTTACATCTAACTGCTCCGAGGCTCCTAATAGACCGTCCAACAGTCCTGCTCACTGTTTTGCGCCTCGGGGGCCCCAGCACATGAGTCCAGGAACACACGAGGTAAGTTTTGAATGTGTTTTTCAAGCTTTTGTAAACTGTTTGCGTTTATCAAATGGCATTTTGAAGGCATTTGATAAACATTTGAGCAGGACCGAAAGTGGAAATCTTCAGGTGACAGTTCGTTTTCTACAGTAACATTTGGATAAAGCTGTCTCGAGTTTGGGGGTACTTGTATTTTGGTCGCGAATGCTGTGCGTAATTGCAATTTTACGCGCGCGTCCGAGAGGAGGCAGAAGAGAGAGAGGCTGGACCCAAAACCACAGCCACGAAATAGAAGGCAAACTGTTTTCACTTTTATACTAGTTCTGGCAGATTTATTTGATTAATTAACATGTATAAAAATGCAGCAGGCAAGTTATGTCTTTTGCCTGAAGGAATAGAAAATGAACAAAATTGAGCCTCCGGGTTTCTTTACGACACGATACATTTGCACATTACCTGTTATAAAGATGGACATGTCCTGGTTTGAAAGTCTTATTCCAGAAAAAAAAGGCAGTTTTTCCGATCCACAAAATAAAGAATAAATTACAAACTAATCAAAAAGGTCAAAATGTTGCAGAAAACGTAATGACCAAATGACTGTTTTTATACCACATTGAACTTAATGTGTGATCCTCTCGTCTCCGTGCGCCCAGCAGGTCTCCATGCCCTCCCGTTCCTAGCGGAAGAGCCGTGCGACGATGACCATCCATGTAGAGGGGCTTGTGGCTATCGCGATCTTCTATCTGCTCATCCTGTTCGTGGGCATCTGGGCGGCATGGAAGAACAAACACTCCGGGGAGGCGGAGGGCACCGACCGCAGCGAAACCATCATGGTGGGAGGGAGAGACATTGGATTATTTGTCGGTGGATTTACCATGACAGGTAAAGTTTGTATTTATTACTCAATAACACCGGGAGCTATTGCCGTTTAAGATAAAATCTAAATTACATCACTTAGGCCTGTTTTTGGAGTCAGATGTTGAAGTTAAATTATATAATCATAGTTCTTTTCTAGCATAGCTTGTATATATATATATATATATATATATATATATATATATATATATATATATATATATATATATATATATATATATATATATATATATATTATAAATATTAGTTTCACAATAATGCCAAATAGATAGTAATTCTTAAATCTTTAATGGTGACATGTTGTGTGTGTGTGTGTGTGTGTGTGTGTGTGTGTGTGTGTGTGTGTGTGTGTGTGTGTGTGACTTTCAGCGACCTGGGTTGGAGGGGGATATATAAATGGCACAGCTGAGTACGTGTATCTGCCTGATTATGGCTTGGCTTGGGCTCAAGCTCCCTTTGGCTATGCCCTCAGTCTCGTTGTGGGTGAGTGCTTTAAAACGCTGTCAAATACAGGTTGATGTAACTTGTGAGCAGGGATTTTGTGTCATGTTTCTAACCATTTACACTGAAACACAACGCACACATTATTATGGTGACTTATTGACCGTGTGACTGATTGAAACGGTTGGTTTGGGGGTAATAAAACCGTCAGCAGTGGTCCTAAGGGAACAACCTTAACGCCTTGTTATGTGTCGGCCTCCTTGTTTATGGTATTGCTTTTTATGATTTTGTCAATTTTAACAAATCAATTTTAAGAAACAATGCAAAATGAAACCACTATACACTTTGGGAGTACAAAAGGCTTTCCAGTCTAGATTTAGGAGCTCTGGATGGTGGTTGCCTCAACTCACCGTGTCCCCTCTTTGTCCCAGGTGGTCTTTTTTTCGCTAAGCCCATGCGCTCACGAGGTTACGTCACCATGTTGGACCCGTTCCAGCAGCTGTATGGGAAACGTATGGGTGGCCTCCTCTTCATACCTGCACTGATGGGAGAGATCTTCTGGTCCGCTGCCATTTTATCCGCCCTTGGTGAGTTCATGTTTCTATCGCCAACAAAAAAGAAACAGATTCACCCGGGCTGTAAGATCAAGGTGGGGTTTTTGTATGTATGATGTGGCCGTAATATATCTGTCTGCTCGTGACCTTATAGGTGCTACTCTGAGTGTCATCGTGGACATCAACATCAAGATGTCGGTGGTTATCTCGGCACTCATTGCAATCTTTTACACGCTGGTTGGAGGACTTTACTCTGTGGCGTACACCGATGTTGTGCAGCTCTTCTGTATCTTTGTTGGCCTGGTAGGTTCATGCTGAGCAACTAGTGCAACTAGATGTCCCCCCTGAACGAACTTTGACCTTGACTTAAAATATATAATAATAAAAAGAATATGGTGGGATAAATAAAGTGCTGAAATTATAAAGATGTCAAACTTTGTCCAAATGAAAGACTAAATTATCTAAAATCCCACTTTGTGTGTGTGTGTATATATATAGAGAGAGAAACCTGCTCTATATTGTACTTTAAAAAAATATTCAGAATTAAAATGTCTACAATTGAATGGCCTTTTTAATTTTGCTAACCTCTACATTTTTGTTTTTTGTAACGATGGATCACTGTGCTTGTTTCTGGACGTCTACAGTGGATCAGTGTCCCGTTTGCTTTGACCAACCCTGCCGTGTCAGACATTGCCGTCACTGCAGTGAAGCAGGTGTACCAGTCGCCCTGGAGAGGCAGCGTCAACAAAGAAGACACCTGGGTCTGGATCGACAACTTCTGCCTCCTGGTACACAGTTATTCATCCCTCACTCCATCAGAATGTAGTCCACAGAGACCAACAGGCCGAGGTCTAAAGGTCTAAAACTGATTAATGAAATGATATAATCACAGTGGGACTATTTTTTAGCTCATTTAATTGAGGGTCTAAGGACAGATGGTGTCTTATTCTGTACAGATTGCAAAGCCTTTCAAGGCAAATGTTGATTTTGGGTTATATACATAAATAACAGGTAACTATGTTGTCTTGAGTTCTGCGATTGTTATTCACTGGTCTCTAAATGTCCTGCAGATGCTCGGAGGAATACCGTGGCAGGTGTATTTCCAGAGAGTCCTGTCCGCCTCCTCAGCCACCTACGCCCAGGTCCTCTCCTTCCTGGCCGCGTTCGGGTGCCTCGTCATGGCCGTACCCTCCGTTCTCATCGGGGCCATCGGGGCCTCCACAGGTGAGAGAGCTCACACAAACACGGCCTGCGTGTTTGTGTGCTGGTTTTTGGGGGGGGAAGGCTCTGGATGGTTCCATGTTGCCCTTAGATCTGAGAGAGCCTGGTAAATAGCAGCTGGTTCCCCTCATCCATAATGAAGCAGCAATCCATTTAATAACCACACTGGCTGTGTAAATATTACATTAGAAGGAGGCGAGGGACCGAATTAGGGGTTTGATCTCCAGATTTTTAGGCGTCACATTCCTTGGCGCACATCTGAACACGCAACATGGTTTTGTCTTGTTTTGACATGAAAATAATAAACTCGAGCCATCACTGCAATTTAAAATGATGATATTTATTTTTTAATATCCACTTTAATAGTGTATTTGTTAGGCTACCAGTTCAACCATGTTTATTCCCATTATCAGTCAAATGTTATTGATATGAATTTCAGATTTTTGCAATATATTACAATTCTAATGATTATGTATGTTTTGTTGCAGTTTTGAAATCACATATTTCATACTGTGTATTGAGTAAGCTATAACTTAGCTTTCCGTTGTATTTGAGTATGATGAATGTTTTATTAATGTATTAATGTAATTTCTGGAATTTGGAGAGATTGGGCTTCTATGGAGGCCGCATGGTTACTAATGTAGGCCGAGCATATTGGATGTGTCATTACATCTTTCCCTTTCTCAGACTGGAACCAGACATCTTATGGCCCTATTCCTCCTAAAGAGAGGGAACAAGCGGACATGATTCTACCCATCGTGCTCCAACACCTTTGCCCACCGTTCGTCTCGTTCTTCGGCCTGGGTGCTGTGTCTGCAGCTGTCATGTCGTCTGCAGACTCCTCCATCCTTTCAGCGAGCTCCATGTTTGCGAGGAACATCTACCAGCTCGCCTTTAGACAGTCGGTGAGTACGTGTGTGTCGTCTGACACTTTTCTGTCACGTTTCTACACCATCCATGTTTGGTTTTGTGTTTGGCTGCCACAAAACTCTTCCACCCGTTTCTGTCTGCTCAGGCCTCTGACCGCGAGATCGTGTGGGTGATGCGCATTACTATCTTTGTATTCGGCGGCCTCGCCACATTGATGGCACTGGTGACGGGGACGGTTTACGGCCTCTGGTACCTGAGCTCAGACCTGGTTTACGTCATCATCTTCCCCCAGCTGCTCAGCGTGCTCTTTGTCAAAGGCACCAACACGTACGGCTCCGTGGCGGCCTACCTGTTCGGCATGGTGCTGCGTATCGGCGGAGGTGAGCCCTACCTGCGGCTGCCTCCTTTCATTTATTACCCCGGCTGGATCCACGAGCAGAGGTTACACCCCGTGACTGGAGAAACGGAGGACTTCGTCATCCAGAAGTTCCCCTTCAAGACCGTCTCCATGCTCGCCTCCTTCCTGGGGAACGTGGCGTTCTCCTACCTGGCAAAGTACCTGTTTGAGAGCGGCAAGATTTCACACAAATACGACTTCCTAGACGCAGTGGTGTCCAAGCACAGCGGGGAGATTATGGATAAGACGACACTCGTGACTCGCGGCAACAACATCGGGCTGTCGGAGATGGCGCCGCGGCTGAGTGTGACCTTGGCGGCCGCCTTCACACGCCGCGACACGCTGCCGACGGAATTGGTGGAGGAGGAGGAAGAGGAGGACGAGTCCAGCCCCGATTTCTCCCACCACGATGAAGAATGACGAACTCAGGATGTGTCTGATATAAACTGAAGACTTGAGCAGAGAACTGGTTACTCTGTGAGATCCTCCAAAAAAGACAACAAGCAAACATCCCCCGTTGGGACGGCAAAAATCACACATCCAGCATGTGGTGATTGGATAACAGCCACATGTGGGGATTTAGGTAGCAGCTTGCTGATTGTCCAATCAAACATTCACTCATATAGTACTTATATATAGTCGGGTGTACCTCATATTCATCCCTTTTTGAGCTGCGTTGGAGATATAGTTAAAGAAAACAGTCTTCATTTGATAGCTTTGTGTGTGTGTGTGTGTGTGTGTGTGTGTGTGTGTGTGTGTGTGTGTGTGTGTGTGTGTGTGTGTGTGTTGCCACTATGAGAAAGCAGATCAAACTGCAGATGTATGTGGAGATAAGAGATGCTGCAGGCAGTTTCTGTAGAGCAGAAGTGGTGAAATATTTCATCTCATATATGACAACAATGAAACAGATGGCAGATAGTTAACGAGCAGCGACTGACGGCACAACTGTAGTTTGGAAGGAGGGAGATTTACTGTATATGTACCAATTAGATAAAAGCAATAACAAATATACACACAGCAGTTATATAAAAATATGATTGTCAGAGAGAGTTGAAGTAAGAAAAAAAAATGATTGAAAACGGGATATTTTATAGCTTTGTTACATCATATCAAGCCAATAAATTTATGTCATGTGTAATTAACATTTGTAGCAGTGAAATAATTGGGTTTTGATTCATGAATTGACACATTAAACAATGTCCTGAAGTGAAATACGGCCGACATATTAACAAACAACCAGAAATAATATTACGTTTGATATAGTTTTGACAGGCAATCGTGTCTCTTCATTATTACTGATAAACACATCATGCTGTCAGTCAAAAATAAACAATCCATGTATCTCGCTGAGTAGAAAATATACAAGCAGTAGTAACAGTAGTCGACTTGGAGCATTAGCTATTATTCACTTTAATGTAGTCAGGTGTAGAAGCAGTTTTAATCATAAGGATCTGTGTAAATTAGTGTTGAAATGATCTTGTATTCAACTGCCTTAATGAAGCTCATGAAAACGGTTTGATTCCCACAGTTCTGACTGGACTCTAGTCTGGACTGCAGCGAACAAAGACTTGAATATGAATGTAACCTCTAGAAAAAGATCTAATTATATCAAGTAGTGTACTTTTACTGCGGTTTGTGTGTGTTTTTGTTTGTAAGTGTTGCAGAACAATGTGGAAGCAGGTTCTGCTTTGCAAATCTGGTCTTTTATTTGTTGTTAACAGCAGTGTGCAGATTATCTCTGTGATGTGTGTGTGTTGGTGTAAATATGAAAGAAATATATATACATAGATAACAAATCATGCTGGTTAAAATCATTCATATCAGATAGAAAGGATGCTGTCTAAATGTTTATTTATTTTTGATGTCAAAAAAGATGAAACAATAAAAAAAAGAACAAATGATTTCTTTTGGAAGAAAAGAAATTTGGCATTTCACATTTTGTGTTTGTTGACACTGAGAATATTTTGAATATATATTGAAAATATATATTGCATTTATATTATATTATTTTTATTGGTGACGGAACATGAAGAGCACCGTTAGCCTCCCGAGGTTCTGTGGCTTGTGATTTCTTAAAACAAAGCTCTGTTGACTTTGGTTCAACCAGCAAGTGTTTCTTGTCTGATGTTTATAACTTTTAGATGCCTGACGATGTAAAATTACAGTAATTACAGTAATACTTTTTGCAGTAATATATCTCATTCCTGTGTACAGATTATTTTGTGACCGCTCTGATACTGTAAAATATCATTTAAAAAAACATATTTTTCCTTTAGAAAGAGGCTCACGTTGAGTTTGCGGCCGGCCCGACCTCTTTCTTGTCGGCCAGGCCCTTCGGCTAGCTGAGCGACGGACGGAGAAAGAGAACGTGTCCGTTAACGTGACTGAAATCACAATGGCTTGGCTCGCGTCTTTGTCCCCGTCCACGGCCACAGTGAAAGACAGCATCTTAAAATAGCTCTCGCTCTCCGGTTATTTACATTACCTTAAGTGCTGTACTCTCTGTCGTCTGGGACTCGGGGAGGAGCCACCCGGGGGTGGGTGGAGCTGCTGCTGGGTGGGGGGGTCAGAGGGGGTGTAGCTCACTGGCGCCCGTCGCCATTAAACTCTGATGCGCAGGAATGACGCAGGAGCCCCGCCCTTCCGCCGCACCCATCCGCCGCACCCCCTCCCTCCATCGCTGGCGTCCTTTCAGATGTCCTTGAGAACTGAGACCAATCTCGTAAAAAGAACAGAGGGTGGAGGAGAGAAAGGGAGAGTGTCCCATCTCCATTCATAGAAAGTACCTCGGAGAGCACTCATGATAATTAACAATCGCGAAGGAAAACTGCCGCTTGTCTAAAAGTCAATCCATTTATTTTAGGCTTTACGTGTGAGGAGGACAACGTTGGGGGATGGTTTTTGATTTAATTTGACCATTTGGATGTGAACCAAAACAGATTCATTCGTTCATAACTACTGGATATATTTAGAACCTCCGACAACGTCTTTCCCAGACTCATTATGCCAGTGCAGATGTTGTGTCCTGCATTTATAATAATGTCTATTTGAGAGATTTTTGGGGATTTTTTCTTCTTCTCTTCTCTTGAAAGCTCATATAAACTTAATGTTTTCTCTCATACAGTTGTTTTTGCTTGTCCATTTGTTAAGAATCCTCGAGGACTTGACCATCTGGTCACACAAACTGAAACCTACCTGTACAGCTGCAGTCTTACTCCCTTCTTGGCCCGGAGGAAGATTCTTCAAGTGTATAATTAGATCCCAAAAGAAGGGCCAGCGGGCATGAAGCTCTGGCTGATGGACGGAGAAAACATGTGACATTGAACCATTTTTCCGTCACTATCTGCTACAGCTGTCTGGCTTATTCACTCAGACCAACCTTGAGAGATAAAAGGGAATTCTGGGTATCGAGGTCCCACTAGTGCACTTTCTCTCAATGTGGACACGAGGAGATGAGATTACAAAGAATGGACATTCAGATAGACATCTCTAGGGATAACTTTAGAGAGAGAGAGAATCCACTACTAAAGGGATGTGTTTCTTGTGACATGGAATGTTTTTACTCTTTTAAGAGTTTGTAATCAGACCCACTAAATAGCGCAAGCAATGATATTATTTGTTGAAATGAGATCAAATGTACCAAACATAATTGTCTACAAGCTTTGAAAAAAGTCAGCTGCTTCATGCCTCAACAAAACTATGGATTGATTTAAGGATTACAAATGAATACCTGTGTTGCATGTTTAGTTTAAAGGAGTATTCCATCTCTCACAAGTCTCCCAACAATGTTGGACAGAGCCTTCAACCTCCGAGAGCTTTGAAGCTCCGAACATCCCCTGCTCCCAAACACCATCCTGTCAGAGCTGATTCAGTGTGAGAAACTGGCTGGAAAGCAGCTCTCATATTTCCTATTGTTTGCCTGGAGAACTTAAAGGTCTCTTTTAGACATACTAGAAGAATAATAGTTAAAGGTTGAGTAGGTGATTCTATTCAGAAACGCTTTCTGTTAAATCCTCGTAACATACCAATAGCAATGAATAAATGAAATGCTCACACATAAAACTTTTTTTTAATGTCATCTGTGGCCGTGGCAGCAGTGTAAAAACCCCGTCCAATCTAAAAAGTCCGGCCGGAGAGAATAATTGGACGGCCTGCCTGTCTGTCAATGCTTACTTCCTGATACGTTCTGGGGGAGGGGCTTTGAACAGAGGTCTGAAGGAAGGGGTTCGGCGATGCGTTCAAGTCTGTGGTTTTTCCAAATGACCTACTCTGCCTTTAAGTGTTGTTCTTTCATATAGTTTTCCTTCAAAAACGAGAACATGTTTTTTAATTTTAAACGTTTAATTACTGTAAATTACAAACTGCGCCTTGATTGGCATCCACACCAGTGACGTCACAAAATCATGGTCGTACGTGTACATCTTTAAACTCAGATTTGTCGTGAGCACAGAGATCCAAAAAGACACTTTTCTGTTAAACATCCAAGTGGTATTCCACTTTCCTTGAGTTATTGCCTGCTACTCCAGATTGCGAGACACAAGGCAGCTCATATCTCATCTGTGACTGAGGCAGGCAGGAACTATTTATGCCCCTCTTAAGTAATTTCCCCTGTAATCTAATTGCAAGGCAGCTAATTGAAAGAACTGAAGAGGGCGACAGGGGAGAAGAAGAAACGTGATGTAGGTTTGTGAAGGATATTTGAGAGATTATGTGTGTGTGGTATAGCCTATCAACAGAAATGTTGAGGGAAAAGAGTTTTTGACTTAGTTGCATTAACATTAAGCTTGTTTCTAGGCAACAGACGTATGCACAGACATAATGTCATGTCATGTCAATGTCCATTTGTTTCCCGTATATCTCTCCATCTCCTCCATTAGTCCCTCCAAGCAGCTGAGGAGCATCTTTAGCAAAACGAATGTAGCGGCTGCTCTAATCGAATCAGCCACGAGAACCTAATTATAGAACCAGCTTTGTTCCACTGCAGGTAGAACCGTCTGGGACTCATCACAAGAATGGGGCGACTGCTCTCTGATCAGCAAAACCCCACTGATTTTTAATGAGTCAGAATCAGCTTCACTGGTATATGGGATTACAGCTGTGAGTCAAACAGTTTCTCGGATCGTCCGAGACTAGATTTCATACAAGCGGCGGAGAGCGGTCAGGTCCAGCAGATCAATGAGAATCGAATTATTCCGCTGGACCTGCATGCATGGAGAGTCAGTGGTTCAGAGATTGAGAAACAAGCCTGCATGTTATATGTAAGTGCATAAGCAACATGAAATAGTTTCCCTTCTTCATGCAAAAGACAATATAATACAAAATGCTGTGTTTAAACACTAAATGACATGTTTGGTGCAGATCACCATATCGTTGCAACATGACTTTGCAAGAGTTACTCCTTGTTCTAATAATACTATGGTGAGAAACATTGCAACATATTTGCTAACAACTAATTTTATTTCAAACAATCCTGTCAAAATCTGTCTGTCTTTAACTTCAGTAATACAGCATATTCACTGAGTAAAATCAAGGTCATTCTTGTGTGCATTTTTGTGTTTTTCTCTTTGCCAATTGTATCAAGTTCTCTGAAATGATCGCTGCAAAATCAGTTTTACGTGAATTAGTTATGTTTGACAGAATTGTGTTTTGACAGAGATTTTTGAAAATAGTATTTCTGCATCGCTGTATTCTGACTTGTGAGTCTTCATTCATATGAGTCTGTACAACGTGTTCTCCTTCAGCCCATCTCTTTTCTAAAGACAGCAAGGAAGTGGCACACTGGATGGGCGCTTTTTTTTTTCATCCCATAGAAAGTAAGTGAGGAGAATGATGTAGCGGCCACACACACACACACACACACACACATGCAATAGCACACATGAGCCCCAGGGGACCTGTTCACTCTCCGAATGAAGACGCTGAGGGAGGGAGGGAGGATGGGACCTATGTGAACTATTCACATGCACACACCAGGGCTCTGGTGGTGGTGATGGGTGGGGGGTGGGTGACACAAAGACACAGAAAGAGACTTGACATTTTGGTTTTTAGAATTTCACTATTATAGCCTTAAGAATTTAGATGAGAGGTTTTTATTTTGAAGCCACACCACATTGGAGATTTTTGTCAAATTTGACATGATTCATATTGGTTACGTCGTGCAGCGTTACATTGAACTGATGCAGCAGGTGCCGCATTAAGGGATAGTAATGTAGAAGAATCAGAGACGAAACGAAGGACAAAGACAGGAAGAAAATATAAGGAGGGTCGTTGTACCTCTTAGCTCATCACGACGCACATCCAGCCCCGCCCTGTCCTGTGTGTGTGTGTGTGTGTGTGTGTGTGTGTGGTGTGTATTTGAGCGTCTTTAGTATCACAATCAGTGCCCCGCCTGAGTCTGAGCCAGTGGATCCATTAGAGCTGATTGAGGAGCACAAGGGTGCAGATGTAACCCTGAGAGAAGGTGACGAGAACACACACACACACACACACACACACACAGTCCAGTCGCATAAAGCTTGAGTAAAACTGCATCCACAAGCAACTATTGTACGTCACAGACACATAAAGATAAACATGAGAGCTATGATGCCCATAATAACGACAATATCCACATGTAAATGCATTCAATCATGCACACATGTACACAAAATGCTGTAAAAAAAATAAAGTGTTAGGTGTCCAAAAGATCCATTACCATGTATTAATTGTTTCCACTAATATCACGCACACACACACAGAGAGAGAGAGAGAGAGAGAGAGAGAGAGAGAGAGAGGGAAAGGGAGACATTGTCATTCTTTATGATTTATGATCTTTTAATGTTGCCAATAAATGTAATAGATGTCCCAGTAAGCCATGACAGTGTGACAGTGAGTCAGCAAAGACCATGAACCTGAACCAGCTAAATTGAATTTCATCATTCATTTTATTATTTTTACTGTGCTTTTCCCACATGTTCAAATGTCTCTTGTGAAAAAGCTTTATTGGCTGTTTTGTCAAATCCAGCGGCAGTGAGGTAATGCAATGTTTCCTTAAATGGCCACTTGATGCTGGCTCCAAAAGCATGTGCCCATAGACCCCCATGCCAAAAGGGGGGGACCCCCCATGTTAATGTACAGGTGTACTCCAGGATCCCAGGAGATCACGGCTGGGTGTGTTTACAGGTGAAACACAGCACACACATGAATGTAAGGAGTCTTGCTGTATGCTTCATACCTCCTCCAATCAAATATATGTCCATGACCTCACATCAGGCAGTCCATATACACATTTGGTGTAGTAGTACTACACTATAATGTAGTAGGAGCAATCAACCTGATTCACAAGTGGGAACGACGTAAAGCCAAGTCAAACCTGACGTGTATGAGATACAGTGAAGTGTGTGTGTGTGTGTGTGTGTGTGTGTGTGTGTGTGTGTGTGTGCGTACAGGGGTTTAAGAAAGAAGGAGTTTGGGAGAAAACGAGTAAGGACGAGTGTTGATGGAGAAGAAGAAGAGAAGGTTTTTTTTTTTTTTTGTCTCTATCGTTGTGTCAGACAGGAGCAGGGAGAGGATCACTGGAGGGGCTGATTGAGGGGGAGAGAGGGGGAGACAACACATGGATGATGGGCCGGGTGCTGAAGAGAGCATACAGACAGTGGTGAGGAGGTCACACTCCACCACACTGCAGAGTGACAGTGTTTGGTTGGGTGTCACATCAGGAGGCTGCCTTGTGTCAAAGAAGGAGGTCACATGATCGCTCAAAGTCGTAATACAGCGCTCACACACACACATTTTCCCACTTTTTGCTTCTCCATTCTGTTATTATTTTTTTGCAGATTGTAAATGTATGAGCTTGTATTCACGGCTGCAGAGATGCTATATTGAATTTAAATAAATATTTTGACATTAAAATCAGCATGTCTTGTGTGTGTGACTGAGACATTTAAATAGACACACAATGAGGGCACAAAGCTTGTTTTTTCAAGTGTTGACCAATGGAGGGCGCTGCAGCATCATGACCAGACGGATTACAGCCTGTGGACATTAAAACACACCAAAACACTCACTTTCATTCACTTTATTATATCGTTTAGTGTTTAACCACACACATAGTAACTATTTAATGTGAATCCTCATTCAAAGCTGAATTAAATTGATGTAAGATAGACAACATTATAATTCATCACTGAGGTGAATACATGGAGCTGATTGGTCTGTCTCCCCCATCCTCCCTTGCTCTCTCTCTCTCTCTCTCTCTCTCTCTCTCTCTCTCTCTCTCTCTCTCTCTCTCTCTCTCTCTCTCTCTCTCTCTCTCAGGTTTTAAGAAAAGTTGGAGAGGAGGAGGAGGAGGGCAATGTTACCCTCTCGTATTACAGGTAAATATCTTGTTATTAGCCAAATGAGATGTAATTCATATAGTCACCTTTATTCTGGTATTAATTTAACTCCTTGTCTGTATTTGTGTAAGATGAGGAGGGGAGGAGGAGGAGGAGGAGGAGGAGGAGGAGGAGGAGGAGGAGGAGGGCAAGTTTGAACTCTTACATGAAAAAAGTGAGTATCAGTATATTTCTTGTCATCACAATTGATTTTGTGATGAATGAAAATCTGCCCATGTGATTTCTTAGACTTTAACTCCCTTTTTCTTACAATTGTCTTTTAGAGAGAGGAAGAGGAGGAGGAGAGCAGGAGGAGGAGGAGGAGGAGGAGAGCAGCATCTCGATCATGAACATCAAGCTGGTCTGGATCTCCAGATTTGTGCCTCCATCAGCATCCTGCATGAGTGAGGCAGTCATTATTTTTTACGCTCATTTAAATACTTCAGTTTGAAGTTTAAATGTCTCTTTCCCATGTTTTATAAACATGTTTTTCATTGATACAATATTGTTGTTGTAGCTTTAATCAATGTTACTATGTGAAACCAGGAATTCCTGATGGTTCTATGCATTCAGAACCATGATACCAGTTACTGGACCAGTATGGAGGCTTTCATTAACTCCACAATGTCCATCTCAGGGTCATTGCAGGGCTTGTGATGAGTCTTTCACCACCTCTTAATAGTGGATTTTTATGATATTGATGTCCCACGCCAACTAATCATGCACACATCCATAGTGGATACACATGGGGAATTGAGTAGTAAAATTGACGAGGTCTGTGCCCAATCAGATTATCATTAAAATGTCTCCTGCTGGGATCAACGACCCTCAAGACAACATGATGTATGGCTTTAGAAATATTATAAACTACAGATGAATACAAATTGTCTCTGAGAGGAACCCATATGATGTGCAAACAAGCTGCCATTACTCTTGACCTTCACATTCTCTAGGAAACGGCTGGAAAGATCAACTTTACAACTTCCACTATCAAATTATCTTCTGCCGGACTGTGAGAAAAATGGTAACCTTTAACTGTGATAAGCCAGGAATGAAGTTGAGACTCGGCAGAGGATGACTTTGTGTCTTAGGAATAAGGAAAGAAACTCATCTGCAATAAACAAACCTAGTGTTTCTATTTTATACAGAAAAAGTGAAGGATACAAACAACAGCCTGCTTCTTCATGTGTTGTACTCTAGATGTCGCTCTAATCCAAACATAAGGCCGTGTGACACTGCATACCTAAAACAAAAACCTCAAGTGTCAGAAACGCAACAATTTTGTGTGCATTCAGCTGCAAAAGTTGGACATGAACATCAGCCACCAAATGGTTATAATGTCTAATATGGTGGAGTTAGCGATGAGCTGATAAAAGCTTAAACATTACTAAAGTTAAGTGTTTTAATTCCATTGTGTTTGGATCAAAATGTATCAAATAATACAACTGAACAATTATATAAAGTCTGTTTCTGCTTTGTTTGAGATTGTTTGTATTCACTGAATATGTAAGCCAAAATTATTCTGGGATTTGGAATGAATATACCGTAATATATGTTTTAATTAATATGTGCTATCCTTAAATGAATGCTCAGATAAAAGGTACATTTTCTACTAGACAAGATTTATTCGATAATCACACTGTAGCCTACAACTGTATCAACAGCAATTTTACTACACACACCACTATGACTGATTTATTTTAATTTTTTTGACATACTTTACATTTCTGCAAGCTGCTGCTGTGTTTCTACATCGTTCAGTGTTGTTTTTCACATCCCACATTGGAGGTGAATCAAAATTTTCTCTCGAGCTGATGCTTTTTTGCATCAAACACAATTCAACATCTCAGATATCAGATCAGTTACTCAGAATATGAGTGATAATTGTCGCAGATATGCTGATATGTGTGCTGGAATATGAATATAGCCAACACTGCACTTCAAGACTAGATCAAAGAGTCCTTTGGTGTTAAGGTGAAATCAATCTTGGGTTAAGACTTATGTGGATTTGAGGAAGTATTTTCAAGGGATTGTGGGAACACCACAGATCAGTCAGACCAGCTTTATTTTACCCTTTTAACGTAGAGGTTGTTTGGTACATTGTGCTGACCTTTGGTTTTTCTATACGACTCCCCTCTGATATACAGGAAAGTTGGCTTCTTGCATTTAATCGTGGAAATAAAGGATTGACTTGTAGCTATGGTGATGTTTTCAGCCTTGACACAATGTAGTCTTTGCCTCAAACGTGTGAGGCCTAAGGGGGAGTTTGATTGCTGGTAGAACCAGACAAAAATGCTGCAGGGCAAATATGACAATTAATGCAACACCTTTTCCCTGATTTTCCTGAAATAAAACCCTCACCTTTAGTTCAACTTTAAAGCCCATGATGCATAACAGCAAATAATGCATCAAAAACAGTGACCACAAACACTGATAATGAATTGCAAAGACCTATAATACCAGCCAGAGGACATTATAAGTGCATTGACAAAACAATCTCACCTCAAGATCCAAGGAAGCTGAAGCCTTTGAGAAGTCTTCCTGCAGATGGAGTTTGACCAGTTGTTTCAATTATATTATTTTTCTAAACCCAATTTTTTATGCCAACATGGACAAGATTTCCTGAAGAGCTCACAAAAATAAATGGATTATACTCGGGCAGTCGAATAATGGGTTCATTTGGATTAAGTAATCACAGAAATTAATACAGTGATGGATTATAAACTACCATCCTCCTGGGCACAGATGCATAAAGACCCCACCCCTCCCTATTTATGCAAAAGTGGGTGCAAATTGAGAAGGGGGGGTTTGGGGTTCCGCCCCCAGAAAATTCTGAACTTGGTAGATGGGATTTTCTGGTGCATTTTGGGGACGGCCAGCTGGAGAATGGCAATAACATAATGTGTTCAGATTCATAGCCTACGTCCCTGACTACTTCCTACCATCGGAGTACATCATGCCTTGAAAAGCAAAGCATTTAGCAGTGAACCCGGAGGTTGGTCCAAGCTAGCACAGCCCCTGATGCTACCGCTAGCAGCTAGCCTCATCAAGCCACACTCGACCAGGCATTCATTTTGGTGGACAGGGGGTTATCAGAGGCTTTACAGATAGCATCTTTTGATCCAACAAAGTGGGGTAAATGGGACTCTTGTTTTTGATCGTCTTTGTTCAATAAAATGAAAATGTTAAGCCCTGGAATAGAAAATGCTTATAATCTTTGGTGCCTGATTTTGTTTTGGGACACAGTATCTGAGAAATAGTGCACGTCGAAGGGAGAGTTCATCTCTTGTTATATTTCATTTATAATGGTGGCCTAAGATGCCTTATATTTTCTTTGGAATAAAAATGTTATGGATTGACTTAAACCTTAGATAAATGAAAAATATGAAATAAAAGAGACTTTTAATTTTTAAGTCTAGAATGTCAATTATTCATTTATACACTCATCTGCCAACATTTATTTTAAAATACTTTCACGGCAAAACATGTATGTATCAATTTAGATCAATTAATCACAGAACATGTAATTAATTACATTCATTTTTTTTAGTTGTTTAAATATTATTACATGACAACTGTGCAGACCCCTGCTGATGAGGATCATGTGACATGATGGAAAGCTCCAGATCACCCACAGCTCTAAATGGAGCCTGATGTAAAACTGCCGTTTGCAAGGCTGATAAGGATTTAAAATTTAAATTAATATGTGTGATGTGTTGACCCTAAATATCATTATTGTTTATAATCACTCTACTCCTTTTATGTGACTGGTACCTTCTTCATCATAATAATAGCTTTTCTACTTCTTGTAAATTAAGGAAGTATCTTTTGACGACTTTTGACATCTTCTGATCAGTCAGACCACACTGTATCTGTTTCTGCACATCTCATATTGTGCCACTATCCTGTTACAGACATAAACATGTCCTGACTTGCCCTGTCATCAAGGATGTAGGGCAAGCAATAAAGACATTCAACATCCATGATGGTTAAATGGTTTCCCTATATGCTATTGAAAAATGTGCAAAAAAAAAGTAACCGATCAATTGTTTTACTTGACTGAGTTTTTTTAAGTACTTTTACTTCTTTTTTTTTTGTGTTGATATAGTTGAAATTTTAACAATGCATCCAAATGTATAAACTCTGTATGTTTTAAATTTGTGGTGGTGTCAAAAATGTAGTGAGTATAAAGTACAATATGACCCAGTGAAGTGTTGTGAAGTATGAAGGAGGGTATGGGGAGGTGGGTCTAATCAACTAAAACAAACTCACAGCACAAGTAATGCAAAATGATAGGCTACTTTCTAATATTGTTTGTTTAACGCATACAAGTAGAAATATGGCGTTCAGGCGCTGGTCTGCAGGGTTTGTATACCTTTGGACAGAGCTAGGCTACAGTTTCTCCATGTTTCCAGTATGCTAAGCTAAGCTAACCAGAGGTTACACAATAATTTTACAATATATTTTTTACAGTGGCCTACTTGAGGTATGCCCGTTTGGCCCCTTCCCTGTATGCAACTCGGATGTTGGGGCTTACATGGGGCTCCTGAAGGCATCATGCTTTCTCAGAGCCTTCCCGTGAACAGTTAATGTCTCTGTTGGCCGTCCTTTCCTTCTCCTCCCACGCAGCCAAACCAATACAAACATTTTTTTTGGACAGTACGGATACTCAAACTATCCGTCCTCGTTATACAGTTATACAGACAGTGAGAGATGGCACAAACCGACAGCCAAACTTTCGGTGAGATCGTGGAGCTGAACGTGGGCGGGCAGGTGTATGTGACCCGACTTGAAACTCTCACGGCGGTCCCCAACTCCGTCCTGTGGACCAAGTTCACCCGGAGCTGCCCGGGCGACCTGCCAAAAGACAGCAAGGGCCGCTTCTTCATCGACCGGGACGGCTTTCTGTTCCGCTACATTTTGGACTATTTGCGGGACTCCGAGCTCTTCCTGCCAGAGTTTTTCAAAGAGAGGAGGCGGCTGCAGAAAGAAGCGGACTTCTTCCAGCTGCCGGAGCTGTCGAGGCGCCTGGCGGCAGCCAGCAAGTCCGGCTCGGACACGGAGGACAGCGGGGAGCCGGAGGAGGCTGAGCTCAGCAGCCCGGTCACCTCCTCCTCCTCCTCCGACAGGACTCCGCGCTCCCCCGGGGCCGCCGCCGGCTATATCACCATCGGGTACAGGGGCAGCTACACCATCGGGAGGGACATCCAGGCGGACGCCAAATTCCGCAGGGTCGCCAGAATAACCGTCTGCAGCAAGATCTCTCTGGCTAAAGAGGTCTTCGGAGAAACCCTGAACGAGAGCCGCGACCCGGACCGCCCGCCTGACAGATACACCGCCAGGTATTACCTCAAGTACAACTTTCTGGAGCAGGCGTTTGACCGACTGGCCGAGGTCGGCTTCCACATGGTGGCCTGCAACTCGACCGGTACCTGCTCGTACGGCAGCAGCGACCCGGGGGAGGACAAACTGTGGACCAGTTACACCGAGTACGTTTTCTCCCGATGAACGAACAGTAATGTCAGGGTGCATTCATGCTTTGTAACAGTTGAAGCAATCATCAGCTACAATACTTAATACTTTGATTAACGTGTCTAGTTTCAGGTTTTTGTGGGTTTTTTCTGGCACACCCTGCTCTGTGATCAGCCAAAGTTTAATGTTTCTGCCATGTCCTCCTGTATTTGGCAAGAAGAGGACTTCCTCCAAACTCAAACGTAATCTAATCTAATTGGTTAGTGAGGAATAAAAATAAAATGACTTATTTTTTTTTACTTTTTATAATTCCCTGTGTCCTGCTCTGTGTTATTTTTGTTGCCTAGTTTGGTTTGGTTATTACTTTTACAGAGAATGCTTTGTTCTTGAGTTGTTACTGGCAGAAATGTCTTGGTTCCTGTTGGTCCCTGCTACACATTAACTAGGACATGTGCATTGTAAATGTCCTACTGTTGAAATGGCCTCTGCAGCTTTTAATGGATAGGTGGATAAGGAAGATAGCAATTTGCTTCCTGGTATGATACTTTTGTTTGTATAACCCTTTTTGTTTAACTTGATGATATCAACCACACATACAGTATCACAGTGTGTTGGGATACAGCGCTTCATTGTTATGTGCCATATATGAGCTGTTCTGTTGTCCTTGTTTTCTCTTTGGATATAAATATACGGCAAATAAAGTGAGACAATGTTACACTATCCACCACATCGTCCCCTTGACTTCACTGTGAAAACTGATTTCAGACGGATGTCTTAATACGTTGTTCTTCTCAGGTCCCCAGTGTTCAAGATCATTTTTCTGTGAAGGAATGTTAGAAGTTTATAAAACCATATGGGCTCTTTAATTTAAACTGTTTCTTTGATGAATGTTATTGAGTGATCAGCCAGACTGACCTGGCTTATTGATCTATTATGGACATAAGAGCTCAAATCCACCCACCGAATAAGTGAGGACCTAAATAGAAAAAATGTCACCAAAAAAACAATTGTGACCTGAATTAAGTCCTATTGTATTATTTTTAACATAAAATTTGGTCAAGGTCAGGAGAGAGGGGGACGATGTGTTACCAAGTGAAGGTTCCCATCGGTCACGGTGCTAAGATGGTCACACATTTCTGCATATTGAACATCATTAAAAATCAAATTGAGGAAGAAGAACTCTTTGCGTTGTCGGTGCTCCTCATATACTGTAGGTTTCTCATATTCATGTGAATTATGTAAACTGATTATCATACATGTTCCCCACAGTTTCAAGTTTTCCTTCAGTATATTTTATGACCACTTCAAGCCCAAATGAAGACACATACCACCAAATTGTAGCCTAAAGCAGAACTTAGTAGCCAATCTGGCAGAGAAGAGCAGAGTGTCCTTTTCTGCAACACAGAAGAGCTCTGTTATCTCCCGTGGGCAGGATGGGAAGGAGGAGGGGGCTTTCTCTTTAGCGGTACAGTAGTACAGTAATCAAATGTCTGTTCCCTTGTGGGATCCTGGGGCTCAATTCCAAACGATCCCAGGATCAAGTCGAATCAAAAGAAGGGGCTTTGAGTGGGCTGTGTTGAAGTGTACTTGAACAAATGAGTTAAAAAAAGAATTTGCAAAATGAATCATTGGTTTGTCAGATATCCAGCAGCACCGAAGTGCTGTAAATGTAAAATACATTCGGACTTATATATGCAAACAACATCACATAAAGATGTACACACACACACACAGATGCACACAAACACGTGTATGCACACTCGTCCAACCTCCCACGCACACCACCAATGAGCTTTGCATGAGCTTCGGAGATAGACATGTCTCATATCTGCTGTCAGCTGATGCTGCCATCTGGACAGGAAAAAGGAAGCATTGACTGCAACTCTTCCTCTAAGTCTCCAGAAACAAGGCGTCGTGCTCCGCTGACTGACAAAAACACAGCAACGTAGGGCTCAGCCAAACTGGACACGGTTAGTCCTCATGTGTCTTACTTTGTACGTCTTATTACGGTAAAACAATGAGGTGTGAATGCAAAGCCCTCTGAGAAGTGAGGATGCCTTCCAATATCTTCTGCATGAGACTGGGACCAAGTGGGAACATAATGGTCAAAAGACACATTGAAATATCCCTTTTATTTGGTTCCTCTGAGATGAAAATGAGTTTCTCTGCCAAGCAGCTATTTCTAATACAGACTTTGTTGTGTGTCCTTGATAAAAAAAAAAAAATCAAAAACACCTCCGAAAAACAGTTTTTCAGTAAAAAAAACTGTTGGACTTGGCCCCAGTGAAAATGTACACACACACACACACACACACACACACACACACACACACACACAGAGACACATAACTGTGTGAACAGGGAGCGCAGGAGGGATGCAGATGAAGAGAGCCAAATTAGCCAATTTGCAGAGATAACACAGCTTTCTTCATATCACACGTTCTCTCACAATGTCTGCCTCGAGCTCACTCCAACCTGCGTGACGCATATGATATAGGTTTTCAAAGTTCACGGGGAGAACAACACGTGGAGCGTTAATGAATCAGATGTATTTCAGAAAATACAGCTCCATGGCGTTTAATTAAACATGAGAACATTCTCCCTTCATTTCCATTTGCTTAAATGTCTCATTTACTGTAGAGCACCTTCACAACTATTAATGGCATTTACCCTGCAGACGTTTGAGTGGTTTTCTTTGAGGAAAAACTCAACATTTTGACTATATTGAATGCTTCTTCCATCAGAATGTTGATATATAAGTGCTTTGAGTGGTTGGAAAGACTAAAGCCATAATTACGCATTTTCTGCAACTAGCATCGGACTGTAATATAACCCTTACGTGCACGTCAAACATGCTGATGGATTACTCTACACAGTTTCTTCACCACAGTGTCGGGGACTGACTCATTGTAGAGAGTTCACACCACTCCATGAAAAATTGTAAAACTTTTCTCCCGGGTTTCTGCCAGTCACCTGGTGTCTCCATCCGAAACACACACTAACCCGTGTAAAGGCTGCGTTTTTTAAACACATTCACACACGTGTCCTTTTATCCTAAATGTTGTCTGATGATGTCAGAGGTCAGAGGGTCATGCGTTTGGGTTGCTTTAGTAAATCCGCAAAGCTGCTGTAATGTAATAAAGTCATCAACTACTATTTAAAGTAAGTATTAGTAAATTCTGGCCTTGATGTATTTTTTCTCTGTAGCCACTCATGGGCTCCGTACTATTCTGGGTGTGGCTAACATTTGATTGACAGGCCTTTAGCACCACAGTGTCCGGTTTCTGAGTTGTCTGTGTTTTCCTCTTACATACTGGTTGTAGAGAAACAAGATGGCGACTAACGTCCGATGACATCCAAAATGCCCAACCCGAGGCTCCAAAAACGGCAGTCCACAGACCAGTATTGTGACTATGTGGACTTCTGACAAACAGGTTGTGGATGAAATCCTCAAATAGCAAACCGCAAACATTTAGCAGAGCTGAACAGCAGCTGATAAAAAACCCAACTCATGCCTTGTTCCAGATGTTTTGAGTATATCACATGGCCTTCAACACTCCACACATATTTCAGGATTATTAGCACCTTCTGACCTTCTCAGCCATAATCTTTAAGAGCTTTATTGTAAGCAAGTGGACCTTCTTTAGGTTTTTGAAGATGGTTCTCCTCTCATCCGGAGAGAGCAGAGTTTAGGTATTTGATGTACGGTCGTTAATACTGTGAGAGGCGTGTGACTCCTGGACTCACCAGATGATGGTCCATTGTTTAAACACCACCGTGCATGTCCGGCTCTCTTTGGTTTGATGCCAAAGCCTTCCTTTCTCAAATGACTTACACTTAAATGTTGAAGCTTACATTTCATTGTTGACCTTAAAACCAGAAATTGACACAACAATCTCCACTGAAGCGCCACCCGCTTGTTTCTTGGTCGCTCTGGAGCCTTTTCTTAGTCCTTTAATCTCTTCAGCCGTTGGAGCAAACACTCACTGTTTGAATAAACGCTGAGAAGATTTGCAGCCATTGACTGCTAATGTAAAGTACACGTAATGTAACAGATCACAGGCTTACTACTGGAAAGGCAGACTGGGAGTGTCTGTTAACAGCCTGAACACACAATTAGCGCAGTAAAATGTTTGGTAAGCAGTGAAACCATTAGGGGTCCATAGATTCCTTGAATTATTAAAAGTTCTCCAAATTGGATTCAAATTAAAAATTGTTGTGTGTAATTATAACGCATCATATGATGTATTCGTGACTCTCACAAGAAAACAAACATTCTCTTTCCTGGCAGAGCCACTAAAGCACTGTTTGAAGCCACAATCCATCATTTCACAGCCCGGCTAAGCTCTTGAACTGTGACACTAATCAATCGCAATTTGATGCAGATGTCTTTCATTCTGTAACATAATTCAGTTTTACAATCTGACAGTTCCATTATCATCATTAGGGACTGCCTATTTATCTAATTCCTCTTCAGTTAAAAAAGTGATACATCAGCAGGGGAGATTACAGTCTGGGTTTCATGTTTATTTATTATGCGTGTGCATGTTTGTGAAGTTGATCCATAGCTGCATTGGAGAGAAGGTAAGATGTATGAAACGAAGAAGCAGCAGTGATGAGCTAATGGTGAGAACTTCCCCCTGCCGTACTCCATGAAGGGCTGTCCGAGAGGTCACATCCTGTTTCATATTCTAAAGTGAAATCCCGACAATAAAAGAGACAGACAGTGCTATCCGGTTTCTTGTAGTTGATAGCACAGCAATCCGACACAAAATAACATTCAATATTGTTTGAATATTAAATAAAAAGCTGGAAGTATAGTGTTGAGTTTGGGTGATACTTTTGATTGGATTCATTAGATCAGTTTCATGCTCAGTCAACAAAACAAGCAAGGCTTTTCTTCTTTAACATGACTTAAAAAATTAGTTCACGCCGAATGCATGAAATTACAATGAACACTTCAGTAAGTTTTGCTCCTTAAATGTTTGTACAATTTTCTGGATATGAAATTGTCCTGAGAGATTTAAATATTCTGATTCTGATTTTGCTTTTAACTTTCTTGCTATTGAAGCAGTCTATAGTTGCATGTCATGCTATCAGCCGGAAGGGAGATAAAACTGAGGTGTAGCTGCAGACAGACAGATTCAAATCTGTGATTCTCCATCCATGTTATCTGTCTCGCCCTCCATGCCCCGAACCATAAAGCTCAGTCTCCATGTCTCTCGGCTTGGTTTTGCTGGGCGGAGGGAGGGTTTAAATGTCGGCAGTCTCCGCTGAGCTGCTCTCAGTGCCCAGCAGCCAACCGGAGATTGGTGCAGCTCCCAGAGACGGAGCTGAGCCGTGCACTGTGCCGGTAAACTGAAAGGTAAAAGGCTGCCAGCATCAATCAGCTGCAGGGAGCAGAGAGGAAGAGAGGGAGCATCCTCCCCCCCTGCTGTGGCTGCAGCAGGCTTCCTTTCACAAGGAGTGCACCCCCCCCACCCCCACCCCTCCTCTCAGCGCTGTCTGAAAGGGCAAGATGTGAAGAAAAGTGTGTCAGTGAGACTGCTACGAAGGTCATTTTCATTTGAGCTGTAATGTCATTTCATGAATAGTAAGATGAAGCATTATTTCTGTCCTTGGTGCAATGGTTCAACAAAGCAGTATTTCCTGTCTGGGAGTGATATTGGAGGAAGTATCACCTTTTTTAAGGGAGGATGGCAGAATGTCTTTCAGTTAAGTCCGCTCATCACAGACAGACATCTCAGCAGCTAATTTCTTGTATCGCATGTGAAGTTTTGTAAAGATATTTATGGTCCCCGGAGGATGTATCCTAAGGAGGTTTTAATTGAATATCTCACCTTTAATGACTTTCCATCTAGGTCCATCCCCAGGTTAACATTTCCATCTGTCTAATAATGTGTGGCTTTTATTTGTGACCAATGACAATCCCATCAGCCTCAGCTGTTCAGTTTGTTACGTGTGACACACTAAGACCATGAGCATGATAAACATTATAAACACCAGCAGGGCATTGCCATTGTGTTAGCACTTAGCTCAAGGGACCACAGAGGTATTAGGAGCTGTGGACTATATTCTTGTCAGGCAGTTTCAAATGTAAAGGGTGCTTATGGGTTCTTTAAAAGAAGGGTTCTTCTTTTAAAGTGTTGACTTGTTCAGCCTTTATACATTAATTATGGCCCCAAGCATCATATTTAGTTATCATTACAGTTGAAGTGAGGACTCTAGAGAGATATGTTCTGTCTGTGGAGCTGGGCGTCTCTATTACTCTGCCTGTCTGCTGAGGCTCTGGACAATGTTACAGTGCTGATTTTGCAGGGAAAGGACACAGATATCAGTGAGGCAAACACACGCCCACTTCCTCCTCACTGCTTCCTGCGTCGGTTTGTCAGCATTTTCATGTCAAAACTGCATTACAGACAATCCAACTCTCTATGTGAAGAGTTATAAATCTCAAAACGAGCCCCGGGAGCTCAATGTGGGTCGGTATGGATTTGCTGTAGGAAGGGGCTAACCCAGAATAATCCCTTTTGGCCCCCTTAGCTTGGCCCACAGAAGCTTTGCAAATTTGTTGAGCAGCCCAGAGTTCTTTGATGTTTGTGGTGAAAGTTTTGCATGAAAACATGTTTCCTCCGAATTTGTAAAAATTATGATGGTGATGATAAGTAATGCCACTAAATACCCTTCCTGTCAGTGTTCTTAAGAGTCTTTGACAAAGACCAGGGTCATGATTTTCCATCTGTCTGCTCTGCAATTATAAAACACCATGTGCCTCGTGGTTATATGCGTTACTTGTCTGTCAGACATTTGGATTTGTTTGGAAAAGTTAACATTTTGCACAAAGTATAAATCTGGTTAATTTTCCAAATTTGCAAGCTACATTTTAAGCAACTAATGTGTCTACATGTTTCGCCTGCCCTTTCTGTTTGACCCCCTGCAGTTTCCGGCTAACTGTACTTGCACTATTTAAATAGGTCATGCTGTAGACAAAAGTCATGCGAAACAGATGGAGCATGTCAGGAACTGAAAAATGTCTCTACTTGTGCCTTAAGGGAACTGAACCCTTCCTTCCAAAAGACGAGGTCACAGTAAACCCATGGAAACATGTCCATCCATCAGGCAGAGAGCGCCTGACAACATCTCAGTTTGACTGTCTCTGGTCCAAACAGAGCTCAGCTTTCCAAGAACCAATGAATGAATGTATTATATTGAATGTATTTTTAGAATAAACAATGGTCACGGCTGCTGCCACAGCTAGATAACAGTATCCTTAAAGCCTCATTTTTTTTGTTATTTTTGGGCCGTCTTGCCTTTAATGAGATAGATGGGGCTGAGATGGGGATGTGAGGTCTTAGCCAACTCTAGCACTGAACTATCCGGCGCCCCAGCTGCCTCCTTTTTTCACCTCAGATGTTTCTCATTGGTCTGAGTTGAAATGTGGCATGAAGACATAGCTGTTGCAAATGTGTGATTGGCATTGCCACACAACTTCCTCATACTGCTTTGTGCTGCTCCAGTACTGTTAACGACTTACTTCATAGGCTAAATGTAGGCCGTGTTGCCTTGTGATCCTCCTGCCTACTTCTCCATGGGGGATACTGCTCCTCATAGCTTATGCTGTTCATGTTGTAGCCAAGCATTTCTAGGATTCACACTCACATTCACATCTTCTAGTCTTGGAAATCGGTCACAGGGGTTCCAGGTATCCAGTTTGCTTCTGATCTTCAATCTCAGGTCAGCTATCTGCTGTTCTTGGAGCTTGGGACCCAGTCTTGGAGTGTGGGTTGGTGATGATGACATCCCCCCTCTGACCTGTCGTCCCGGCTCAATCCTTGTCATAGCATTGTTGTTGTACCTCGCCAATCTCTTTTGAACACTGACCCGGTAGTTGTTTCTTAGGTAGCTTAGATGTTGTTTTGAAGCATTGATTGATCCCACATCCTATACACTCCCTCTCATAGGGTTGATCTTATAGTAGCATCCCAACCGTCACATATTCTATAGATATAGATGTATTGTATTTGTATACTGTATATATATACACACACATACTACCCATTTAAAGGACAGAAAACATTCTCTTCAGCTATTGTCGCTTTAACCTTGCTTTACCAATTTCCTTTAAAAGGTCAGTTCGCCCACATAGCACAATGCATTTTCTTATTTACCCCAACCCAATGGAGGTGGGGAGGGGGTTTTCTGCAAAAGAAAAGTGTACCGTTTACATGCTTTTAGTGGGAATTGGAACAATATCTTTAAATGGAAAACTAATTTAAGTGTTTACATAAATGTTAAAAGCATTGATTTGAAAAGCATGGAGAGTGAACTGTTTCAGCTGTTTATTCAACAGATACTTTTTACTATTATTATCTTGGATTTCTCAACAAGAAATACCACACTGTGTCTTGACTCAAGACACACTCAGATGCAGCTCAACAGAAGTCAGGCTCAAACCAATCGCAAGAAGCAATTTACATGCTTCTGTATTCGGGGCAGTTTTCATAAGAATCGCTCAGATATTCCAGAAAATAGGATGGAGATGCAACAGTTCTGCTGCTGGTACCTTAAAAACAAGCAAGACAATCTATCAATCCTGAAACAGACAGGGAGCTAGCGAATTGAGGCAAGTACTGAGGATATGTGATCCAGTTTTCTTTTCCCAGTGAGAAGAAGTAGCTGCTTTTTGTACTAAGAATTGCACAAAGCTAATTGAGAGGTAATAAAAGAATGATTAACTCTCTTCTTGGGGAGAGAAACAAGTCTTAACTGAAAAAAGCTACTTTTGACAACTGAAACAATTTGTTTATCACATTTGAAGGTGTCAAAAATCACACCAAGAGTCAGGTCAAACAGTTGATTGTGAGAAAGCTAAAGTGCCGAGAAAACCAACAGCTTCATTCAAACAATGATCTCAGTGTGATTTTCCCATTATGCTGCATCTTCATCTGAAAGGTATTTATTTAACTCACCGGCAAGAAAGTGACTCACTTTACAGGTTAACTTGCAGTTCATCTCCCACACACCTTACTGCGTAACAGCAAACAAGCACAACATGAAGTCCAATTGAAATGTTGACAGGTTAAACTGATGATTTATTCAAGGTTGTACTCTTTCACAGTGGCACACCTCATGTAACATGCCGCATCTTGGTGTGGGTTTACATGGAGATAAATAACCCGTTTTAGATCAGGGGTTTGGAGCATCTCATTTGTGTTTTAAGTATGTAACCATCATATCCCAAATATGATTAGAGATAAGCTGCATAAAGGGCTCATTCATGCCCATGTAAAAGGACTCATTGTAGCAGTTCCTAATTCTTGGATCCCTATGACTGATGCCATTGTTGCCAGAGTCATATTTAGATTTTATTCAAAACATGTAAACAAACTGAATATACAACAGGAATACCGTCAACTCTCAATAAAATATTCTTATTAAGTATTATGTCAAAAGGAAGTAAGAGTGCATTATTAGTGCGTATTTTATTATATTTTCATTGCTCAAATAATTTCAGCATATTCAAATGCCATTTCTCACTGATGCCACCGTGTGGTACACAAAGAAATAACAAATAAAACCCATCAGATTATGTTCAGTGCACTTTATTTACAAAAACATTTCAGTTAAGATTCCCACTTTCACATGAGAGATATATACCCACCGATTTATCCCAAAGTGCACTTGGTGAAATTACAATAGAACAGAAAGTGCTTCAGTAGAAATTAAAATATGCCCGTATACATGAACAAGAAAGATCTTTAATGCAAGAGTGGACATGACAGGATATGACAAAAAGCAACACTAACATTGAAATAAAAGCAGTAATCAAACACTTATAACTCCTAATTACTTTATTTCATGTTAAAGTTTCATCTTCTTGGAAACAAATTAGTAGAAAAAAGGACCGAAACTAAGTACAATATATTTCCTACTCTATTAAAAAAAATATTAGAGTCTACTTTGCATGTGGATCCAGACTGTCACGATTCTACATCACATCATAGATTACAGTTTTACCAGCAATTACTGTGGGCGACAAAAGTCATGGCTTGGCTGTGTCTTCCTAGTTTTATCCAGGAGTTCCCAGTGACTCGGCTGCTTCCTCTGTGATCTGGAGGACAGCATGTTGCTCACATGGACGGGGCACCAGCGGCTAAAAAGCAGATAACCATTATTATTAATAATGCAGTTCGTGGTTTTAACGTAAAGCAAATTAAATTCCGATTTCAGCACCGCTTAAGTAAAATTGGTTTTAAGTATATGATTAGGATTCATTCCCGTTTTTTCCCCAGCAAGAAAATTGGCAATAAAAGAATTGTATTTATTCAGTAAGAAAAAAAACGTGGGAAGGCTAGTGACAGAAGCCGAGATTTGTTTCTGAGAGAATCAGTCCGAGTCTCACACAAACCGGTACTCACACTTGAGTTGAATATAGCAGGGCTCACAGTGGGGTTGCTGGTTTCTGATTCGAACCTCGACTCCAGCCTCAGTTCCTCCAAGATGTCGGTGGCAGCCTGCACACTGAGAGGAGCGGGGAGAGGTGAGAAAACAACTGAAGACTGCTTAAGAGACATCCAGCTGACATGTTGCGTGGGCCCTTTGTGTTTAAACCATTTCACCAGATTGTCCACCACCCAAGCACAGAATAACTACGCTCTGCGTCGGCATACAAACGCGTGCTTTATAAATATCCTGTGAGTGTTATGTGCGTCTGTAGCTCATTTGGAGCAGAGAGTTAATCAACTTTTACAGCTACGTGCTAATGGACATAGGGAGACTACATTTGGGGGTTCTCTGCCAGAGATTTCCACAATAAACATCTAAAAACTAAGCAGGACAACAGGCTGGCTTCTTCCATGAAACCAATGACGTTCAGGAAACTAGAGGCAGAGAGAGAAACGAAACACAGAAATACAACACGCCTTTTAAGTCTGTATACTGTATATACACAGACTCAGAAACAGACTGGTTAGGAAAGAGAAAAGCAGAGAATGCTAGCAGGTGAATTTGATACGATTATGACTACAGCTATGACACTGCTGCTGACTTTGGTTCAGGTGCAGTAACATTAGTCTTCCAATTAACCCACAATTAGCATAAAAAAAAGGAAGTTATGTCAGGGTTCCTTTCGAGGGTCATGTGGACCGGGCCGGATGAACGCGGGTGTAAGCAGGATCGAGGCACGTTTCCATCCAAATGTAGCGCACATTTGGAACACATTTAAGCAAGAAAAACTGCAAATGAATACGCATTTCTATTCATTACCGTCATGTGAATATAAGAAACTAGAGGCATCAAGCTTAGCAGCTGGTGCTGCTTATTCTCCAGCCAGGTGCCATTACACTATTGCAGAAGAAGCAGGCAAAAGGTGATGTAATTTAAAGAGCCCCATGTGGAAACATTTATGGAAATATGGCTAATTTGTGTTGCACATTTCCCATTGTGTTTGCACATATTTTGTAATACTATCAATCGTATTGAAAATGTCTCAGTAAAGCACTCCGGCATACAGCCATCGTTTACCTGACCATTTGTTATCAGTCACATGTTTCCATTGCACATGTCACATTGTTTTTATTGCACAGTGAAAATGTGCTTAACAGGTGGAGGAAATGCTGTGGTTTGTAGTTTCATGGTGTCACATGATGGACACACCGATGGCACCAAGTACAATCTGAACTCGCAGATCAAAGCTGAACATAGACGACCTCTGACCAGCTAGATCGCTCGTACCGAAACTACCGCTTCATGGAGGGACGGAGTAATTATGTGTTTAGGATTGGAGCCAACTGTGACTGCACCTCAACCCGGTCATGACCTCTCACCTGGAAACAGGCGAGGTGGAAGCAGAGACTAAGGGCTTCTATGACCACGGCTGACCCACTACCAAGGACACGCCCACACACACAGCAAGTCGTCCTGCCACTGACCATCCTGGGACAGCACGCATTAATGAATGAGGACATACAGAAAACAACATCATGCACAACAGAGACAGGCTTGAGATTTGAATGGACTACATACCTGCCATGATGAGGGGCGTCTAAAGCATTTCTGTGGGATAATGTTGCTCCGGTGCTGTAGCGGGAGGAGGAGTTCCTACTTGGAGCACAGTAACCTGCAGCGGCCGAGTGTGGGCGAGGGTAACTGAATGTAGTGGTCGAGAGGGGGAACTGACGCAAAGTGTCCAGGTCGTCCAGAGACTCGTACCTGCAGAGGAGATGCCGCAGTTAAAAAAAAAAAGACAGGGAGCTTACGTCATAATCAAAAGGTAGAGAAACAAACGGCTGCCTTGAGGCTGAGAGCCTATACGCCCACCTCTTCATCGGCATCCCGACATAGATCGGCTCCTTGTAAAAGCTGCTGCTGCGCTGGCGAATCCAGCTGTTGTCGGTCAGAAGCTGAGTCCGTTTCTTCATCTCCTCCAATATCTGCTGCCTGTCTTTCTCAGGTTGAGAGACGGACGGTCCTTTTCTTTTCCTCTCATCACCTGAAGCAAAGAAGCGGGGGGGTTAGCGCAGTTCATGGCCAGACCAGAGGGGTATATCATGACAGTGAGGGTGGACCAACCTCTCATATGTATGTGTGGGCCAGTTAATGCTGGTGTAGACAACGACTTTGCCCTATGGTAGAAAAAAACAAAACAGATCAAATTATTCTGCAAAAAAAAAAAAAAAACTCTTTAATATGGATTTTTTTTTAATAATTGTGCTTTCAGGGTCTGCACCAAGCCAGTAACATGCTGATGCTGGCTTCAACGTGGTTTATCCTTTCACAAGAGGTAACGGTCCCAAAAATAGGCAATGCTCTTGCGTCATATTATTCACACTGCTACGTTTGCACACAACAAAAATACAAATTACACACCCAAAGCTAAATATTAACAACTATTATACGGTAATTATTGCTGACCTGTGTGCAGGAGCTAGCTGAGCAAAGCCACAGGAGTCCTCAGCCCTGAGAAGCAGCATGGAAAGCATTAAGGCCCAACGAAAAAGCAGAAGGAAGCACAGCAGGCTCAGCAACAGCAGCAATTTCGAAAGATCATAAGTCGGGGGGGAAAACATGTTAAAAAAAAAACTGCTTTAAAAAAACATTCTCAAACTTTCATTCAATAGGCAGCACCATTATTACAACTACATAAGACCTTTAAAAGCATTGTCGTTGGCAAGTGGACTCGCTTCAGATTTGAAAACGCTTCTCTCATCAAGAGGCTTCTTCACTTCTAACAGACTAGTGAGAGTTTGGATGTTTCTGTTTGCATTCTGACTAAGGAAGACAAATTGAGAGAGGGGTTAAAGACGCCATATCCGTCGGCCTGGAACATCCATCTCCCAACAGAGGAGGTGGTTTAAGACAGCCACATACAATACAGTCCTCAGATCAGTCCCTCAACAAACCAACATCCACACACTCACATGGTGGCACGATGGGTCACCGGAGAGTCTTTGACCCATCCGATACCCATGTGAATAGTTCACTTGATGGCCCAGGACTCACACAAGTGCTAACAAATCAAGTTTCACTTGAGAGCTGTGTGAGTCCAGGGGTCACATGACTCTCACAGTAGTAACGAGCGGACAAGAGGTTAAATACCTAAACTCCCCACTGGTCAGGAAGAAGCCTCTTGGATGAGAGGAGAAACGTCCTGAAAAAGGTTACCATGACCTGGATGACTGAGAATCTTCACAGACAAATGGATGGACGGATAAAAGCAGATAAAACATTACCAGGCTTGTTCAGAAATCATTTCATGCTGCTCTTCTCGTGCGTTACGTTGAGGTTTTGATCCCACTTCTTTCAGCTCATCTTGGTCAGAGCGGTGTTCTGCTCTGGTTTTGTTTGTCAATCCGTTCACATAGAGCGGGGTGCTGGCAGGGCACTCTCCTCCATTGGTCAGCTCAGAGGTGTTCTGCTTCAAATGTATGACAGAAATGACACCTCTATAGAAAGAATGTAAAGCACTGACATTTACCAGCGACCCTGAAATGAATCAGATTCCTTCCTGCATCTAATAAGCAGTAAAGGTGGGTCGTAGCATGAGGATTGTCGCTATGGTGAAAAATGTAAAAAGAACATTTTTTTGTGGACCATTTTATGTAATTGTTCTAGTATTTCATGTGGCTATAAATGCAGCTCTGTCTTATGGATGTGCTCACCTCTCACCTCGAGATATCTGAATGATAATGGGTCATATGCATGCCCAGGAGTCGCCCCTTTACTTTCATGCTCACGTAGTTTTGCATGCAGTATATAATGTGTTATTTTCCCGTTTCTAAAAATGGCGTATTTGAACATTTCCATCTGGTATGATTGGAAAGCCGAGCAGCTTGTGGATTCAATGAGCCCAATCATATTCACGTGTTGATGTTATTCCCCAGAGTAGCCATTTCAGTGGAGTGAGGCCATTTTTTGAAACTTGACATGTTGTGACCTCTAAAATGAATCACAGCCTCATGAAACTTTACTACCACGAACTACAGACCGAGGGTATCAAGAAGATGTATGGCTTCTCTCAGTATACCGACAGTAGTGGGGGTTTCTGACAGCAATGCCCTCCATCATCTATTGTTGCCAGTATTCTCTGCCGGTCTCACCTAATTGTACCGTTCTGCTCTCGTCCACTAAAATGATTTCCTGTCTACAGTCTGGCCGATTCCATATGAATGCAGGATCACAATACGGTTACGTTCTGAGGGTTAACAAAATGTTTTCCAAGTAGTTCTGTCAATCAGGGGACATCTACATGCACATACTTGGGCTAAATGTTTTTTGATGGTGACATTATAGATGAAAATGGGACGATATATTTCATAATGACTCGGTTCTAACTTAAACTGTTCTGCATCTTGGAAAAGGCTCAGTGAACTAGAGCCTGACCCATGTATCGATGGGCCGATATTATTGGCCGACATTAGGCATTTTCCAAACTCGGTTACTATCGGTATTTATAATGGCCGATAAATTAATATTTTAAAAATAAAATAAAAACGGACGAAACACCCTTATTGAACTTAACAGAATTTCTCTCCGGTCTTGTTCGAAGTTATATTTATGAAGCTGACCAAGTCTTTTAATACTGGTAACTTTGTGTTTGGTTGTCGTTGTTATTGTGTTTTTGTTCAAAAGGACTTGGGTTACATCTTGAGTTTGTATTTTTTTTATACATTTTATTTATCAGAACTTTAATATATTTTGATGTTCCTCTGTTCCGTTGTGACAATAAGATAAACAAGTTCATTTTTAAACAGCATTATCATATTATTTTAGTGAAGACTCATAAATATCTACAAATAACTAATGTTAGGGAAATCTGTTAATGTTTTGTTAGGCTTTTCTGAAATAAAAATGATTTATATATCGAAATATATGGATTTTTAAATCAAGAAACATTTGTATCGTATCGGCCTTCAAAATCCTTTATCGGTCGGGCCCTACAGTGAACCACACAACATTACCTCCTTTGCATCTTGTTGTGCCCTCCGCCACTCTGACTCAAGCCTCTCCTGATCCCGCTGGTACTGCTCCTTTAAAAAAAAAAAAAAAAAAAACATACACACACTTGCATGTTGCTTTAAACTTTATCTGAGGGTGAAGATTAACAAGGAGTGTGCTGTGTAGTTCCATGTTGGGGAAAGTGGTATTCACCTGTAGGAGGCGCTCCTGCTCTTCCTGCCACTTCTCCTGACGCCTCCGATCCTCCTCGCGGTCCCACGACCAGCTGGATGAGGAGGGGCTCAGGGACGGCACCTGCAGCTGGTGGTGCACAAACAGACTGTCGGCTCAGACGGACGTGATCACGGCGCAGCGCACACACACACTCTTTCGACACGCATGCATAACTTATGTTTGAACATGCATACAAACACCCTTTGATCAAGTGAAGCAGGAACTTACATCCGATATTGCGGATTCTGAACCTCCTGTGTGAGAAAACAACAAGTCAGTGGAGAGAACGTGACACAGTAGCTCCCAAACATAATCAACTCCAGTGTAATGTCATATAGACCACACAGGCTGGGGATGCATTAGAAGACTGAGAATCCTTTAATAATATATCTTAGAATAATAATAATCTTATTTTGTCTTTTTGTGCATCTTTGCTTGGTTTAACACTCAATAACTTGATGACAAAAAAGCAACACTTTATCTTTCCTGCTGATCCCTAATTAATGTTTAGCAGCATCTTCCTAAGCAGCACAAAACCTTTGGCCTTAGCTGCAGAAAAGGCATCAACATGAACTGTACGGTCTGCTAATCTGCTCCACTGACAGATACCGTGCACAAATACTGAAAAACAAAGTTTAATCATGCCAGTTTTTTTTTTACAGTATTTACATGCAATCAGCTTGTTCATTTGTTGGTGAAACTCCACAACAACAACAACCATGCAGCTCAGAGTACAGTTAAAAAACAAAAACAGAGAAACACCACACACACACACACACACACACAGAGCAAAACATTTACCACACAAGTAAACCCATGAGCTGAATCCTGCCAAGAGACGCCGGTAAAGTAGGACACACAGCGGATTCATTAACAACCACAAAGGACGGCATAACAATTCACACATTGTGCAGAAGAATGAGCAGTAAATGAAGCATGTTGTACACCATACATGGTATGTTATTAGTATGAACGCTGCTGTCAGCTCTGTGGTTGCTAGGTGAAGTGCACCCACTTTTTCTACAGTTTGCAAAAGCCATTAAGACGGAGAAATAAAAGACATTCATTTATAGAAATGCTGCATCTTCAGTACATGGTTTGTACTCTGGCTGCTGCAAATAAAATACTAATAATAATATATTCAAAAGTACTTGTCATTTATACCAAACAATTAACGAAGCCCAGCACCAGCCACCAAAGCTGCTACACAAGTTACACAAGAATTTTACCTTTTTGTTTGAAAAATTCTGCCCTCCTTTTCTGATTTTTCCTACTAATATCATAATCTATTTAAAAAGAGGAATGGCAGATAAAAAAAAAAGGTGAGAAATAATGTATGTAGAGTTATTGTTGATGGACGTGTGCATTATTGCAGACCTTTACTTCTGGCTGTCCTTTGGTTGTCAGCAAGCTCTCCATGCACGACTTTACCGTGTAAAACCTGCACAGGTGACAGAACACCAACAGTCACCGGATGAGTTTTTAAGCTGCACTATCAGAAGCATCCTCTTTGAACTGAAGTGACAACATTGCTCACATCGTCTGTCTGCCCATTGGATTTGGACACTTTCCTGACTGTGGATTCTGTAGAGGCACCGCTGTTGGCATGGTGATCAGGGCAGCCTATCAGAACAGGTGCTGCCGCAGTCAGATTGAGGGTCATCCTGCTCTGGCCTGGCTGGTGGTGATGACTCCCCTCACTAATGCTCCAATCTAATGAAAACAACCAGCCTTCAAAACTAAGGTCACGCCGTTTGTGGCCACGGGTTTGAAGTTAGAGGTTCAATTAGCACAAATCATTAAAAAGGTGGTCAAAGACAAGACCTTCTTTAATTGACTCATTACCCTTGTTGCCATAGCGCCGAACATCCATGGTCAGACTGCCGGCTTGCAGGGAAGATGACATTTTATTCTTCCACTGGTTGTAGTTCATGTGAGCCACTGCGACTCCATTAACAGCCACAATCTCATCGTCCACACACAGCTGGCAAAGCTCCGCTGGACTGCCTGGGGGGGGAGGGGACACATCAGGGAAAAGAGACGAGGACAGAACACCTTTTCTTTAAAGAAATTGTTTGTTTAGCACAAACTGAGCTGCAGTATTGACAGCAAGGATGCTGTTCCAAGTTGAAAAGTAGGCCAGTAAGCCAAAACGACATAGCGGCGAGTAAGTGACACCTCTCTCACTTCCAATTAAATATTCATGGTCGAGTTTTAAATCACTGGCTACATTTTAGAGTTTTATGCATGTAAACAAAATAAAACAGAAATCCCAAAGACCATCTCGCTGTTTACACATGCCTTTACTGCGTATCGCAGCCACACGAGACGCTGCGTGTCTCGTCACTCAAGAAATTGCCTCAGACACATCATTTCTGTGTTTTCGATAGTGGCAATTTGTCTTTGCTCTGTCTGCGCTGAAACCTGTCAGTGTCTTGAATTACTGTTCTTTTTTTAAGGCCAGGATGTTAAAACAAAGATCCTCCTTCCTGGAGAAGAAAACACACAAACTAAACATCGAAGGAACAATGTAGCACTGCACACACATGCTTGTTTCACAATACCAGGCCCAAAGCAAAGACTAGTCAAGATTTCAACAAATCCAGAGATAAATATATATTAATAAAGTCTTACCAGGTTGAATGAATTTGATTCTTGCCCCCGTGGAGTCCCAATGAGTCTGGAAACCAAAGTCTGGTCTACTGTTGGGTTTAAGAGTAAGGCTGACTCTCATGTCACTGTGATCCACCTGAAACGCACACAAGCGTGAAGGTGACACCCTGTGATCCAATGTCCCACGCTTCCTGGTGGAAACTAGATCCTTCTGGTAAGGGATACACGCCGAGGGGCCAGTTTATTATCTACTATGTAGTGCAATCATCGTGGAAGCGCTGCGACAAATGCCATCTTTGGGAAGTTTGAGATGCTGATTCAAAGTGACGTTCATGCCTTCCGTTATATATCGGAAGGCGTTTTTTTCCAACCTTCATTAACTCCAAATAACGAGTGCAGAATAAATCAAAAACACCTCATACATTGAGTCATCATTAGCTTCAAAAAGATGACTGGTGACTCAGCAAATAAACACGCTTTAGGCATTTTAGGGTGAATATTGTTTAACGGCCCTGCACACCCACACAGGTGTTTCCACTTGCTCTGCTGATTAGAGGCTGACTCACCCGTGTGGGTGAAGGAAGAATATAAATGTCGGCTCTTTGTCTATTTACCACTGGATTTTCCAAGTTTGCCGTGCTTCTCCAAAATAGTCATGTTTTGGTCTATGCTCCAAGCTGCTCAGTTCATAAGTAGAAATATATTCTAAGAATCTATCCTCTGCAGTTTGTTGTTTTGCTTAAATCATCACCAAATGATGGTTAATTAAGTCATAATAAATAATGATCAGTGCCTCACCACTGATCCCGAAGGAGAATCATTTCAAACTATGTAGGAAAATGATTATTTTTCAATCTGTTTACTTGTGTTCTTCTAATCTAACTTTGGCTCTTTAGTCTTTCTAATGATCAATGGGCAGTCAGACTGATGGATTGATTTGATAATCCCCAAATACAAAAGAGTAGAGTTCAATCAAATAACACACATAGTACTGTGTGCTGACAGATACTCCAGCATACCTTTGTGAGGTCAATGCTGACATTAGGTGGGAGGGTGGAGCTTTTGTTGCGGTGGGTCTGCAGGGTTGAATACGGCCGTGGTAGTATCTGGGTCTGGGTGGAGGTCTGATGGTGGTGGCCGTTGGTCTGGAAGGAGGTCTGGCTGGAGAGAGAGGCACCCTTCACCTTCTCTCCCCGCTCTGTTCCATTCAGCTTTGCCTGGTTGGCTTTCTTCAATCTCGGCGACACCTGATGCTGACCCTTCAGCTGGGCGGTCGCAGTCTGCCTTTTGAGCAAAGATTTGGCGGTAGGAGAAGCAGATTCCCCGTTCTCACTCGTCAGCGGCAGACCCTGGTTGTTGTCTACCTGCAACACGAAGAAACGCAAGATGTGTGCTCAGAAGGACGGATACATGAGATTGCCATGCCTACGCTTCCATCAGCACAGTCACTTGTCAGTTGGTACTTCATTTCTACATCCAACAGCTTTACGTGAAAACAAACATGTGGAATCCTGTAGTGGGTTGACACGGCTCACAATGGTGCAGCAGCGTTTCTATTATTAACGAGGAGGGCGATCCAAGAAAACAAAAGGTAACACAAGCTCACTCACATATAGCACATATAGCACGCACGCACGCACGCACACTGTAAAATAAGAGAACTGCATCCATTTACTGTTTATTACAGTCCCAGTAAAGCCTGAATGAATCATGGGGATTGGCTATCAAAAAAGTACAATGTTGGAAACATTTTCAGATTTTTCTGAGGGTGATGGAGTGGAGAGGGATTTTTTAGAGATATACTAATATGCCAAGCAGTTACCACTAAAATATTTTGGTTTTTTTTGTCATTATCAACATATCCCATAGAAAGAACAGTTCTCTTGGTTTCTAAAAACATATCAACAAGCCACTCGATGGTTGTTGTAGTTAATTTTGAGTCCTGGTGACATACATACTTGTTGGCGGGTAAATGTGCATTAATCCACGTCTGAAAATAGTCCCAGTCAAATGTATTAATTACTGCCATTTGAGAAAGGTTTCCCCAACTACAGGGCCCAGCTGTTCAGGAAATAAGTATTCATCATTTTTTAAACGGTTTCTTTGTGATCCATTTTAAGGATGTTTGGTCTTTTCATGGAATTTTTGACAATAACACAAATGACCTATTCTTTAAGCCCAGCATCACAGGGTAAAAGGTAATTTGTGCTATTATTAATAAATTGGTGAATTACTGTGTGGAGACCAGTCGATTAAACTCACGGTGCACAGTCTCGGCAGCGAGGACATCCTGGACGGCTTGGTTCCAAAGGGCCTGGCTGTGATTGCAGCAGAGAGACGGGACGAGCCCTCGGACCTCCGGTAGCCACGAGGAAGGCTGGCTGAGCCGGACCACGACACAGTTCTGGATAAGTACTTGTAGGCGCCTGCAGCCTGCTGGCCTCTTCCTTGCTCCAGAGCTGGTTCCCAGGATGTCTTCTGGATCTCTTCCAGGGACTTGCGAGTCTGGTGGGGCAAGTCCTCCAGAGCATCAGCCTCTGCCTGATGAACAGCGTCGGAGCAAAAAGTGGGAACTTTTGGATCAATGCAGAATGGAAGTTCCTTGGCATTCGACATGGATTCCCTGGAGTTGGTTAGCTTTGAGTTGACATTTGGCTTTATAGTTGTGATCATAGTGGAGATGTGATTTGTGAAAACAGTTTTGGGCTGAGCCGGTTCAGATGTGGGCTGGAGAGAAGCTGGGCTGCCCTGCGCTCTGACCTGGGTCTGGGAGCTGAAAGGCCGGTCTACAGATGGGGTAGTAACTCCTGCTCCATCTGATGCCAAGGAAGCTGAGTGGGTCTTCTCTCCAAGGATGTTCCCATCAGAGGCAGGCATCGCTCCAACTGATGATCCCTGAGGATATAGAAGTCAACACCGGCAGGAGATTTGCTAAGCAACAAGCAACTTCACCACAATTATACTAAAGTCGACACCACCAGGGACATTTATCAAGGCAAGGAGCCGTAACAGGACAGAACTGTAAACGTACCTGAGTGTGGGCTGAGTTGTGGGCGCTAAGTGGAGCTGTGGGGCTGAAAGGCGTCTCTGTGGCGTAACCACGGGCCAGCAGAGCCCGAGTATGTGGCCGGAGATCAGAACTCGATGGTCTTGATAGAGGAGGGGTGGCGTTAGCATGAGGGGCAGGGCTGTGTCTGCGTGGTGACTGCTGGTCTCTGGGGGATTCGAAAGGGGAGCCGACGTAATACAGGAAGCAGAAAAAATGGGGGGGGGGGGGGGGTCATATTACATGAGTAGACTGTGGTGTACTGAACAATTAGCGAGGTCCCCAGCTTGTAATACACTTTAAATGTAAACCGTTGGTAGCAACATGGTCTGGCAGTGTAAAATTAGCTCTTCCCTTTAGCCGTGTAGCAGGAGCGTACCTTAGCGGTCTGCTTTGTGCTTCCTTCTTCTCAAATTTGATGACAGCCCCGTTGGCCATCTGGTTAATGACATGCTCTCTGTCTTGAGATTTGGTGCGGAGGTCAGATTTGGTGCTCCTGCGACGATTCTTCCACTTTGTCAAGTCCTGAAACACAATGCACGACCCAATACCCCTGTTGCTTGTAACGAATGTAAATTTATAAATAACTTGAGGCTCAAAACGTTTTCTTATGCTTTAGTTTAGAATAATATTTTTTGCATTATTGGCATGACCATGTATTCAGATATAGTATTGCTAACACTTGCAGCTTTGTTGCTATGGAACTGTAGATGTAGTAACAATAAGGACGGACATTACCAAGGTAGAGAATAAATATTAAATCAAATTTTTTTTAAACCAACATGGAGAATTCCAATTCCAACGAGATCATTCCTTTAAAGCCTTCAGAAAAACTGAAATTGTAACATCTATAATTCTATGACAACTGGGCTAACTTCATCTCCTGAGGATCACGGGAAACCTTTGAGCACATCACACTAACCACATCTACATGGGCCAAATCCCAGCATCCCCCCCTCACGGACTCGGACTCAGATGTGCGTTCCCGTTAAGTGCCTGAGGGTTCTGTCCCACGGTCAAACCATGAAGTGCGTGACGACTCGCTCGTGGACATTTTGTGCCCTTTATGCCCACTTTCAGTAAGTCAGCATCGATGCCGACTTCGCCTGAGGGAATTACCCACAGTTCATAGCGTTGCAACATGAAACACAGGGTTACCAGGGGAAGAAAAAAAAAACACAAAGAGGGCAGCGCATGTGTGGAATATTACATTTAAGCAACTTTCAAATTAAAGATTTAATATGGAACATAAAACAGTTGAAATCATAGGAATGTCATAGGCTCCACACCTGGTTTAATCATCAACCATAATTTAGCTTATTGAGGCCGTTTTAACTAAAATAAGTAAATAAATTATTTAACAATTACGGATGATAGGAGTCTGGGAGACGTTCAGATCAGGCTGTACGTTTTTTAAAAATAAAAACCAACACTTTAAGATAATACATTTTGTGTCATCAAAGTAAAGTGACATGCCGAGTACCGTCCCATTTTACTATTTCCAGCCCTCACAGCCTCTCACACTCAACCACCGACCAGGTGACGTCAGTTAAGTCCTTGAGGGTTCAGGACTTAGACCTTAGGGGGCACATTGGGATTTGGCCATGGACTTTGTGGTGAGAACATATTCTAGCTGAAGACATTTATAGACTTACATCTTGCCACTGAGCTTCACCGTCTTTGGCAGCGACGCTACACTTCCGTTGGTTCTCTTTATTCCACTCCGTTGCCGTGGCCGTGTCCTGGTCCACATCATAGATGGTGTTCCCATCAGGAACTTTACGCACAGGGTACACCATGGGGATGTCACTGAGCGATTTGCTCCTGGTTCAGACAGACGGAGGAGGACATGGAAATAAATAATGGATAAACGGAAAACAAATGCTGCAGCAACACCACGTAGCGGAAGAAGCATGATTAATAGTATTGCAATGCAGCGCACACAAATTGCTACATGTCAGCTCACACACACACACTCACTGTTCACTGTACATCACAGGCCAGCACGTCAGAGTATAACAGCTGCAACACGACACATTCTGCATGCAAACAACAGAATCCTTAGCAAAGTGCGAGCAGCAGAGTCGCATGCAAGTCAAGCAACGCAGCAGTATAAATGGCAACAGATGTTGCTGTCGGGATAACACAACAGCCATGACTTGTAACAAGTAATAGCACTGCTGTGGGCAACGGAGGGTGTCAGATGTGACATTCAAATAACTTACAGCAGCATTTAGCAGGTGGTATATCTAAACTGTGACATCATTTCAACGGGAGGAACGAAGACTGTGATTACAAACAATCCTGTAGTTTGTCATCACTTCTAGTGTCAGGACTCCGCACGGGAAATTAATAGTGGGAGGTATACCAAGTGCTTCATCTTCATGAAAAGGCAAATTATGTTTGCGGCATAATTTAGGTAGGTGGGCAAGCTAAATACAAAGCAAAGCACACCCAGATGCAGCAGCAGCAAAGCAGTTATGCTCAGAGGAGTCTCAGACACTTTTTGTCCAAAACGTACGACTCACCAAATCCAGCCAGGGTTGACCTGAACTGGTCTCTCAGGTCTGACCTGGATTTGATATGCTCTACGGAACCAAAGAAGCAGACACAGACGCCATTATGCATCTAAATATTAAAAAGGCATCGCAACAAATGATGAAGCCTCGACAAGGGGCTATACTGAACTACAAACATTACATGGATAGATTACTCTGAGGCAACATTATTTGAACGCGTGTCTTCAGTGCCTCGGCTGTAATACAAACCTTTAAAAAGACGAAGAAGATCTCAGCAGAAAGAATGCGTTTGACACACGATATTTTAGTCAATTTATTGAGTCATTTTGAGATGCACTGAAGCGATATTCACACAAAGTAAACTGGAACACAGCGGCGGCACAAGAGGTGTTATAAATGACATGAATGTGTCAAGTATGGCACAACGCATGGTTAACCCATATGAAATAATGAGTCACTCAGCATGATGACGTTACAAAGTCCTCACATCAGCAGCACTGTAAACAAGGTGCCAGATAGAATGCCAGCGTGCAGTAGGAAAACATTCAGCGGTAACGGTACACCGTCGAGGCATGTTTCTTTTCCAGATAACTTCATAAAACTGTCGATCAACAGGGAAATATTTGCATATTAAAATGAAGCACTTTGCTGATGGATTCGAGATTTGCAAATGCAGGAATAACAGGTGCACTTTGCCACTTCGGTACGTGGCGAGATAAGTAGGATAGTGTGTTAAGAGCTTGTGTCCACAGTCTGGGGCGTGCTTGCGTGCACTGTGGATCTTCAGACTCGGGAGAGAGTCTCTTAGCGATGGTTTGGAGGCACTCCAGGTGTAGAAGAGACGTCTTGTACTGTAGCAGACGTCACAAGCCAGGAAATTAAGTCCAACACTTCCTCGGACGAACCCAAAGCTTTATGACTGCAGTCAGAGACGAGGAAAACAAGATGCATGAAATGAGTGCAAACGTTATGAACGGCAGACTCGATAAATAACACGGAAAATTTGATTAAAAAGAAATTGCAACACATTGGGTTTAGCAGTTTGAGTCATCCGTCTTGCAAAGTAGCGCTAGCTATTCCTGCAGGCCTAGCAAACTAGGATTTAGTTTGCTGCTGTAATTAAGATGGATTTTAGCATTACTATCCAACGCTATAGCCAAAAACATTTGACCTTGTTATTTAAGCGACGCGCAAAAGAAGTTTCATGTTAGTACAGTAAGTCAGAGTCCAGCCATGTAGTATTTTTCACTTCTTTAAAAGTCATCATGATTACTTTCTGCCCAGGCAATGCAACTTTAAGCAGTAAAGCAACCAGCAACAGTACAAACTGCAGCTTCAGCCTTGCCTTCTTTAGGAAATAAAGTATTAGTGGTTCACCGCCTTGTTTTGTAGAGCTGTAAAAAAAAAAAAAAGCCAACAGACCTTAAGCCTTGCATCTTCCGATACCAGGGTCTTCTCTGGGAGCCGAGATAGATCGTCCGCACACGACTCTCCTCTTCTGGTGTCCAATATCGGGGTAAGAAGCGGTCATAGTCGGGGTTGTTAGACGTCTGATGAAGGGTCTGCTGCACTCGCCGGAAATACAAGTCATCTAGGACAGGGTCTGCGTCAGTATAATCGTCCTCCGAGTCTTCCTCACACATAGCTCGCAGGAAAAGCTCTTCATCAATAGCACACTCGGGAGGAGTCACGGCGAGGTGAGGTTGGAGGGGGAAAGGGGCATCTTCAATGCTGCAGCAAAGAGCGAACATTGCTTTGGGAAAACTGGTAACACAGTATCACAGGAATGATCCGAGCTGCTTCAAAATGTTAAAAGTGGGGCTGATGATTAATGCAAGGAGGCCATTTCGTTGGTTTTTAAGGAGAAGGAAAGGGTTGTTATGCACAGCTTATCAGTTTCCAAGTAGTGGAGTGGCAGGTAGAGTGGTTGAGAAATAAGAGGCAAGCAGGCTGCCACAAAATATATTCTATTTCTTTAAAAAAATTCTCTTAATATCTTCCTAGCCCAAATTTTCACCAAAATATGGGTCCTTTAAAAAAAGTACAGCTAATTACAACAAGAATGTGAACAAAATCACTCAGACATCACTCGGCCTTGATTGACAAAGTAGTTCTGATGGATTTTCGCAGGAACACACATCATTGATTTGGATTCAGTGTGAAGAAAGAAAAGTTAATAAGAAACTCCAAACAGCAGATGAGTCGTTAACCGATTTGAAAACCTTGAAATTTGATACAAAATGAGTTTCAACCAAGAACAATCCATGTCATAATGCTAATGACAGATATTACTGAACCCAGTTTTCTCTTCATAGGAATATTAGGATGACAGCCGTTTCCAAAATACTGTATGTTACCTTTGGACACGGGAACAAAATTATTGTGTCTAGTGGGATAATATTTGGAGGATTATCTGAATAATATTGTGAATTGCAATTATTTCGCCCAGTATAATGGTGACATGACATTTCCATATGGTCCCATGCCTAGTATAGGGATGTTTAAGTTGAAATGCCACCTAAAGTAAACATTTAAAACATTCAAATCCAGCGAAGATTTGAATGTTGGAAGCTAAATAACGAACTGTAAACAGTCCTTAAGCACCTTTGGATCAGTGAGTTAGTGGCAGTGAGTGAACTCTCCGTGTACAGCAGCCGACACACTTGCAGTACCTGGCGAGTGGACTAGTGTAGTTCCTTCCAGTCTCCTCTCGCCCTTGTTTTCTCCGAAGGAGCGGCGCTGGGATATGAGCTCTGTTTTGCTGGGTTGAGGGCTGTGTGGTCTCCATCCTGAACACTTGCTCAGCTTCCGCGTCACTTCCACAACCTTGAGGCCGCAAATGTGTGGAAAATGAGAAACAGACGAGACAGGCGAACAAAGAAGGGAAACGTATGTAGTCCAAGGATGCATAAAAGTGCGAGTAAGTATCAGAACACAACCTTGAGAAGAACTTTAGAGGGTGACTGAGTCTTCTCAGAGCGCAGTATTTTGTCCTCTCCCGTCACACACACACTTTTATCACCACGGTGTGGAACTTGCCACAATCCATCACTGACGTGCACGGAGACAGAGCACGGCAGAGTGCAGACAGATGACACATTGAGCACGAGGATCAGAATGTTGTTGATCAAGCATAACAACGTGGTTGCATATGGAATCATCAGCTTATTGTCATTCATGAGTTTTTGATAAATGCATTTCTGCTCTGGCATGTTGTCTTGCGGACTGACAGTAGCAGGCAGATCTCAGGGGGAAAAAACTCAATGTTTGATAGGACGGGATGTCTTCCTCTCGCGCAAAAGTTGCCTGAGCAAGTTTGTTGAGCGAGGTTAGTTGCACAAAGAGCCCGACAACAGAAGCTGCATAAAAATAAAAGTAGAAAAATCTAAATAAAAGTTTCATTATTCTAAGCGATTTCAGCACAGTCTAAGGATCTCGTCTGGCACCTTTGAATCCGATCACTCCACTGATTTCGTGTCAACCGATTCATCTGGCGTGACGACACGAAACAGCGGTTCACCAATTAAAAACGGCTGGATCCGAGCTGCACCGTGTGGGAACTAACAATCAGCCAATCAGCGCCGTGGGCAGGCCGTTGTGTGCAGGAACCGAGGAGGAAAGCATCAGACGACACCCTTTGCGTCGGTTCCGTGTGGCAGCTTTCCACCCAACCAACATTTTCTCATTACGCAAAAGGCTTTGAGAACTTTGAGCCATGAGAAACCCACCCATGTATTAAAGGGCCAAGTCAGCTCGTGTCTGTCTCTTTCACGTTAAGGCAGCTTTGACCCCTTTAACCCTCCCCAAATCAACAAAATAACTTTACATATACAGCACGTCTTTTCAATATCGCCCAACATCATAGTCTAGCCGCTCTCGTTCTTAACTTGCCCCACTCGACTCTTAAAATAAATGGCCAACGTATGTTGTCATGGCAACACATCACCGGCCTACTTAAGAGGATGATTCAGGCGGTTATGTTGGTCTCTGAAGACTGAAGATGGAAACAAGAGTGTACAGCAGGTTGCCAATCCTGTGATATCAGACAAGTGTCTTCTGCAGCCAAACAAACGGAGTCACACATGAGGTGGTGCGCACAAGTGATTGGCTGGAAGGAGACTGGAGAACGCACCGGAAAACATACCTTCACTGTTCTGGCGGAGGGTTCGGGAACCCGGCGGGTCGATGCCGTCCACGGAGTTCGCCGTCTTACTGCTCGGCCTCATCTGACATTCCTCCCTGTCTGGGTACCAGCGCTCCTTCACTAATGCATTACTGCCCTCATCTAGAGCCTGGATTAAGAAGGCAGGGCTGTGTTAATACAAGTAAATACAGCTGTATTAAAAGCCTAGAAGAGCAGCGTACCTTGGATAAGGCCAACCCTAACATTTTACATTCAGGGCATTTAGCAGATGCTTTTATGCAAAGTGACTTACAATAAGTACATTTGTTGGATGCAACAGCCCTTCAAAGGCCTTGAAGTTGAGCTGAGGACCATTGTAGAATGAGTCCAGGTGAGCCTTGCGACCCAACCAGTAGATAGTGATGAGAACCTGAGAAAGAGTGAACAAAGACACATTATCTACCACACACACCATGTCCTTCTCCTTCCCTGTAAAAAGGTAAGTGGAGGATTTCCAATGAATTTATTTTAGTGGCCCGTCTATTTTTCCCCTCACTTATTATACCCATCTGTGGTTGGCTAATGCACAAAATGAAATCCCCACCTCAGTGTTGTAGTACTCGAGATTGGTCTCAAGACCACTTTTTAAAGGTCTCGTCTCGAAATTGATCGCATTTTTACTCTCTGCTGTCTCAGTCTCAGACAAAGAGGAATTTGATTTCAACACCACAGCTGCGGTGATATCCCCAACTTGTCTGTGCATGTCTGATGTTTTGCTAACATCATTAATGCGGTTGCTCACCTCTGCAATGCCTCTTTTGTTTCCCCATTTGCCATGGAACACTTATACATACACACATTGACAGTCTGGCAATAAAAGAGGTGAATTAAGAGGAATCTGCATTTGTTTTTCTGTCTGCGTTTTTCATTTTATTAGAAAGTGCAACATTTTTTCCCCTTCATTTCATCTCCATTTACTCAGGACTAGTAATAGAAATAGTTTTACAATGGATTAATGTTTCTTAGCTTCTTACCTTTCAAATGAGATGAGAAATGTTCATCTTAGCTTTATGGTTGAGGGGTTATTCCCGATTCATTTTGTGTTTGTCATATTTAAGGTGGGTTTCTTTTCAGCTTTAGGCATAGAGCTAGGGGATATGTAGCTAAGGAGATCTTGAGAAATGTTAAGGGAATAAGCAAAAACTCTGGTGGCAAAACAAGAAGAAAGTCAGAAGATCAGCAACATCATGAGGATCCATCCTCTGGCTGTACTAAATTTCATCAAATAGCTTTTAGCCTGGACCAATGTGACTGATTGACATGTCTGAAAGTGCTGTACAACTGTAAACACACAGCAACAGCCACAAGGAATGCCGGTGAGGCCGGGCACGTCTCCTTTACCAGACAGCTTAAAAACACAGGGACCAGCTGACACCGTTAATAAAGACAGCGAGTAAAGACCTGTGAGATGTGGACCTCCTCCTGGCATTTTGTGTTTTTATTATTTCGGCAAGCACAGCCATTTGGATACGATATGCTCGTCATTTGCCTTGAGGAGAAGGATGTTCTTTGACAGACGGCCTTTCTCCCTGGCAGAGCAGCAGCAGTCTGGGTTGCAAAGGGATTCATCCACAACACTACGTGTCAGAATTTATCCATCAGTATCTCAACAAAATCATCATAGAATGGTCAACAGATGGAAGAGATCCACGTAGGGCCTTGAGAGGTTGGATTCATTTAATAAATATTTGATAACACAATGTTCGTTAGATGAAAAAGACGGAACATTTTCAATGGTGATAAGGCCTCCGTCTGGATTCCCCATTATGCCTGATGAACCTCACCAGTCAATGGAAGGTATTCACTGAATACAGGCATTATCTCAAGTTCCAACAATCACTGCAGAGTAGCAATATGACCTAATAAAGGGTTACTTTCATGCTTTCAGCACAAAATGATGTAAAGAGAGCAATTCTGTTGGACATAGACGCCTGTTGGAATCACTGGAGCTAGAATTGCTTTTAGATTTCCCTCATTTGTATACCGGAGCGAAAACGAGCATTACGGGCTTATGCAAGTCTGACGCACAGGGACAGCATGTGTTCATTATTCTTTAATAGCTTGCCACCTACCTCACGCCAAGGAAATCATTACCCTGCACACAACAGGTAGATTAATCCTATTTAATGGCTTTATCTGCCGCATATGATTTTATGTACCATAAATTATTTAGAAACCGTTAAATCTCTCATCAGGTCCTGTTAATGTTGGCCCTAATTCACATCCGTGTTCTGGCATTAGCAGACAATTTTATAAAACATGACACAGATTAACTGTAAAACCAAGAAAACTCAATAACTATCATAATAAACAAGCTTATAATACATCACTCCAACTAAAGAAAGCAATTTGCACTTCGTTTGAATATTTAGGGCGCAACAGTCCATATCAGCACTTAACCACATTGCATCACTGCTGTATGTTGAAACAGCGTGGCAAGGCTCCGTTTTGCTACTTTCTAACTTGCTGTATGAAAAAGCCTTTAATTATTTATGAATATGGTCAGAGACCTGCAAGAAAACTGGATTTTAATTCATGCAAATTGACCCTAATTGGTTAATTCAAAGAGAAATGCTACATCCATTTCAAAGAAAGAGTGCTCAGACAAACGGCCTCATTACTGCGTCCATGTCGTCAGCCATTGTGGGATTCAAATGAGGCTCACAGATAACCAAACAACCTCATAAGCTTTGAAACATGTAAAATACCAGCAGTGCATACAAGCGTGTACACATACAGTACAGTACTCCATGCACACGAAACACAGTTGTTGCAGTTGGGACGAGCGAGATACATTTTAAAGGCCAGCTGAAATTAAATAAATGCCAAATGCCTCTTCAACATCTAGATCACAACCACGGTCATATGGTGCAACTATTTAACAAAACGGCAACAAAATCATATATTTTATATCAAAATTAAATATCTCTTTTCTTTGTGGAAAACTGAGCTTAAAAATATTATGACATCCATCCATCAATCAATCAATCAGCAAATCCGGCTCGGCACAGAGCTAAAGAAGATTGTGAGCTAATCAAAACAAATTCTTCCAAACGTTAACGTCCTGCTCCTGTTTCACTCAAAAATACATAATTATACGGAAGCTAGATACTCTTGAAATGTTTTTAAGCCAGATTGATGAAACAAAACTACATTTTCTGTAGTATAACTGGGGTTTAATGCCAGCTTTTTGTGGTAAATAGGACGTTGACTACGGACTGTCCTATGTAGGTTCATCCATTGGTAGGGGGCCTTCCAGCTAGACAGAGTTGTCTTTATAGTTTTCACTATCACTGGCCAATGAGGGAATCAGCAAAATATATGAATGCTAGAAAACAACTTACATTTTTGAGTCTTCTGTTGCTTTCATCTTGCCTAAAATGAAACAGGAAGAAAATAATTATCCATACAGCAGAGCGCTATGTATGACTGCACCCTGCTGTGAGCTGTTGGGGGAGGGGGGGTACAGACGACAGTTACTTCTTAAGCCTTCTCGTTTGCAACTAAATCGGGTACTTATCGTACTTTATAGTGGCTATCAACTTGTGCAAAGCAGAAGCTTTCCATCAGGTGAAGCTCATACCTTTAGAAATGCAAATGCAGCTGGGAGTTTACTACCATAAACTTTGTCCAGCGCGTGTGTTGCAGTAAAACCTGCTTGAATGTGCTCAAAGCAGCCAATACAGAACACATTAATGAGCCGTTGTATTAGTCGAGCGAGTTGACCTTCACAAGTAACGCTGTCACGACCTCCTGTAGCTTCAGGCTGTCGTACACATTCACTTAACCCGACATGACACTGCTTGTGAGTGACGACTGTACCTGAATGTAGCGCGCGTGGACAGATCCTGCAGGTCTCCTGGATGAAACAGCTGAGACACATTCAGTCCCAGTTTGCCGCTGGCTTTCAGGAATAAGTTCACGTTATCCTGGAGATCAAAATGACAGAGACAGCTGCGTGAGTGAAGGTTGAAACTGGGAGAGAATCAGAAGAAGTGGTCGACGCCGTTTGGGATGAAAGAATGGCAAGAGAGCGGTTTGATCCGATATCTAAAAGCATTTAGATGAAGAGTTTTAAACCTTCTTGTTCTAAATGCATCACCACTAGGGCTGGGACCATGGTTATCCATTATTGATTATTCCTTAGCCATTAGTCTGCAATGTTAAGGTAAAATAATACTTCTGCACATGGAAGTCCAGCATTGGTTAAAAGGAAGGCTAAGTCAAAACCACAATTTAATTTAAATGTGATGTTAAAGCTTTAAACGAATGGCATGATGAACTTCCTACAGGTTCATTATTTTCATTTTAATTTACCTTTGTTCATGAAACACTATGCTCGTTTGTTTTTACTGCATTCAATACAACCAAAAAAGTAATAAATCTTCTCTTCTTTAGGTAATGACCCTTTGCTGAAATGACATCAATATCAGCAGATTTTATGACATTTTATTGCTTTTTATTACATTACGCTGTTGAAGACAGGCTTTTAAAACATTTGAAATTAGGAACTAAGGACAGGTTGAATTATCTTAAGGTCAGTATCTATATACTACTTACAGTGTTACCCAACTTATTGTGTGTGCTTGTGATTGCCATCGACAGCCACTTGAAAGTCACAACGATTATTTTGGAAAGTAAAAGAGTAATTTTAGGTACACCATACATGTAGGCTGTGTAAGATAGTTCGATAAGATTAGGGTTAGTCAGTTAAGTTTAAGCAGCCTCTAGTGGCAAACAGACAAACTGAATACACCGATTTTAAAAGAATACCCATAGTGATTAAGAACTTGTACTTGATTTATACATTATTTCTATTACATATTATCTGAGTTCTAATAAAATTGTATAGATAAGAAATCTACCAAAAATAAAGGAAGCTAAGGAAGGTGTGATTAACTACCAATGTCAATTATGGGGAACAAACGTTCTAAAAGCAAACTGTATCGTCTACGTACTTAAATGGCTACTTCAGGGTTAAAAACAAATCAATACAGATACCCATGTCCTAGAAAATGTCAGCAGTTAAGTAAAGCAGCCTGCAATTAATCTGTAATTGTAACATGCAAAGCCACCAGCGAGGTCAAAGTATGTGCAGATTCCCTGCTGCATCTACACGTCACCATGCACTGCTGGGCTTCGTCCACTTATTGGCCCTGATGGGAGTTTGCTATGTTTCTCTGCCTTTGCTTTGGGAAGTTTTAACAATTATACTTAAAAAAAAATAAAAAAATACAGCTTGAAGCCAAAAGAAAAATCTGCATTTGTATTTCTGCCGAATAAATTAGAACAGTTGCGTTGCAGTTTCAGGTCTGTCAGACTGCAGCAGCAACGTCTATCAGGACCTTAAACAGGAAACCACACAATGCGTCGACACATCCTGGCTAGCAGGTGCCTTCTTATTTTCTAATTCACTTGTTCAACACTCAAGGCCGACTACACCACACCAGCAGGCTACCTGTCACACACACACACACGCACACAGTAAGAACTGTAAAATTGAACACTCACAAGGCCAGCAATGGGAGTAGAAAGCCTGTTTACTCTCTTAATAATGCCAGGTTTCAGCTGGTTGATCAAGCTATAAGGGAAAAAACAGGAAAGGGAAAACAATTCACAAATATTCTAGTTTATGTTTGAGAACAGACACATAATTGTATCATCAGGGGCCCATTCCACAAAAGTAGCTAAAAAGAGCAGTGCAAATTAATATGGCCTAGTTAAATTCAAGCCAAGTTCCATAACTGCACTTCTGGGCTACGGTGAATTTGTTGGTCTTTTCATTGTTCTTTTGTAGCAACAGGCTGATGTTAAAGTGTTTTGGAACCCCACAGAAGGTTTTTTTGTTTTTTGTTTGTTTGTTTATTTCAAGGTCAGGTCAGGTCAGGTCTGTGCCACTGCATTCTCTAACAATAGGTTTGCAGTCATTTACCTTGAATTGTATTCTCTGAACGTAAAATGTAACACCTTAAAGAGTTTGTGCATCATTACTCACTCGCAAAGCAGGACTCCGTTTTCCAAGGCAGCACGGAAATTGTTGCAACCAAACGATTTTCCAGTCACCTCCTAAGATGGAGGAAAAATAATAAAAAAAACAATCAGTATGATTAGAATTTATCCATTGACTGTAGCATTTCTGGTTTTCCACCATTGGCAACAACTTGCTGTGGATAGTCTGTAAATGCAAACGGCCAACTAATAATAATAATAATAATAATACATTTTATTTGTTGGCGCCTTTCAAACACCCAAGGTCACCTTACATGATGAATTCAATTCAATTCAATTTTATAGTGTCAAACAACAGAAGTCATCTCAGGACACTTAAGGCTTGGTTATGCTTCCGCGTAGTGATCACGCAACGGCCACGCAGTTGCTTGGAGACCGTGATGGTTCTGCGTTGGGTTTACGTTTCGAAATGCAATTCAATGCCACACCGGTAAAGGGCGCTATGTTTTTTGTAAAGACTGACCGACCGACCGAGACTCTTGACGTATATAGTCGTTAGCCTCGTTATAGCCTATTTGTTTACTTTCCGGCAATAAACATCCACAATTTTTCAGAACTTGGTGTTTTATTTCTTTGTGCAAAAGCGACAAGGTGCAAACAATAAAACGAGGTGAAAACAATAAAAGTAGCCTTTTAAAAGTTTAAATGGCGGTGTTTATGAGTGGAAACCGGAAAGCAGTCTCCAGCGGATGTAGTTAGCGGACCAATCACAGCCAATGCCGCTGCGTTGGTGTTGCGTCGCCTCGACGCGCGTCTAGGATTTTTGGGAGGTGCACGTCAGGCCCTTGCGTTGGACGTAAGGGGGGTCCGCAAGGACGTAAGGGGTCCGCAAGCCCCCTTGCGTTGTGTCGACGCGGAAGCATAACTTGGGCTTTAATATTGAGCAGGACTAGAATACGCTCAAAACTAAGAAACCTGATATATTGACCAAAATACGCTTTTATAATGAGCTAATGAAAAGCATATTGGTATTTGAGTGTATGTCAGCCAATAGGTAAAAAGAATGCCAGTACTGAAATGGCAAAAATAGTTTGCCGAACAGAGAGTGCTGACAAGCATATTTTTCCAATTGTAAAACATGCCAGTACATTACTGCAATTCTAAAAATGGAAGGAAAAAAAACATCAAAAAATTTGATTTATTTAAAAAAAGTCTCATCATCATTATGAGATTTTTTTTAAAAACACTCAAATAATAATCAGCATCATATACCCATACTTGTTACATCGTATACAGACTCACTAATGGCTTCACAGACTGCTTTACTGTTAACAAAATAACAACAAACATAGTACATAGCATTACTGCACTGGAGAGAAAAAAAACAACACTGAAAGTTAGATTTAAATCCAACACAGTTCATAAATTGCTATATGGTTTCTATGGTGCTGAAAGCATTTTAATTAAACGGTTAGGTTCTACTGTTGAAGAATGAGCCGATCCTTTATGCACTTTAAATTCAGCCGTTCGTGGAAAAAAAACAACTACCATAACAAAAAATGAGGAAAACAAGGTCCTGGTTGAAGTTAATTAAAGTAATTATTTAGCTCAGTGCATTGAGCATTTCCCCGTTTTGTGGTTGTTCTCAACAGTAACATAAAATAAAGTAAATGAAGTGAGCTGGATAGTGTTGGGATCCCGCTGAAATATCCTCCAACTACTGCACAAAACCAAGGCTCTATATAAATAATCACAATATATCTCCCAAGAAAAACTCCTGGCTATAAAAAAGAAAAATGCATGTGGACAAACATTCCCACAAAAAAACAGCAAATATGTTTTCAATCAAAATAAACAACCTACATGATTTTACATGGCAGAAGCAAGCACAAAGCAAAGGAGGCTTTGTAATGAGTGCATAAAAATGGGGCCATTAAGGTTCAGCTCCATCACTAACGGAGGGCCCCAAAAGGCTATTCTTCTCACTAATTAGTCCCCCCAGGAATCCACAATCACAATTCATTTGGAGTAGAAGTGGGCATGAAGCGGAGGCTTCTCCGTGGAGTCAGACCGACAAAGCAGTGCCAGGTTAACACAATCATGTGGTCAAGATACTGCCCCTTCCATGGCACCAACACTCTTAATTGGTCATTTCAATAAACTATTGGGCCCATGAAACCTCACATCCAATGGACTTCAACCGTAGGAAAACTTCTTGAGGAAGCTTAATTTGATCAAATAGAGTTCCCAAATTCAAACAGGAAACAAGGCAATTATTTAAACTGGGTTAAAAATACAGCCATCACGATTTAGCTCATATGGTCCAGTTCCAACATGCAGCCCATAGAACAATGTAACATTTAAAGCTGCGATGGATAATCAAGTTGATTATTTTAAAGCAAAAATGCCAAATGTTCATTAGTTCCAGCTTCTCAAATGTGAGGCAATGGCAGATGACAGTGAACAGGACATCTTTGGACATTGTACAGTTGAGAAGATAAAACAAGACATTTGAAGATGTCACCTTGAAATTAAGAATGCAATCTGCATATTTCACCATTTTGGGGTATTTTAGTCTGAATTGAGCAAATGATTACATAATGGAAATGATTGTGATGCAGGAAACGGAATTCCTCTGGTAAAATAGACTGGTGGAGACGGCCCTCGTCTGAAAGAAGCACATCCTTTTAAACTGGACACTGCTCCGGTCTCATCAGACACTAAATTATCCGTTTACACAACGTAGACGAGGACAAGCCATTCTTATTTCTGGACAATTTAACGTATGGACGCGTATTATCCTGTAATCCATTTACAGTAGCATTTCCTTCATTGCAACATGGCATATCATCTGACAGTGCAGGAAAAGGGGGGGATTGGCATTGGGTGAGTGCTCTGGACAGAATTCACATAATGATCCACTCAGACACAATTGACATTAATTGTATCATTTGGAGTTTGACAACATCCAGTGGCCACAGTCTACACATTGTGTGCATTGGCCATGATTTTAAGGATTACAACTTTAACAATGTTTGGGCAGGAGCAGTCTGGAACAACCTGGAACATGCACTTTTATATCTGAAAACACATTCCCCACCATGCATGGAGGAACCTGCCTGCTGGAGAACAAACCCTCTCTCTTCAACATGACTTGCAGATATCTGCCTTCCTTCCTTGTGCATTCCCCTCCGAGGCTCTGTGTGAATCCTGCAGTCAAATCATTTTTTATCTGTGCAAACACAGAAGACTCTCACACAGGCCTCTCCGTGTCAGCAGGCGAGCTCCTCTCATCGACGCCTGCTTTGCATATGAACTCACAGATAAGTGGGAGATAAACGAGCGTTGAGTCGGAGTCAAATATTTAGCACCAACTGTTTTTAGCCAGTTTAAGTCCTAATGATACAAACCACGGCTGAGATGTTACACCTTTCTCTCGACAAGGGGTTAAACGCTTGTCTGCCTGAATGCACGAACAAGTGAAGAGGAGAAGAAGACAGCAGGTGAAAGGGAGGCTTGTACCTGGATCCAGCGCTGAGCCTCGGTGAACGCGTCTTCGCAGCTGACGCTGATTTGCTGGCGCCACTCCATCGCTGAACTTCCCAACGAGCAAAAGGCTGCAGAAAGGGGCAAAAGAGAGTTAATTACCACCAACCACCACCGAGCTCATCACATAAACTGCACTCGCGTCAACGAACGTGCACAAGCTCCACGCCGCGTCACGAATGAGACACCTGTTCGGTCACCTACCTTGTGCTGCTGTTTGGTCGCTCACCGGGGAAAGTTGTCCGCTAATTGACAGCCAGTTTATCATCAGCAGACACTTCTGCCGCCGTGCTTTCCATCGCTGATGAGCCCCGCTCATTGGTGGAGGGGGAGCAGGAAGGTCTCCGCCCACTTCTCCACCACGAGCAAAGTTTCTGAGCTGAAGTGAAAGCGAGAGGAAGCGCGTGGACGGTGTGCAGGGTGTCACCGAGCCCCTGGTGGCGTGTCGGTGTATGACACGGTGCTCCACGGTGAACGGCGACTGACTGAAGAGGTTTAAACGGTGATTGGTCAGTCCCATATACTGATATATGATCCAAGTCCAATCTTTGCTGACCCTCTACTAACCTTCTTTTTCTATGATGAATTTTATGAATAGCTTTGCTTAAGCAATACACCTTAAGATTCCAGCTTGTTATATTGTGAACTGCTTCCAGTTTCTTTTACCAATGGTGATTTCTTTTATTCTTATTCAACTGATGCTCAGAGGGATACATTTCTTTTTCTGCTGCTCCTAAAAGCTTTTTGTTCTCCAGTATAAAACATGACCGTTTTTTTTGTTGTTGTTTTTTTTGCAAACCCTACAAATTAACATTTAGTTGTGAAGAGGACTTTATACAGCCTAAAACCACAATTCATAGCTATAATATGGTCTTACTTTATACTTAATTTACTTACTACTTGGCTTAAGAGTCATTTAATCAATAAACTAAAGCTGTTGTTTAGTTTGGTCTTATTATCATTAATGTAAAATATAACTACTTCCCCGAGTTGCTTTAACTGCCAACTTCCGAGAAGGAATACAGATGACATGACCTGGGAACCTCAGTATAGCCCTGTCGAAACATGATCAATAAAACTAAACAGCCCACTGCTTTGTAACTTCTGCATCTGGTAATAAATGATGAAGGGTCAGCATCATGTTGTTCTGTGCACACCTCCTGTGGACGTTGCTGCGCTTAGTTCCTCCTACAGCATGTGAAATTTAAGAAGCCTCGTGTCCAGTAAGCCATTAACCACAGAGGATGACGAGCATTTAAATGGCAAATGTCTCAAATAAAAGGTTTATATATATCTACAGATACAGAGACAATCTCCGTCTGTCTCGTCTTCCTTTTATAGCCACATCCTCTGTCCCTCCCTGTAAAGACAGCAGCAGCCTGATAACGTATGCTACACTGAAGTGATGAAGGATCATTTTCATACATGATATATCGCCACATGAGTGAATAGGAAACAGTTTTTCTTTTGTATTCACATGTCATTGTATCGTTTGAAAGCCGGGTAAGAATGTGGTGTGTAGCACACGCTCACTTCAATCCAATTTCCTGCCAAATGCCCAAAGAGGTGCACTATATGGGAAGACGTCGGTGATGGAATCACACTATTTAAAAGTAAAATGAGGCGCGGAGGTGCAGGGCACTGTAGAAAATGTAATGAGATGCCTAAAGAGCACAAAGAACATTATGTGAATCAATAATCCTCACAGACTTTCAATTTATTATCTTAACCGGGGAAATTAAAAGATAATTTCCTGCACCATCTGGCAGTATTATTACTCCAACAGAACAATAGAGATGAACTTTTTTGTGTTGCTTCAATCCTGAACCCTCTCACTTTGTAAGTATTAAGAGTGAGAGTTGGTTTTTTTTCACCATGTAGGCTACAAAACATCTTTAAAGATTCATTCAAGGACACTCTTGAACCTTTAGTTCTGAAAACAGGTGGACTCATAGAACCAGTACGCTGCAAGGGAAGAAACATTTTCAGAATAAATGCACCCCCTTTTGTCTTGCTTGACATTTGCTTACATTATCTTAGCTCGTGGGATTCCCTGGTGAGTTCATGTCAGCGTGTTCATGCGAGATCGTGACCGCAGCTCAGTCTTCTCTGTCAGTAGCAAACCGAAGGAAACAGTACTCCACCGTTCCTGCGCATGTGATGCTAATTGATCTTGAAAGTGAAGAGTGGCGCACTCGAGAAAACAGATTGATGCTCATCATCTTTATTTCAGCAATGAGGGTTTGTTGCACATACTGATCTGCTGCTGATTAGACGCGGAGTGAGATTAGTCAGTATCAGCCCAACAGCTCACAGATGATGGAAACAATATCACTGGTCCCCGATAATTAAATTAGATAGATAGATAGATAGATAGATAGATAGATAGATAGATAGATAGATAGATAGATAGATAGATAGATAGATAGATAGATAGAGTCTATATGCAATTGTTACTTAGAAATTTAAAAAAATATTGATCAATTCTCTTTTCTTTTAGTGTTACATTTACTATACAGAGTGCTGTGTCTGTCATTTCTGTTTAGGCCGCCATCAAAGTTTGCGTTATCTTAGAGAAGGAGCGAGTCTATAAAAATGAGCTTTAACGGCATAAAAATGTAACAGAAAACAACGCAGGACAGAGGTGAAATGGATTTCATTTGCAGCAAGTTTTCCTATGAATACAGCAGCTTATCAGAGCTGAGGAAATGATCTATTGCATTTATTTATGACCACCAGCAGGTGTTGCTGTAACTCTGCATGTGTGGCACATCATTTGGAGGGAGGCTTGGTGGGGGGGTGGGGGGTGGGGGGGTTGATGGGGGAGGAAGTTGATGGCTTGCTATTGCGTTAGGAGACTGGAAAGGGTAGACTGAGTGAAATGGACAGTGACGACAATCTGATTTGCCTTCACATGAAGCTGTTGTTTCCCATATTTCCCATTTGCCTTCCCCCCTGGGTCTAGTCCAGTGTGAGAAGAGTGATGTGATGCTGCTCAGAATACCCAGTTTTCAATTAGACCCACTATCATTACTGCTTCCAACAGCAGCAACATCAACGGCTAATCTCCTTTCCATTATTTTCTAGATAGAATTTGAATTGAAAACCAAGAGCTTTGGCCTTAAATGTTTAACAAAAAAAAGATAAGTTTGGAATATTTTCACACAGATGTCTTGATCACACTGACTGCCAAAAACGTTTCTGTCACCACTTGGGTTGCTGTGTTCATACACAGTCTTATGGTATTTAAGAATAATTATGTGTTTGGGTTACTTTAAAGCTAAATATAAATATTATCTTCAAATGTAATAACATCTTTTATCCTTGGGGTCTTTGATTGCAGCAATTTAAACCTCCAGAAAATGGTTGTAATGGCAAGTTAGGGCCCTGCATATTATACAATTACAAGTGTTTGTGACCTCAATACCAACCTATTAAAACATATGTAAAATGTTCATGTATCCTTTGTGTTTTGTTCACCTAAAACAGCCTGTGGTCAAATTGACCCGAGAGCTTACAGACTCATAAATGTGTACAGGACATTGAAAATATCATGTACTTTTATTTGTCCCCATTAAATTAGAAAAAGTAATTACATTTTCAATTTAAAAGAAATGCTGTGAGGCAGAGACGTCGGTTAAACATTGAATGGGATCAAATTGACCCCCCAAAATAACAAGAGAATTATAGGAATCTGTTCACCACCAAATATAAAACTGTATCTATGTTTCTGAATTTTGAAAGCACACTACAAAACATTATATTGGTCAAATGGAGTGAACCACTGATAAGAAGCTGATTAGTTCAATCGCATCTTACACAAATTAACAATCCAAACGTATTCTTCTCCAGCAATGACATGCAGTATTGCTGCAGCTAGCTTCAGTCTCACTCAATGGGGGCATCAACCTGATACGTCTGTCTGCATGGCCAAGTACTGTCTGTACTGTATTATATTAGCTATTTTACACAATGAGTGAGAGCTATATCGTAATGTTATACTTGGTGCAGAGACTGCATTAGTGAATCATTAGGGTCATGGTTCTCAAATCTGAGATCGTTAGCTGCAGGGCTTGCCGACAGTGCTCCTCTGTGAACGGCATAAGAGGCGGACGGAGAGGCTTAAGTCTCCCCTTACACTGTAGAAGTAGCCATAGTCAGTCTTTACATATTTTATCCAGATAATCATGCACGCTAAAACAAATACTTCCATATTCTTGTACTTGTACTAATGGATTTATTCATTTGTGTATATAAATGCTAGATATGGACATTATGCAGGTATGTGCACTCTTACTTACCTGTTGCCTTTTTCTATGCTTAGAAGAAGAAACAAACTGATTATTACCTACTGGTACAGCTGTTATTGTGCCATGCCAGGGGTGTGAGTCCAGTAATTTCTTGTGGTGAAGATGGAGAGAGAGTGATCGGCTCTAAACAGCTAAAATCTTATCATTATTGTTATTAGGGAGCATGATTATGACCATTACTATGAGTAAACAGCATATGTGTGTCTTGAAGTGGAGGGAAGGTGGACATTGAAGCCACACACTAGCAACAATTGGGGATTATTGACTGTTATGAACTGCTTTCCCGCTGTTATCCTTTTAAAGATAATATATTAACACAACAGGTTTAAAGCTGCTTGTCTGTCAGGGACTGAACTGTACTACCACCAGTACATTTCTACTCGCCTCCATAATATTAAGTAAACCGTGAATGAGTATACGAAATTAAGCAAAGGATTCAGTGTATTACAGCAATACAGACAGTTAGAGCATAGGCAAAAAGGAAAGGAAAATAATCAATTTTGCTTAATTGTTCCTTTAGAACAGCGTTAAAGTCGAGGCTTACGGTTCAGCCTTTTCACCTCCACTGCCCTCCCCTCCCCAGTGCCTGGTGTGTGTTGTCCCTGCCAGGGTCTGAAACATTATCACAACAGGATGTGGGCTGGGATAACACTGAGAGTGCTTCCTCTGCAGTGCCAGTCACCTGGGACATTCATCAATTATTGCATTTTAATGTTACTTCTGAGTCTGAGAGAGAGAGGGTGAGGGCATCATGGGCATCAGACGTGTGGGGAAAAGCGGAATTGATCGGGGTTTGTCTTTCTCATTGCCTTTTGTTGTTTTGTCGGAATAGCATTTGCCACTATTGCATGAATATATTATAAACTGCCACTGGATCCAATCAACACATATACATGAAGTAACACTGCTGTCCAAGGGGCAGAGTTACTGATTCCTATGTGTCGCATTAAAAACGATGACAGGGTAGTTAGGATAGAACATTTTTCAAGCAGCTTCCATGCAAACAATTAAGAAAAGATTCCAAGATGTCAACCGGCCATGTGGGTGTGGGAACCAATAGGCTCGGAAATGTTCTCTCTGAAGCTGAACTGATTATATGACTTGTGGATGTCCACAATATTTGTTTATTGTTTTATAGCTTATTTCTTTTTGCAACTATGATGTCAGCTCAGAACAAGAAAAGTGTACTCTTATCTCTAGAACAGCATCACCCCTGATGCATGACAAATGTGAATCAGGCATTTATTTGACCACAGGAGCAATTCAAATGTGTTTTTGGGAAGTGTATACCTCGAGAGACCTTTGGAAGGAAATAAGCTTTTGAGCCTATAAGAAATGCACCAAAATCATTTTCCAAAATAACCATTTATTATTCTTTATTCGTGAGGTTCACTGCAAATCAACAGCTCCTTGACCTCTTTCTGTCGCACCTACTGTATTTCACCTAATGTTTTTGCTGTTGTACAGCAAGGGCCAGTGTGCCAACTATAATAAACTAAACTAGAGTTGCATTTCAAGCATTTATCAAAATATCAAATATTTTGCTCAATAAATAAATAAATAAAAATAGGCTTTTATATGCGTAGTATTATTATGTGTAAACTGAAAAAAACCCCCCATAATACTAGAATATGCTGGTAAATCTGAAATACAACCCGGGTAGGTTGGTGGAGGAGCTGCGGTTTCCGGTGGTTGACGGCAATGAGAAGCCTTTCGTCTACGAGCGCGGAGGGAAATCGCCATCTTGGATTTCACGATTGACATTTTGCAACGTTACATAAGCTCGTCCAGCACCTCGGACATCTACGTGACTCCTCCTACTATGTACGTCAGTGGTTGCCTAAAATAGTTGAAGTTGGAGTGATAAACAAACAACAAAATAAACGCGTAGATGTGGATTCTTTTTTACTCTGGCTGAAGAAGAAACTGGACAGGTGTTCCCGAGCGGTTAATCAGTAATTATCACAAGGCTCGACACTGTCGGAGGAATGGAGCAGTTTGACAGTCTCGTTTGTAAACACGTGACTAAGCAGGAGCATTGGAGAAATTGGGAATTAATCCTGGACCCCCGACCTCTGTGAGGGTGACAGCCAAAGGTAAGTTATACGTTTTGCATTGTATTATTGTGCTTGGAACATGCTTTGAGGACGTCTATTTAATGTGGATGTTAAAACAGTTTGGCTTGGGTCTATTGTTGACCAGTATTTTAATTGTGATTATTGATTATTGGGCTTCTTGGACACAAAGACAGATAGTAGGCTACTTTGTTTGATTCACTCTAGCACATTTCTATTGAAAAATATTTAATATTGCATACTCATTTTTACAAACGACCCTGAGTAGGTAGATGCAATACTGCTTATAAATAAGACAAACATGTCTTCCTTTTGTGTGTTCTGCATTTGGATTTGGATTTTTTCCCTCATGTGTCAGAGATAATGGGTGCATTGCAGCCCATTATGGAAAAACATCCAAATTCAGACAGTTAGCTCAAAATCTTCTGTCTCAATTTTTAAACGAATCAGGAAGTAAAATGAGCAAAGCAAAAATAATAAGAAACAATATTGTGTTAATGATGTTAGGGAAAGCAGCAAGCCCAAAGCCATTTCAGAGAGTTAATGATGTCCAACTATCTCTTGTTCTTGCACAAGACGAGACTGTAAAAAGGCTTTTACGCCGGCCTCCTCTTATTTCTTTCCCGTCAGTAACTCATCTCCATGTTTACCTAGAAACAATGAAGATGCACAGTTTTTCCAAACAGTATTGTAAGTAATATGTACTGTATTGACTGTTAATTAGAAATGGCTCAATTTAATGCAAAGTCTTTTGTGTGTACATAATGTAGGACATTATAACTGAAATTCAATAATCCTGTGTGCAAATGCACCACTTGTGCAAATTGAAACACCGCATCATTTAAAATTAACTTTTTAATTTTAATTTTCAAATTGTCTGACATGGGAATTATGTCTCAAAGTTTATGTGATGCATCTTGTTGCTGTGGTTGTGCTTTCGGCCTTCGTCGCAGGAAAGCAATTTTGTGAGAGCCAAGTACTCCTGTGTCCAAGTGTAGTGTCTCGTGTAGTACCTCTAGGTGGTGCAGATGGTCACTAGGTGATGTTAGGCACCAGGCAATAAAGGGAAATTTGCAGATTCTCAACTGGCTCATGGCGAAGAGGCGTTGTGTGAAAATGAACAATATTTGCCATCTCTCTGTGTTATTAGCTCCTTGAGCGCCCCACTCACCCACCAGTGAGGATCCGCTGGTTGGCGCGTGCCATTTTGTGAAGTCTACTTCCCTCCCCACTCTGTGAGTGGGGAGCTCTGGGTGTTGGTAACACTCAGCTCCTGTTCACACTGTTCTCCAAGGTGCATGTAAATCCTGTAGTTAGTACTAGAATTTTTTATTGACATTTCTGCTGAATGCAGGATGGAAAGTCCTTTTTTTACACATGATTCAAAATAAACATTGGGCAGTTTGACAACGTGCTTTAAAACTTTGTTATTATTCTGACAAACCAACCAGTTCAGAAATAAACTTTAGTATTAAAGGTGACATTAGCAGTAACGTTGACATACAGTATATCAATAATTGCAAATGGAAACAAGTTACAACAACACGGGTATACTCACATTTAGATACGGCTGTTTCCATTTACATACTGTTTTATCCAACACATGCCAGTATGCTTTGTATCTTATATAAGCCAATAACCCGTTACAGATCATATACTCAAGAGGTTTTAGGGCATATTCAGACCTAGCTCGTTGTTCGAAACCTGGAGCGTTTCCCCACTAGACTGGTTTATTTGAGCATATTTGAACACAGAAATCACACTCTATTTTGAAAAAATTAACTGGACCTAGAGTAGGCGGTCTCTGTGCGCTTGCATTCGCTCCACGGAGGGTTTTTTGGGGGTGAGAATGCAACCAACCCACAAACAATTGCTGCACTGTCGCAAAAAAAATCTGAACATTTGATGCATTACGTTTACGTCCAGGATTTAGCTAGCGGGCATCATTAGTCGTTGTGTATACACGTTGTTTCATGCCGTTTTCCATTTTCGGGGGGATTTTAACAAGAATGCAACCAAGGGTACTACTCCAAGATATTTTCAGAAATTCAATGGCATGTTTCTTACCCATCACAAAACGTTTTGCAAGCATGTGGTTTTCATTTGCGGTGTCCCCAATTGCAATCTGAACGCAAATGGCACCAATGTCCAAGTGCTGCATATGAGAACAAAGCAAACAAACTACAGGTCTGAATAAGCCCTTTATTACGCTGAATAAAAAAATATGTAGCTATTGTTAGCATAAACACACACATATGGGGGGTTTAGCTCAGGAGGTAGAGCGGGTTGGCTGGCAACCACAAGATTGCCGGTTTGATCCCCAGCTCCTCCTAGCTGAGTGCCTGGTGTCCCTGAGCAAGACCCCTCACCCTAATTGCTCCTGATGAGCTGGCTGTTGCCCTGTGTGGTTGACTCCGCCGTCGGTGTGTGAATGTGTGCGTGAATGTCAGTCATAACTGTAAAGCGTTTTGGATAAAAGCACTATATAAATGAGGCCATTTACCATTTTATATACAATTGACCTAATTATTTAGTTTTATTATGATTATAAATCTTGCCATCCACAAATGCTGTCTATACAATAAAAGTTAACAGGGATGCCGTGACTTCCAGCTACAAAGGCAAAGAGTGGTGACACATCTGAGTTAGTGGGCAGAGATTAATGCAAGGATTTGCTTGTGTGAGAACATGCTTGGAATGGGAAAAAGGTGCTGCTCCTGCTCTGGTACAGTGAGGAGTTGATGCAAATTCAATATGATAATGACTGACCTGAAAAGAAAAGTAGAGGAGGCATTAAGCTGTGTCAGCACCTTTGTGTCTGTCCTGCAGATGGAGGTTTAAGTTTAAGAGTTTTCTGTTCCAGCTTGATTTTGAGATGGGTTAAAAACCCTTGTTGGTCGTCTCCAGAGACAAAATGGCATACACAAAGAGGATTTCTTCACTGTACTTCAGGACGAGCATCAGGCTAAACTGGAAGTGAATGCAGCCAAAAGAACTCATAATGCAAATAAAACCATGTGGAACCAGTTACCTCCTGCCTGTCATACTCAATAACCAGCCTGGAGGAAAAGTAGAACATTTAAAGTACATTGGGGCGCAATCATTGATCAGACCCTGACATTTAAAGAGAACTCAGAGAGCACTTTGGAGATAACCAATTAGTGATAGTTTTTTAATCAGGAGGCTGAGGAGCTTTGGCATTAGCCAACACATAGCAAGCAGAAGCCTGTTGAAAACATTTGATCATTTAAGATAACAGCATGGCAACAAGCTCACCAACGTGTTTAATTATATGTTTTATTAGTATGGCGGGGGAAGGTGATTGGCAAATGAAAGAACAGAAATAAATTAGCAATATATTTGCCAGTGCTTCAAAAAGGAAGCCTAAACATAAAGTGCAGATGACTCACAGCCCCTACTAGAGCCTGGCCGCTGGTTGTCCCACTGCAGCTGGAGGTAGCTGAGCGTCCACTCTCCTGTGCAGGCAGCTCACACACATCATCCCCTCTTTTCCCACCCACAACATTGATCGTTGGAGACTCCATAAGCAGGGACATCAGCTTCACAAATGCCATCACACACTGTCTCCCTGGTGCTACAGTCCCTGTCACACTGGATACACTCTTGGATCTCCTGCCCTCATTCCTGACCTCCATCAAAAGAAAAGTTCTCCATGTAGAAATGAATGATGCGTCCCAGTTCAGTAAACCCCAAAAGATTTTTAACCTCCCTTTTTGAAATATGTAGAGGATATTGGAAAGTGTTGTTATTTTTATTTCAGTACCCATTCCCAATATCATGGAGTCGAACGTTTCAGACATCTCCCCAATCAATCTGGGGTCATTCCACGCCAACTCACCTAAATTTCAGGAACCTCCCCAGGTCACCTCCTCAGATTTTGCTGGGAAAATTATTAATGTAGATCTATATGTTTGTATACCCACAATGCAAAATATTAGCTTAGTTAGCATAGTTTCAGAAATGCAGACCTTTGAAATGTGTCCCCCCAAAAGCCATCTATCATTTTGTAATGGATTGATCTAGGAAGCTAGCACATCCAAATGTGTCAATTAAGGCATCAGTTAGCCTCTGGGCGGCTTATTTATCACATTAAAGGAAGCTAAAAATTGCTCTTTTGGCTAAAACGAGCTAAAATAAGGTGAAACTAGTAATTCTGAAAATATGGAACAACTCAATTTCTTTCCCTCATAACACAGGGTTATAGTATAGGCTCATTATCTATTCACATGTATATTTTTTGCCAGGGTAACACGGTTAGGTGATGAATTATATAACATTTGACGTAAGCCCTTTTCTTCAAGGGGCTCTAAAATGGACCATTTTGTCCCATGATTTGACCATGTGGCTAGGGGTTTAGAGTCTTCAGATGTTTTCTTAAGATTGTCTCTTATAAGCTATATCAATTTTTTAAACGAACGCCCATGGCTTCATATTTAAAAAATGTTTTATCTACAAGAGCAATTTTAGAATTTTTTTTTTTCATATTCAAGGGCTTATCAGGGGTAGACAATAAGAGAAATTTGCCACTGGCCCTCCTCTATTCACTGCCCCCACCATTGTAACCACTGGCCCAGGAATTGATCCCCATAATAACGAAAAAGAACAATTTGATTTAAAAATATTTACTTAAATACTGCAGTACCGAGGTCAAAACGTGCAAATACATAAATCAAAAGTGCAAACTGTATTACTCAAGCACAATCAGTTCTTCCTCCATCTCCTCCTAAGTTGGTAGATTGTTGCGCCCCCCTCCTGATGCTTCTGGGCCCTGACTGCCACCAGCCCAAAACCGCCTTCTCTGCATTGACTCGCAACTCACCTGTCTGTATTCATTATAAATATAAAAAAAACTAGCTACTATAATTTCAGTGTGTCACAAATGGGACAAATTTGCACATCTGCGTTTTCAAGCTACAAGTTACACAGCATGCGTTATCATACACTTCTGTTCATAAACTTCAACTTTTCTCTAACTTACTTGTCTGCAAAAGTTGGCATTGCCCTGCATAGTTCACAATACACCTCATTCTTTTCCTCATCATATCCCAGCCAGTTCCAGCAGTCTCGCCACTGAGGCTGGAACTTTCTTGCCCTTTTCTTTTCATAATTCCTGTCACTCTCTCTCTCAACTTAGTGCCTTTCTTTTCTTTTCTTTTTGTTTTTTGCCGGGTACTGGTACTTTAGAAACTGATGTCGGGAACAGAAACTCCATGTCAGCAGTCGGCATCAGTGAGCGAGTGGCCGGGTTCACACTGGCCGCCGAAGCGCCGCGATGCGACGCGCCCACGAAAATCACGTGTGATCCGCTGCCCTCCTGTTCAGACCAGACACGTATTTCTCCGAGACGGTCGACAAGCGCTTCTGCTCAGCTGTTGTTCATTCAGAGCTATTTTTATTAATTTTGTTTGTTTGTTTGTTTTCATCTCTCTACTCTGTTTAGATACACAAATATGATCGCATTTGTCAATCGCGGTATTTTATTTTGAAAATTGACCGGATTGTCTTGTGTTTCTTTGTGTAACTTCCTGCAAAAATTGACGCGATAGCTCGCGGCTCGCGCACAAAATATACCAGACACCGAAACGATCGCTGCACAGTGTGAGACGGCCGTGTAGGATCGCAGCGTTTCGCGTCTGGTCTAGGGTTGCAAAGGGGCGGAAAATTCCCGGTAAATTTCCGGAAAGTTTCCGGTAAATTTCCACGGGAACTTAAGCTTCGGAATTTTGGAAATATTCCATATTTGGAAACTTGCCATGGGAATAATGGGAATTAATGGGAATTTAGGGGAACTAACTGGGAATATATTATATCCAAGCATAAATATGAACAGAAGTCATAAGAAAACATCCATACAAAATGTTTTCAACAGATATTTCAACAGATTTATTTGAAAGTAGAACAGAACAGAACACTGCAAGCTCTCGAAAATCTTTTAAACTGACAGTTGTCAATCTAAAATAAAGACAGATTCAGCAACTGCATAGCTTATTTCTCACCTAAAATGTTTTCAGAAACACATTTCGTTGAACTATTTTCGTAAAATAAGAGGGAGGTGGGAGGCTGCGAGGGGAGAACGATACGAGCTCGGTGCAGCACAGAGGGAGGGGTGTGTGTGTGTGTGGGGGGGATGCTTTTTTCAAACCTTTCAAATCGTAGACTAGAGTTTTAATAAATACATTTCCCCATAATAGCATCAAAACTTCACTTTGTTTAGTCCAGAAGCTCAAATGTGTGCCTTCAATAGTCTTCGTGCTTCAGGCTCAAAAGTGTGGTCCAGTCTTCTAGTGATCTTCTGTACATGTGATGGAGGCATGCACAGTGCCAGTAGGGGGCGTGGTCTCAATACCCATGCACTAAGCAGTGTGCTCTGTGCATGTGGTTGAGAAATGGAATAGATATTCAAGTGTATTTGAATGGCATCTGTTTGTTTTAGTTAAGACTATGCTACAAAATAACTTTCCTCAGCTATATTTAAGTCCCCTTTGAAGAGCCAACCATCAATTAAAAAAATTCCCAGTTTATTCCTGTTTATTCCCATAAATTCCCATTAATTCCCATAAATTCCCATGGCAAGTTTCCACTTTTGAAAATTCCCAGAATTTTGCAACCCTAGTCTGGACTGAACTATACTATCGGTTAAGAAGGGCACCGAAAGGCAGCGGGCGCCGTTCCGCGGTTATTCGCGGAGCTTTGGCAGCCGGTGTGAACAGTTTTCAGTTCTGGTGGCCCGGACGGTTTTAAAGTACATCCGGGCCACCGGGCCATTTATATTGTCAACCCCTGCTTATAAATCTGAAATACAACTCTCTAGAAAAGCGATATTGCAGATATTTATCAACTGACATAAACAATTTTAGATTCTGAAGAATATATTCTGTAGGCAGCTGAAAATGGCAATTGTAAAATTGTAAATATGCATGGGGCCTAACACCTTAAGAGAGGTTATGTGATATTGTGAATTTTTGATGAAATTCATGTGTTTGTGAATTTCATGAGGCGAAGGGCAATACATTCTCATGGCCTCCAGAAAACAGTATTTTAAAAAAGCTGAATCAATGCCCTTATTTCCTTGAACCCAGCGTATTTCCTTGACCCAATTCCAACCTCAATTTTGAATTACATTTTTTTATATTCCGTATCGAAAGACATCCTTGCCATAGTAAATTACTCTCTACAGCTTGCTGTCTTCCCAATATATTTTAAGACTGCTTTAGTAATACCACTCTTACTGATTGGGAACCTGGACATTTTAACACCCAGCACCCACTCTTTATGTGGCTATGTCTCCTGATGACACCAGGCCAATCAACTCACTTTTTAACTGTATTTTAGCTATAAAGAGCTTGATGACACAACATTCTTTACAGCTCAACCAGGGCAAAAAATAGATAAAAAATCTAGTGGTTCAAACGGTCAGAGAGAGAAACTGGCAGCCAAAATTCATCTACTACGACTCATCCCAAGCCAAGAAACAAGAAATCTGGCAGTGATTTTAGACTGTGAGACCATTTCAACACAGAGACACTGACTGCACGCTTCAACTGGACTGGACTTTATTAAGATTGCTGTTTTATGTTCCAAAATGCAAATCTTACTTTTGTTAGTGTTTGTAATGTTAGTGTTTATATATGTCTGTTTATAACATTATGTATCTCCTATCTGGTCTATCAAAGAATACAATAAGCCACAATTAATTAAAAATTCTGGTACCTAAGTATTTAGTTTTAAGGCCAAAAGGAGAGCATATATTACTTTCCACTGATGCCAGCCTGCGTTTGAAGGGACATACAGGGCCTGTTGCTGGCTTAATTGCAGAGGAGGTTTTTTTTATCTCCACCTAGCACGTGGGCAGCTGCTCTGTGCTCACCGAGATTACCATGATGCAGTGGAAAATATAAAAATAAAAACAAACAATCCACAAGTTAATACAAGCAAGGGTGCAAGAGAGTATACTAACCCCTGTAAACTATACATCGGTGCTCTGGGTGTGATGATGCTTTCAAGCAAGCAGCATTTAAGATTGTGAGAGGCAGGTAAAAAGTCTTTATGTGCATTTAGCCTTAAATAAAGCAGCAACTGTAGTTAGTGGTTTTAATCTAAGTTATCTTCTGCTGTCACTTTCATTCTCCGACTTTTCTGTCAGACGATATAAGGAAATATGCACCGGTTTGGAATAATTATAAATTGGCAAAAAAAAATCTTCCACCGCCTACACAAAGAACTCAGGCCCATATTTCATTAAAGTCAATGATGCCTATGAACTTGCACAGCAAATCCAAAAATGAGGCAAAAGTAAATCCACGCAGCTCACCAAGTAACGGAAATGGTACAGTGCAACCAGAATAGCGAATGAGGCCTGAAAGGGGGGAAATAGTGCATCAACAACTTGCCAATTCCATTATGCAAAGCCTGTAGGCAGCTGCTTTAAAAACCAATACATCCTTGAGTTAAGAATGGGTAGTATTTTGCATGTGCTCAGAAATTTGATGTTTATCAAACAGTGTTTCCTCTAGGATTTTTTTTCCAGCAGTGGTTGCTAGGTTGTCTGGACCATTATTTTATGATATAGCTATAATTAGTTGGCCATGAATATCAATAGAGCATAAGGTTAATGGTGAATGTTCTATTAAAACGTTAAATCTACCATTCTCTCACTGTCTTTCTCCTTACTGGTCTCTCTCTCTGCCTCCTCAGTTGCTTGTCGACCAAAAATTGTAGAGCGTTCTGCCGATGTGTCTTCACTGTCAAAAGAAAAGCCCTCGCAGAGTCGTGCTATTGCGACTTTGTGATATTTCATAAAATTCTTAAGCAGCGGCGGCAATATTGTATAGCGGAAACCATGTCAAAGAAGTACACAAAGCACAAAAAAGTAGCCTACATCAGCAACTACATCAGCTTGTATTGCATTACTCATAAGCAATTAAATTACTGTGATGTTTTATTTATAAATGGACTAACAGAGCCACTAGTGTCTGACAGGCTGGGCGCAATTTACTGCTGAGCCGTGGCCGGCAACGTGAAGGAGATCAAATTTCAATAGAGGTGGAATAGGGAGAAGAGGTGAACGGCACACATTTAGTTTGATTACTAAAATGTCCATGTGTTTTTTGGGAGTGATGAGAAGAATGGTTTCAACCAGCCAGAGTAGGCGTTAAGTGTGTGTATAGTTTTGGCTATTTGTCGGTGATAAATGCTGCAAATCCTCAAGGACCGAGCCCTTACCGATTCATCAGCCAGATGAGTTTATTGATTGCCGATATTGATATATTGGTATCAGTGAATATGCTGGCCGATTTCTGACCAATACCAATTCTTCATATAAGAACATCCTGTAATCACAAGGATTTGGATTATTGTACATGCTGTCATCATGCGGTTTGCCCATTGGAGGGCCTGCCTAATAGTGAATGCATATTGTTAAACTGAAGTTATGAGAATAATTTGCCCAGACACTCTTAGTGGGGTCGACGTGTGTCGAACAACCTGGAAGCATAAGCACAATAATGACAATTACAACACACTTAGACTACCTAACAACACTAACAAATGTAAAACAATATAAAACAGCAAATTTAATAGAGTAATTATTCAGCACTGGCAACTAAGGCATGATGGGAAATGTGGGCCACTCAGCTATAATACGTAAAATATAGAATGCTGTGCACATTACAGCTGAGTCAAACGGTGTCTTCACGGTAAGTTATTGTTTTTGTGAATTACATGGCTGAAAAGTTAATGAACGTTGAACATGACCCCATCATTTCCCACTTTTCAATGTAACTCTAATAACTTTTAATTCTAATAAAATCCTGTCCCTGACAACAGTGATGTCACTCAAGCGTGTCACATCTGTTTGCTGTGTGATAACTGGGTAGATGGACAGTTATAGTTTGTCAGTATAGTCAGAAACAGCAGATTGAAACGAAAACAATGGTGCAGTGGTGGTTTAGTCTAAAGGACCAAACAAGTGAAATAATTTATGACTCATTTGATTTGAAATGCCAACACCACAGAACCATTTATGGAAGAGTTTGTTATTTAGGCAACATGTTTGTATAATGCAGGTAGTCACATACCCCTTAACACCCTTAACACATCTTTTAAATTACTGACATGGGTGAACGTTTAACACGATAATGTGAAATTGGGGTCACGCAAGACACTACATTAATTATGTATCACTATTGGAGTTGTTGGGATTACAAAAATATATTTTTTAAATGTATTCATCCTTTATTCATGCAGGGAGAACTTATGATTTATGATCACTTTATTACTATACTATATGGTTATAAAAGATTATTTGATTGTTTTTCACTAAAAAGGATGTGGCATTTAAGAGTTTTAAGCATATTTTGATGATCATCAGGATACAATCGTGAATCACAATTATTTTGGCCAGGATAATGGTGAAATGAAACTGTCATTCCGTTCCATGTCTAATGGTGCTACAGAGTGAAGCTTTTTTTTTTTACCTCATAAACAATCTGGCTGAGTACAGACCCGTCATGCAGACAGCACACAATACCGGCCATCAAGTTACAAATGTAATTTATGTCAAGTCGTGACAGCTGAAATGACCTACCGCAGGCAATATTTGTCATTTAACTAGTGAAAATAACTGCAGTAGTTCTTTTAAGCTCTCTCCAAACAAGTGCTAAAAAAAGCTTTGGTCATTTGACATGGGAGTTGAGACATCAAAGCAGTATGATCCACCTCAGAAAACAAAACTTTTGATGCATGTTTTGTCGTTCAGCATCTGACAAATGTCAATCAACTCGCACATTTAAGCCAGCAATGTAGTGGAGCGTCAACTTTAAAAAAAAAAAACTTAAAATATTACACACAACTTTTCAGGACATCCATACAAATTAAATTCATTTCTGCTTTTTCATTTGTTTTCAACTCAGATATATGTGTTTAGTTAAATGTCTTGCACTTTTATTTCAAATGATTTTACTCAAAACTTTATAGTTTTAGTGCATGTTTTGTTATTTTGGGCAATACAGTTTATTAAATGTAAAATATCCTGCCACCATTACATATTTTCCAGAGGAGATAAAAGGCATCCATAATTCATACAAAGTAAAATAGAAGTGTATGTACCCATACCAAACATTTTACGAGAAGTTTAAGAGAGAAAAGTAAATCAAAATGCCATTTGTCTGAATTCCAAGAGGTAAAATAGCATAATAATTCAGTATTAGAGCCATGCTAGTAATATCTGTTTACTTGATAGCTTCTATTGATTGTCTGGAAAAGACGAACAGCAGTAGAAGAAATCAAGAACTTTGAAACGGGCTCTTTTATGGCTTTGGGATACGAAACACCATCATCCGACTTCATTGCCGTAAAAGGAAAGTTGAAACTAAAGTAGACTGGTTGATGATGATAATGGCTTTAGCTGTAATTATATATGAGGTTTTTTTCCTGAAGAAAAGTGAAGAAAAACACCCATGGCAACGCTCTCGTCTCTGGATGTCAGTCAAGCTAAATGTTCTGCTGAAGTGTCTCATTATGTACAATGTTCCCACTTAAGAAATATGAAAGCCTCAAGTAGTAGCTGATCTATAGGATCGAGATCAGGGACAAACAAGATATTTTGTGCCTCTTTAAAGGCATGGTCACTTCCCAATCCTCAGGTGTTTTCAGGACAAAAACTCTGGCCTCTACTGGCAGTTGTCAAGTTACATGCTTTGTTTGCCCTCATCCATCTCCCTGATGTTTTATTGGATCTAGAGGATACCAGTGAACATAAATAACTTTAGTAGTACATATGAATGGTCTGGCTAATGGAAACCCTGTTTTGTGCAGTGACATAAATAATAATCCATTTAAATTCATCTTCTTTCAAATGTTCATGAATGAATGCAGTACTCGTAGAAATTTCATTTTGACACCATGAGAAAAAGCATCACTACCTCAGCTGTGAGCAAACATAAATTGCAAGCCAGCCTGAGAAGGCAGTAAGCCCTATACAATAACCTCTGAATGATAACAAGTTAATAAGAAATTCAGGCTGCAGCACCATCCAACCACTTCTTCAAAACTTAAAAAAAAACACAAAAAAACCCAGCTTAGTGAGGTTTTTAGGTTTGAAGCTCTTGCTGGTCCTAAATTCATTACACATTCATGAGGAACACTATGAGGATGAAAACTCTGTTAGTTGCGTTAGTGTATCACTCATGGTGTGACAGATAAAAATAGATGCATATTTCTGACCCGCCACACTTACATGTATAACTTCTGTAATACGGGAGGGTGCAAAGGAAATGTTAAAGTGATGCTCCTTAAGCAGCTTCCAGGCTAAAAGAAATAATTGAGATTCTCACATCTTTTGTGTTATGACCTTTATCATCATCATTGAGGAGCATGCCTATTTTCAACCCAGGAATACTGAATTGCCTTTTTATTTAATGTGAGCATTTCAAGTCGTCGTTTTGAACTCTTCACGAGTACTAAGTGAATCGCACCTTGCAGACGTACCTTATTTAAATGGGAACAGGTGATAGAGGAGTCAGTGGCTCACCTGTGTGGGCGGATGCGGGGATGGTGGAGGGCTGGCGGTAGAGGGAGGTGATGCTGTACGTGCATGTGCAATGCTCGGTATTGAGTTGTTAAATGTACGCCCACTCTGTGTGGTTACCTTTGCACAATAAAAACTAGCTTTGACTACCGACTTCTAATACAAATGCAACAAATGATTGTGAATATTCACTGCACTGAATATATGTGCATTTAAATGGAGCAAAATGTTTGATGTTATTGTGAAAGGTTCAGTTTTATTGGTAGACTAATTGTAGTTTTGAGTCACACAGTTCTTTGGACCAAGGAGCATCAGAATTGAGAAAAATGGAGATCACAGGGGAAGCAAAGAGCCATTATAAAGCCATTTACCTGACAGCTCCCTTCACTGTTGCACGGTAATGAACAGGGCTCAGAGAAGAGATCACACTCTCAGGAGTGCTACATTTACTATTTCCATTGAGACAGGTGGAAAAACAAATGATTACCCTAAGATTCAACTGGGACAGGCTTCGTTTTATTATGTGACGCAATGTAGAAAAGCTGCAACGCCGTCTACGAAAGCATGTCGTCGTCCTCAAACCACCAAATACAATGACTGACTGCTTTTCGAAACAACTCAAATGTCTCCCAGGGTCACAGTATGTCTGTGTTTTTATGCAGCGGAAAATACTTGCTTAAGATTTAGAAAAGAAAGCAACTTTGACTGTTTAGGAGACTAGTAGTTTGGGTCAAATTCTTTACACAGTCGGCCGTCGAGCCCAACCTGTTTTGTGGAACTTTTTGTGCTTTCAGGAAGATTTCTCTCTTTGATTAAAAAGAAACACACACAGAACTATTCTAACACTATATTCAAGAAATGCTTTTGGGGAGGTTAACTAGTCGATCCTTTAATGCCAGTGGCCCAAACTATAAAGGTGATGATTTCTGTAAAGCACTTTTTCTTGTAGATTTGGCGTCACTGGGAACTCAGTAGTTCATCAATCTACAAACCTTACAGTCCCTTTTAAAGTTAATTTACAATGTAACCATGCGCTCGTAAAAAGGTACAATCTACTTGAAAAATGCAAGCATAATCCACATAACAGGCGTGTCTCCTTTCTAGCAGGGGCCTGCTAATAAAGCCATAAATGTATAAACACATCCATTTCCCCCTTCCTGACTTGTCTTGAACCTCTTCCGTTGTGTTCCCCCAGCTCTGTTGGTGGGGATTACATCTGTGGAAGAGGTGGGGTTTGTCCCCCCCCCCCTCATGCCAGCTGTTTCAAAGCCTACAGAAACCATAAAAGTTAATTTCCCTCATTTACATTTCAATCTTTCACCCATCCTTAGTTTTACTTTTGTCTAATGCAGCCAGACTTAATCATCACTCCAGGGGTTTTCCTGTCTCCAAATGATCCAAAAAGGTGGCACATCAACCAGGACCTCCTGAACCGTGATTCATTTAATTATTTATTTTTATAGAAAGAATTAAGTTAAACTCACAACAGGTCTCATGCAGCTTACAAATGACTTGAGTTCTAGAATTAAAAAAATAAAAAATAAAACATTAATGATGAGCTTAAACATGACAAGCTGTTTTTGGAAGAAGGGAAACTATTTACAGGCCACCTTGTGTGCGCCACAAATACCACCCAAAGAAGATGTTTTGTCAGTATGTTGCTTCAACTGAACATCGAAATGGCACAAAAATAAGAGAGGAGAAGTATTCATTCAACACTCTTTTGGAGGTTTTATTTTGCATTCAAATTTGTTCTTCAAGTTTGAAACACTTTGCATTCATACCTTCGCATTGTGTTACAAAAAGGCATCTTTCATTTCAAGGAGATGACTGTGTTGTAATGTTTCAAATACATACAAATGAAAGCTAGCATCAATTTTTAGTAAAAAAGCTTTGAATTATAAAGATTCATAACTTAAACCATATATTCCACATGGGAAATGATATCACATTTTTTATTCTCCATTAGTACAATCAATCGATGAAAACAGTGCAGTTTATAAGTAAGGACATTGCTGATCTATACAATTGGGATCAGGGACACGCAAGATATTTAAATGGGGTATTATTGTCTCTTTAAAACATGATCACTTCCCAGTCCTCTGTTTTCAGGACAAAAACTGTTGGGTCTTCGACATTGATGGCAGGATGGTTCACATTACATTTGTGGGTGTTGGGTATGGATAGGCTTCTTTGCATTTGTGTGTTTATGTATGTGTACTGTCATTAAGTAAGAGGAAAGCTAAGCCTGTGCTCAGTGTATGAGGGAAAAATACCATTCCACAAAAGTCCCATGGACTTGGTGATGGTGGGGAGGTCCAGTTACACTGGGACAAAATCCATGCAATTACAAAGAAATGAAAAATCAAATCAATGCAGATCACTTACACTGTGGTGACAAAAGACAATACAGATGTAAATCTTAATTAGCAAGAATATTGATGCTGCAACACGGAGGACAATCTATTGTCGGAGCACAAATGAAAGTAAACATGTGTCCGAAGTAAACAGGGAGAAACTTTACAGTGTATGTTCAAATCTAATCTGAAGTGTAGTATTCAGTCTGCCTCAAGTTATAATTGAAAATAAAATGGTGACTAATGTTTAAGAGGTACTCCCAGAACTCTTGTAATCAAGGAATCCGGGGTTGGAATCTTTACAGCATGTTGGAATTTGCTGGTTGAGACTTAATCACAGTTAAGATTTAAGGTGTGAGCTATCTATTTTCAGCAGGTCAGTTACCAAGAGAACAAGGGACGACCAATTGGGGAGAATCACTCACATTGGTTTCTTCCATCTTCTATCCAATAAAAGTGAGTTACAGTGAGAGAGCTTCTAAAATAAATCCTTTTTATAAGTGGTGTGCTGAATTAATCAGTGGCTTTACATTTCCTCAATTATGTAATTAGTTTAATTTTGTGCCAAACGGACTGCAGTCAGTTGCAATAAATGGGTTATAAAAAAATCAACCACGCCATCAGTTTTTATTCCTAAATCACATTTTACACATAGACTGCATTGAAGGAGCTTTCAAAGTGCATTCATTTTTGACATTTCAACCTTTTCAAATATCAATGTCAGTATTGTGACTAGTTGACAGTGTGTTTGTTTGAATGGTCAAATGATGGATCTCCATGTCTGAAGCTTCTGCATTGGAAAGTCAGCGTAGCTTCACAGTTACTGATGCCGTGGAGATACGTTGGTGTCTGGACGCACATTCTGAACTGTCACTCGGAAATAACACAAACGAAGGGAAAAAAAGAAGCAAATTACAATGCTACAGCCTTAGTCTGGACTGTTTAAAAAAATGGATAAGTTCTACTGTTTGATGACAACATCATGAATAGAAAAAACAATCAAACAGCAGTCAGAAGAGTTTAAAGTGAAGTGGGCTTCCTTTCATGTTTAAAGGTGCACATTGTGATGCAGGTTCCCCTCAAAATAAATGTAGCATTGATACACCATGCTGTTTGGCTTTGCTGTTGTGCTGTTGTTTGTGTTAAGCAACAAAAGCTGCAGAATTCCCTCAAAGCCTTGTCTGAGAGCATGATATGCTTGTAGCAAATGGATTTCGTCTGTAGGATTAGACCATCCAGACTGTCCTGTGTGTATCTCTTGTTCTCTTGGATAAGACGCCCTTGTGCACCAACATTTACAGCACTGTGTATATATTTCTATATGTTTCCTAAATATGAATAATGTTTATAAAATACTATTTGGTACTGAAATAGTGGACGCAAATCCAGTTGCTCTCTTGATGGTTGCGGATGGTTAGGGCATTACTAATCTATGGCACTTTTCTAACATCAAAGAACGCGCACACACTAGAATGAGACAGTTGCAAGGGCTGGAGAAGAGGAGACTCAGCAATCTGAAGGGAATTCACCCTTCAAACCTCTGTTTGGATTTAGAGAAGGTGAAGGTAAACAACGTAAATGTCAGGCTGAAAGATTCAGGAACTGACCTTAAGAATGTTTTTAAGGACCATACCAGTGTTACTACTACTATGTCATTGACCACCAACAACATCGGTCACCTAACATAAACCTCCTACCATGTTTACCAAAGTTGCTTTATTTTTTAGATTGTTTCAATTAACGTGACAGAATGTATCTGAAACTGTTTGTCAAGATTAGTTAAATCTCACCTCATCGTTAAAATCCTCCTTCTAGCTCAAATTCTAGTTCGAAATTCAGTTCTTGTCAGAAACTATTGTTTCTACACACTACGCCGATTGGGGGCAATGTGTTGCCCTGCACTTTATTAATTTCTTTGTTTAAGAGAATAGAGCAACCCTTTATTTATATTTTACAAATGAGCTATGGTGAAACTGAAAGTTTGGCACTTAATTCCTTGTAGGGAAATTCATGTTTTGTCATTTAAATAAAAATATTTGAAATAATTATTTTGTCTGTAGTAGTTTTAAAAAAAAAATCGATTAAAATCGAAAATCGGATCTGGTATAAAAAATCAGGGATTTTATTTTTAGGCCATATTGCCCAGCCCTACGTTCATGGGTATTTTGATGGTACGTCTGTCGGGGGTGCAGTTAATGTGATTGTATGTGGCTGACTTTTGCTTCTTCTTCTTCGTTTGCTTCTTCGTTCTGGAAAGTGAGAGCTACTACGGAGTCTCTTAAAGCAAAACAAATCGAGTCTAGAACTGTTTTAAAAAGCAATCTTGCAGTTCAGCCATTTCACAAACCGTAGGAAAGCAAATTCATCAATTAAATCTAGAAAAATCGCCCAGCCCTACCCAGAACCTGCTTCTAGCTTCAAATGCAGATGTGCTTATTTGAATGACTTTTATTATCGCAATACAGTCACTTTAGAACTCAGTGATTTTCACACAGTTGAGTTACATGAACCCAGCGACTTTAGTAGTTTTTACACACTGTTTCAACATGAATGGCACTTAACAGTTATAACTAGGAGGCTGAGCTCTACTAAAGTAAGCAACGTAGACACAAGATGTGTTCAAGACAGGAGACAGGCTTCTCGCTTTGAGAGAAGCCAGAAGTAGACTGGTATGGTCCTTCAGTTGCGCCCAGTTTTTAGTGGACGTGGAGTAAATATCGGTAACAATTACAATGCGGCTCTTGTTTAATCGATGGATTTCTCTATAATCCAGTACATATTAAATATGTATGTGGAATGATCCCACTGTGTCTGTGTGACATGTGATAATAACTAGCCTGAGAGCATAACAATTGGACTATCTTTTAAGTTATCTTGAAGCTCTGACATCCCTGTGGGAATGATTTATTATTTCATATAACTCAGCGTTTGCAAACCATGAAATCATTTCCAATCCTCCCGTGAGAGCAATGGAGAAAGAAGTTGTTATTCTAGCAGGACATGTGAGAATTTACATGATGGCATTTCAGAAAATATTCTTACATCTTTGATGTATATTCAATTGTACAGGAAATTCAAAGGAAGCATATAACAGCCAGCTGTAAGTGGCTGTAGCAGCATACTTAGTGCCACCATCCCTTGATACATTGACATGACAGTGGATGACGTGAGAACCGAGGGCGAGTCTGACTGAACTGAGTTTCATTTCTCTCTCTTCGCCTAGGGGCATATACAGTACTATACTGTATAGCACAGTCAATTCCCACATTTGGGTTAACTTTTCAGGGTACTTCATGCTTTGCAGCTTGTCAGATATAGAATGGACTTATGTGTACATTGCTGAGGAAATACGGGAAACAGAGGTTTAGGCTCTCGCTGATAGCGGTGCTGCCCAGCAAATGACCAAGCAGTGTGAGGCCCAACTGGCCCAGCAGACCAACCCATGTGGCTGGCAGCTAGCCTGGCTGGCTAAAACTAGCTTGCAGCAGTGGAAGGACTGCTAGATAAGGGTGCTCTGCTAAGGATTTTTGGTGCCCGTCACTGATCGCTTGGTGGCACTATTAGCCGATACCGATCATGGATCACAGGTTCTATTTGAAGCGTTCACTTTTTTTTTGGGAAGCATTGTTTATTTATTTAACTATTCTTTAACAGCATTGTATTAAGTATTAAAATTAAGAAGTGAGAAAGTAGCTTATCATTGTGTATCGATGAGTGTTTATTTATTGTCAGGAAACACTTGGCACTGTATTCCTCTGTCTCTCAGAGACACGCTCTCCTAAGCCCCTTTTTAGCCAGAAAGCCTGCTATACTGCTGTGAAGAAGACCCTTTATTACACCTGCATTGCTTTTTCATGCTGAACCGAACAAAGCTGGCATAAAGCTGCCTCAGTTGGGATTTTAGATGCTGCTGGCTGGATGTGTCCCTTTCATACAGACGTCCATTTGGCTCTGTGACATACAACCGTTGCCAGTTTAGCAGCAGAGCAACAATACCCTCCCCAGCATTCCGTGTCCGTATCTTTCATACAGAACTGCGCAACAGTCCGCCTTGTGTAAAAGGGTATTTAGAGACTCACAACTCACATGTTTTACGTCATCTGATTGGCCTGTATAGAGACCACCTATCAAACTATTAAAGGAGTCATCACCTGGAAATCGCAATTTCTCTTGTTAAAACATGCATATCTGTGTTTGACCTCAGTTGAAACTTGCCTGAAAGGCTGGAGTTTGAAAGTGGCGCCGTTTTTTCGCTTCTGCTCTTTTTCCGAACAGGAATAGCACACAAGGGTGTGCATTCCTAAAGCACGAGATTTTGATTCTGCGCCTTCGGTGACGTCACCGTGGCGGCTACTTGCATAAGCCCACCCCTCTTTCACCACCCAACCCCGCCCCGTCCGCTACCTGAAATCGCCGAAGCGCCGCCATTATGTTTTGGAGTCTGCATGCAGGCAAGCCCCCCCGGGCTCTGTCCTTCCTGCGGCGAATCAACGCGCGCCTCATTACATATTATACAATGCACATCCGGACCAGTCAAAACCTCGCGCGTAATCTCGCGTGATAAAATCGCGGTACGAAAAAGGGTCAGAACAAGCTCAATGTTTGATTAAATTTTTTTTTCTTTTTCTAATAAGTTTTACGAATTGATCCAAAGCGATCCAAGGGGGGCTGGATACGTATAAAACCAGGTGATGACTCCTTTAAGAACAAATATTGGTCCGTCTACTACAGCAGGGTTTTGTTATTTATAATTTACGGAAACATTGCATGCAATAGTCGACTTTCTTCCGCTCTTCTGTCTATCTGCCTGCCTGCCTCTCGCCCTTTCTCGCTCAAACACATACATAGGCCAAATATAAGACCTGACTCTGATCTGATATTAGCTATTGATGTTTCTACCCCCCGACCATACGCCCAAGGGGGTACATTTGGACAGCGAACCAAGCAAATTCAATAGTTTGTAATTTTTTTTTTAATTATAAAAATTATAATTAACAAACAAAAATAAATCACAGAAATATCTGTAATGTAAAATTCCCATACCGAACCGTGTCCCGTTGTACAACCGTTATAACCGACTGCTAAATTGTGGTCATTCATCTCCGACTGGTTGCTTGAATTAGAGATGGCAAATCTACTGATGTTTCGATAACTGTCACATAATATCTCCAAATGCAATACATCTGCAGTAATATTCCACTGTTGAATGCCTATAGAGGATACACTGCCACTTATGTATACAATGATGTAACACAAAGTTAATTAATACATCCTCATAACTATTGTATAAATAACTCATACGATGAAATGCAGTATTTTTAAATAAAAAATGTTTTGATGTAATGCGAATTGTTTTAATGGCACAGTATCACGACTCATAAAGGACAAGACATGGCTCTCAGGCACTAAAACATTCCTGCATCACAAGGACAAAGAGGCTTATGTTGAAACATTAATGATGGTACCAAACACTGGAGAAAACTAAACAAGCCTTCAGTCAACACGTCCCCATATAAGTAATCCCTTGGAGACTGTCACTGCAACTTTCTTTCAACAAGTTTAAATCCAGACCTGTCTAATGAGACAAATTGCTCCACGAGAAATAAAACACATTCTTCTCACATTGTCTAACACCTCTCTCTCTCTCTCTCTCTCTCTCTCTCTCTCTCTCTCTCTCTCTCTCTCTCTCTCTCTCTCTCTCTCTCTCTCTCTCTCTCTCTCTCTCTCTTTCTCTCTCTCTCTCTCTCTCTCCCTGTCTCTCTCTCTCTCTGCCTGCACATAGAATTTTAATTTAGTTTTAGATAGACGCAGGTGCAGGTTTTTTATATTCTGCTTCATTGTATTTGTTGACTTATTTTGTTGCTAATTTAGTTGTATTTGGCATACATAGTCTTGAAGGTGTGTCACATTTTTATAAATAAAAAAAACTCAATGCAGAAGTCGATGCAAACATGTGCAGATTGCAAAAATACTAAAATAATAATACATTTGTAGGCGAGGATTTCCTTCACAGTAACCATACCTTTGGTTTCGCCTGTATAGACTGCATCAAAAACTGTTTATGGATGGATGACGTGTCCCCACTTTCTCTCACTGTACAGAAGTGAAGCGAAAATATCCCAGATGCAGGAGCTGGTGACTCCTCATGAGGGAATTTTCTCTTTGTCTGATTTCTTCAGTGTAAGATTAATAAATGTTGTTTTATGATTAGGTTCACAATTAATCTGTGTTATTAAGTGTCTGCTTCTCCCCAGGTGAGGCAAAGTCACAAACAAGACACTAGCGTGTCTCTCAGGGCCGAACTAGTTCTTACCTTGGACCTAGACATAATGCAGACGCCGTGGCAGCTTCCTCAAGATAACTTAGCTGTTGTAGCTGTTGTACTGCTCAAACCTTGATTCTCACGATGATCATCGGGCATGAATATACAGTATAATTCTGCATAACACCTCTACTATCTCCAGAGGTCTACTTGCTTCGACTCATACATATTTCCATAACGGGGAAGAATCTGTCAGGAAGGAGAAAGAGAGAGCAACTGTCTGTGGCCACCACATCAAAACCATTTCCTTTTGGGGTTTGTCTTGCTTTTGCCTCGTCGCACCTGTTGTCACTTTCATTTGTACCAAAGCAGGTGAAATTGATTAATTATTACTTTAGCTTCCTAAATGGACAGATCAATCTCCCTGATGTTTAACGGACTTGGTATTATACAGTGATTATTAAGTGTTCCCTTATGTTTTTTGAGCAGTGTATTTTTTATGAGGAATCACTTACAGAGTTTTTTTTTTAAACAAATGTCATTGACAAATATGTCTTGTCTTATTTGTGGTGTGAGCATTTTCTGTTGGTAAAAGATGTAGCTTTAAGCACCACTTCACCAAAGTTCACCCAAAGGAGTCAAACAAGTCTTAAAACTTCAACAGTCTGTTTACCAAACTGATGAAGAATACCCAGCACAATGCCTATGGCAGGATCGTATTCAAGGTGATGGCTGTGGTGGAAACTTAATTAAAGGACCATCCATCCATCCATCCATCGTCTACCGCTTATCCTGTATTCAGGGTCGCGGGGGGGCTACAGCCGATCCCAGCTGTCATTGCGTGAAGGCAGGGTAAACCTGGACAGGTCACCAGTCTATCACAGGGCCGACATGTAGAGACACAAAACCATTCACACTCACATTCACACCTACAGGACATTTAGAATCATCAACGAACCTATCCCCATCCTGCATGTCTTTGGATTGTGGGAGGAAGCCGGAGAACCCGGAGAGAACCCACGCTAACATGGGGAGAACATGCAAACTCCACACAGAAGGAACCCGAACCGGGAGTCAAACCTGGGATCCTCACGCTGTGAGGTGACAGAGCAACCCACTGCACCACCATGCAGCCCCAATTAAAGGACCATAAAAGTAAAATATGTGCTATTGGTGATGCATGCAGCATGGTATGAGACGCTTAACTTTTCTTGCGATAAGTTTAAAGCCTATGCTAATGCACACTCTTGTGGTTGGAAATCTGGTTTGGAAACCATTTTCATGGATGTATCGGTTGAGAAAGACTCAAATATGAATAGATATAAATAATTTCTGTTAAATCAACAGTAATAGTCCACATTGCAGAAAACATCTCTTGGATGCAGAAACAGTTACTGACTACTTTCTGCACGTTTTGAGTAGAAAACAAATGAGGCTATGAAATGGTAATGACCCATCCTCCTACAAATACAGACAGGGACTGTTTTGACCAGGGTAAGAGGTTAATCAGACAGTGATGGGCATGTGCACAAGAGGCCTTATGCAGTCATTGCTCTTTTGCATGCATCATGCGTATGATCATGTTCAAGTGTCTTTTCGGAGGAGAACTGCAGTGTGTGCACATACAGGCAGCTTCACCATCATTTCTCTGGTAGTGATGATACCAGATAAACTGGAGGGACATTGGGATGGATAGCTGTTCGGTCTCTGGAGGAAGTGAGTTAATAACCTCAGATTTTGGGTAATTTTCATTTTGTAAGTCTCTATTAGGGATGCAACGGTTCTCAATATAATATTGAACCGTATGGTACGCCATGCACGGTTCAATTCGCACTTGTGAATTGAGGTATTTTCAGTTTTGCAATAAAATTGCATAATTCCTTGTATTTCTCTCTGAATTGGCTATGTCAGAGCTTTAGAGGAGCACTTGAACGCAGCATGTGTTCACGTGCTGTGATGGGGACACACTTCCCTGCCGAGTAAATATCCAACGTCCTGGAAGCAGGAAGGCTGAGCAGGTAACACCGTCAGTTAAAAACAGTTGTCTCTTTCTGATGCCTTCCAACAAGCCGATTCAAGTGCAATGGGGGCATTTATTGCTAAAGATTTGCAGCCTTTTTCCGTAGTTGCGGGCTTCAGCCACCAAATGAAAATGCTTGATCCGCGCTACACTTTTCAGCACTAACATAATTCCCGACTTCTATAAAACAACATAAAGGCATCGATGTGGAACTGGCTAAAGCACAGAGTCTAGCACTGACCACGGATAGTTGGACCTCTCGGACAACAGACGTTATATGTCGGAGTGGAGATGAAGAGCGCTGTCCGTCCCCTGCATGAAAGTCATATATAGGCTACTGAAGTACTGTTATTTTTATTTAAATAGGTGACTTTATGTTTACAGGTATATTTATTTACAGTGACCTACATATTTAAAATATCTACATTTTGAAAACACATACTACTTTTGAAATTGCCCCCTTTTATCCTACCATTTGTCAAGGCTAAAAAGCACTTTTGCATTTGAAAGTGTATTAAATATTTATTTATTTAATTATACAATACACTTAAATGTGTCTGAATGTAAAATTTTTTTAAACATCTTAGCTTATGAGCAAAATAAAGAAATCATTTTTGAATATATAAAAACCATAACCCAAGAACCGAGGGTACGTATTGAACCATGGGCTAACTGTATTGTTGCATCCCTAGTCTCTTTGTGTATGCTTCGGGTGCTGGTTCAAAATACGGTGATGTTGTAGTGCTTCATGGTTTCTATGAGCCTTGCTGGCAGGACAATACTGAGGTCAGAGCTCCCAACAGCCTGGTGGTGCATTAAATATTGACACCTCACGCTGTACAGTCGGTGATGGCAACTGTCTGTAGAATAAATCATAATACACAGGTAAATGCAAAGCCACTGCAAGATTGAAAACAATGTTTTTTGCCTTTCAACAAAATTTTCACAACAAATTTGTAAACTTATATTTGCCATGTTGGAGGTTGTATAGCCTATACACTAAAATAGTACTCTTGTATGGATAGAGAAGTAGCTGAACTTCGTGATCCTCAAGTGGACTGGACTTGTTTGGCCTTGGCTGGAGGAGGAGGGAATATCAATGGCAGTTTGTATGTTTTGAAGCGTATTACTAGGAAGACTAGGAGGTCTTGAGCTACTGCATCTTTAAATTGCCTCGTTGTGAAACTTTGGCGACAGCAACACTCTGTCAAATATGGATTGTTCTTGGAGGTGAGGTTTGGTGTATATAATCTCATTATTGGATGTCTGGCATAGTGGTATGGCAATAGAACGAGGCGAGCAGTGGCATGATGTATTCTTTTAGAAGCTTTGGTGTCAGAAGCTACTGCACAAGACAGAGGAAAGGGTTCGGATATGATCAATATTCCTCCATCAGGCGAAATGAGCATTGTTCTCTGTGTATTATGTGTTGCTACAGAAAAATCAATTTATACGCAGGAAACATGAGGAGTGCAAGTACTGGGTGTCTTATCTTTATGTAAAATAAAAGATGGACAAGATTAAGACATGTATCAGGTTAAATCTTCAACATTCAATCAATGTTGCTTGAAGGGACATTGATGCCAGAAATGAGGATTGGGGTGGCTTATGTTGTCCATATTTAGTACAAAAGCTGGTCCCAAGAGTCTGAAGGCACCACTATGGTAGATTGAATGAGTTTTATTCTCTCAAGATCAGTCCAGTTTAAGCATAGGTGTTCACCAGGCTGCTAGTCTAACGTCTTTCTCTAGTATGTCCAAGGAGAGGTGGTCATGGCTTAATTAATGCATATAGCTGAACTATTTCAGTACAACTGAGTTCGGTAATGGGAATAGCTGCTCGCTCTGGAAGTATTGTTCCCCACTGTGAAATACCATTTCAAAGTGGTCTTTCATAGAACAGAGTTTCACCATTTTGCCATACAGCTCTAAGTACTTCTGAGCTGCTTTTACTATGGCGAAGGAGCCAGTGAGAGGTGTGAATCAGAGCTGCAGTAAAATCAGAACGCCTCTTTGTAGGGGGTGGAGAATGAAACATGCCATCATAGTTGTAGAATTCATCCAAAATGTACCCAAAATCAAAAAAGCAAGTCATTAAAATGCTAAATGTAATTCTAATTCTACTTTACGTATATGTATGTTATTGGATGTCGCGGGTGGCACACACACAACATAATTTTAAGGTCGCTGGTTGGATGTTTCTTGCCAAAATGTACATGAGGTTTGTTTTTCTTGTTATTTTTTTTTAATCAAATAAGCGAATAAGCAAAATATTCAATATGCAGACATTTAATTTGTTTTCTTTTTCTGTTTGTGAAACAAATGTGTTTTTTTATGGTAAAGCCAACACAAAGCACTCTTTCAGGTTTGTCAGCATTTTGGTCTCTGAAAAAGGTGATGGTTGGGACGATATGACACTTACTCAATATTATCCTGGCCAAAATAATTGCGATTCCTGGTATGTTCCCGATAATCATCAAAAATGTGCTTTAAACTCCTAAAATGGCACTAAAACATCCTGGATTCACGACACATTAGGTTAAGACACAGATGTTTTTGTTGCATCACGGTTAAAAAACACAACTTTTTCAATTAACATATTTTTACTTAAATTAGAGGATCATGAATCACAAAGTCTCCCTGCATAAAGAATAAAAAATGTTCTCTTTGTACAGCTTTTTCAAATCACTTGTGTTGATGTTTATGGAAATTCATGTGTGATAATATCTTATATCTTCCCATCCCAACTTGAGACAGGACATATTTTTACTACTTTTTCCTATTCAACCAAAGTCAGAATATTTCCTTCATGCAGGATGTAAATCCTGGTCTCTGAATCAGCGGAGGACAAGAACACAGCATTTCATGGACTTGAGCAACGTGGTGGCAAACATAACACATTCAGCAGTTTAATCCAGAAGATACTCTCCCTTTCGCACACAGACTGTGCACCTCATTAAAAATAATCATGATTAATAGATCAGAGAGGGAAAAAGTGCAATCCCATGGAAGACCACCAGTTCTCACGTGTGTAATGGGAAGGTCTACGTATGCCATCTTGAGTAAGAAAAATGAATACATTTAACTGATTAGTAATTCCCATAATGCCTGAGGCAGAATGCATCATTTGTCAAGGCTAGCATGTTCCTCATGAGAATAAGTGTAACACTGGCAAAGCTTTAACTGCTTCAAAGAATTTTACAATAATAGCAACTGAATGTTTGCCCCAGAAAACAAACTATGTAAAATCTTCATTCTTATTTGCATGCGAACAAATGCTTCATTAATCAAATGCAGGTGTGATGAGATGAGTTTCCATTTTAGAGATAGTTCTCCCCCCCCCCCCCCCCACTGCATTAACTCATCTTTTTAATGTGTGTGGATAAGATAAAACATGCTAAATGCTTCTCATCGTTTTTCAAGTGGAAGTTAGTTACCATGGTAATGATGTTAGGATGTTGATTTCTAATTGAAATTCTGTCGAAACGAGCCTACAATTTCAACCTTTGACATCAAAAGCAGGATCAACTATTCTTCTATTCTACAAATCACTTCAAAGACAACACAATGTAGCTTACAGGTAGCCTGCAGCCGCTCTTTCCGAGACGCCATCACCTCTGATGTTTTTAAATGTGCTCTAGGTCGGGTGATATGATGCATTGTTCAACACGGTATCGATTGGCTAAGATAATGGTCCTCACTTGTAGGGTTAGGGTGATTGAGTTGTCTTTGTCTTCTGTTACTGGAGTAATATAAATGTTATTTATGTTGCAGTTAAACTGCTAGATCTCCTAGAATTTTTGCATTTGCAAATGTAAGCGATATTGTCAGTAGGGGCATTTGCATATTGTGTAACCCTTATGTGCTCTGCTCTATAAATACATTTGAGTTCATTCTAGGCATAAGTCTATTGATTTTTCATTTACAGTGATATATATTTCTTTATATCTAAACATGGCTAAGCTACATAGTGTATTGTGATGGTGACTTCAAAAAAAGATTCACTTTTTAATCAAAACCATTATGCCAAAAACAAAAAGAAAAGTGAAATGACTGATGTATAATCATTAATGAATGCTCTGTAGCTCGTCTGGGGGTCTAACATGGTTGTGCAGCAAAACAGACTTCAAGTAAAGTATTTTCAGTCCTTCTTCAGGGAGTGATTGACCGACAGTAAAGTCACACTGCTCAGACACTGTTTGCGATTTGATCGTTGGTACAATGTAGTATTCTGCATCCCTTTGAGCACATGATGAAAGATAATTGGACACCACAGCTCGTCAAGTGCCCAAACTCTATGGAAACAGTTCATCAGTTCCATCTGTTATACATCTGATGGCTGCTGACCAAAGGGCAGGCAATGATACATTCATCCCTGTCACACCCTCACCCCTCCACACAGCCATAATGACCAAGTATTCCTCTGAGCTCTTGCTCACCCTCGCTCTCATTTTCTCCCTTTTATCTGTCTTTCTTTCCCCACCTCTCTCTTTCTCTCTCTCTTTCTCTCTCTCTCTATCTCTCTCACACACACACACACACACACACACACACAGATACAGATTGTACTCAAACAAAGCTCGGCTCTCCATCACGTCTGCCACCGTACAGGTCCCAGGATCCTGCTGCTGGCAGAGTGTCCACCCCCAGAGTCCAGTAAGAGGCCCTCTCAGAATCAACAATGTCAACAGAATGCCACAGTGAGCTTACACACTTTCAGAGCAATTACTGCGGCAGGAAACTTGAGAAGCTGCATTACCCTAACTCGAGAGGTGCTTGTCTTGCAGCGCGGATAATATGTCAAGAGAGCCATATGTTGCATTTATTTAAGAGGCATCTGGTCAAATAAAGTATCCATATTGTTGACTGGGAAGATACATACTTTTTTATCTTTTTCTCTTTTATTCATGGAACATTTCACCTCACATTCACAGAATCGGCTTTAATGGCCAAGTAAGTGTGAACACATACAAGGAATTTGACTCGTTTTTTGCCACTCTCCCTGTACTGTACATACACATAGACATAGACATGCAGCTAAAAACAAGGATACCAAAATGAACAAAGGTACACATAATTATTTGACTACCTTGTATATAAATATAAGTATGTATAAAAGAACAGGACAATGATATTGCAAATTATAAGAACATTATAAGAACAGTGAGCAAAAAGTCTCAGAATTAAAAACAAAATAAGCAATCAAATATGAGTTTATGGGATGATGAGTAAATCAAGGAAGATTTTAGGGATTTACCAATACCAAAAGTACAAGTACTTTAAATTTCAGTTAGTGTGCTGTTCACTACCAAGCCTGTTTGTAAACGGTACAGTTGAAACATTTCTGATGATGCTTGCAGGAGACTGTATCTCTTATTTCCTCTGCTTCGAAGAAAACGCTGCAACTCCCGTGAAGCACAGAAATTTGGCACAGTTTTCCTTGAGGTTTTTCCATGCTGGTTAGGGCAGACATCATAATACTCAGCTCTATTTGATACCGTTTTTGTCTGAAATGTTGTACAGAAATGATTAAATAAAATAATTATATAGAATTAACTATCACTTAATTCTAATTGTAACATCCAGTAATCATCCTTTCCCCTAAGACAGTTTGAGTAAACACAGACATCTGTAATGTCACATATGATGCATTGCATAGCTCCAAGGGTAATTCATTGTGTAAAATGACTGACAGCACTAAATAGTTTCCTGTGTATTATGGTGCTATTATGGCTTGCAATTGATAAGACGACTTGGAGTAAATACAAACTAATTTAAACCATAAAATTCAGAGCAAACATCTTTTCATGTCTATAAGATTTATGGAGCGGAGAAGCTTTGGGCAGTTTCCCTGTACAATACATTTCACAAAATAAATTACCAAAAATATTAGTATAGTTATATAGTTTATGGAATTATTCTGATTTTTCCAACACAATATGTGATTTAGAGGCATGCTTTAAGAGGTTTTCACAGATGAGCCTTCTATAATGTCCTTTTTTATGAAATATTAAATGAAACGCATAGGAAAAACAGACAGCAGATGCACTATCATGTAGCAGAGACTATGTATTTGACACCAGTTGTTTAGACAGCGATCCACTAACTAAAGCAGATGCTGCCATTCACACAGTAGGCTGAAGTTAGTTTGAAGATTTGTTGCGGTTCGACTTTCATTTTAAATAGAACTTCAAGGTGATGACAGTTCAAAGTCCGAAGTCCTTAGGTTTCTGTCGATTCCATCAATGACTCATCAGAAAATTATATTACAGTATTGCACACAGCTTTGCATCCCTGTCAGCCCTAATTCACAATCCTTCACACAGACCATACTGTATAATTATGAGCGCACAAGATAAATTGAAGGATCTCTGTATTGTATATAATACAGGAATATATATGGGCCTTTTATTAATGGGAAGGCACATTAATATAAATCAATCGTGTCCACATTTGGACAAAACCAGTCCAAAAAACTGTTGGAATATAATGTTTTCTATTCATGTCATCATTTTAATATGATATTTGAGGATGTAACACCTATTTACAGTGAGGCATGATGTCGTTACAAAAAACTGTTTGACAAACTAAGTTTGCTTTCATGCTCCGGACATTGAACCAACCTTGTACACCACATGACACACACCCTGACTTCTGCCGCGGACATTCTTTCGCCAAACCTTTTCCCCCAGCGTGCTGTTTACACTCTGACCTGATCTTAAATTAGTTTTTATTCAGCCCCCTCTTATTGTTATCCTGCAGGGTGAAGGTTGCATCCTCCACTGCTGCCATTCTGGGGCTCTGCGCTTTCAGGTCCCTTCACATTATGTTTTGAATGCTGTAATCGCAAACTACAGTCTATTAATTGGGAAAATATTTAGTGCTCGCTGGCATTTACGGTTTGCCCTCGTTTCCTTGATTTGAGGTGGCAGCATTTACACATTTCATGCAATTTATGTCCAGGTGAAAATTTAAAATTTTGAGAGTATTTTATGAGCAGTGCAGTTTTTGCCACTGGAGGCTGTGAAATAATCTGGTATCCCTCCACCACTCGGGCTCACATGCCAGGATATATTATCAACACTTGTTCTGCTCCTCAGTCACAACCTTCTCGGTCATGCTGCACTTGAGCAATGCGTTTATGTGCACAACAAAGTCGCCCACTTTCAGAAATCTAGCCAACAAGCCATTCTATATGTAACACACACACACAAACACACACACACACACACACACGACATGGAGCCATGTGTACTTACAGGCTTACTTTGATCTAGTTTGCACAAGGAATGTGAATATGTATTCATGAAATGGATGTGGATGGATATGTGTGAATTAAATGCAGTAGACATACATTGGAACAGCATGATATGTGCTGCAAGCTCTAAATGAGCGTGGCTCAGACTGAATGAGGCATGTCAGATATGGTCAGCAGAACGGGCGGCACGATGCTCCAGAGCCACCATACCATTTCATTTTTGATTTAAACCTACTTTTTTATTCAGCACTGACATTTACGGACATTTGGAATGCACCACACCCACAAGTCCCTATGGTAAAATCTAAATAATGAGTTGAATATGTAATGTAATGCAATAACTTATTTCACTTGTCGATTTGGAACAAGCTGTTTACATAACTCACAGGGAAGATGAAATGTTGCCACGCTGGTGACTTGAGTGCAGCAGGAGGACTTCCCAGTTGTTGCTCCATCATGTCCGACTCGGCCGCTGTGTCTTGAAAAGGGCAGCTGCTGGCTAACAGTGAGCGTTTCAAGTGTGTTTTTTTCTTTGGATGCACTCACTTTTTTTTTTTTTTTTTACCAAAGATGCCACAGAAAGACAAGCAACCAAAGGTGTTATTTTTAAAGACTCCACTTGCCTTTGAGGACATAAGCTGTTAAAAGGGCTGTAGTCCATATAGTATCAATCTCGAAGCCTGTCATTTCAATGAGCTGAAATGTGGCTGAAAGCTGAAGCGAGGCTATTGAGTGTACCTTCACATTTGTCTGCCAGCCAATCAGGTGTGATCTCTTTTTTTATTATAAATAAAACAGGCTCATCACCTTTCCTGTTAATACTTACTAGTCATTGTAAAGTACAGATAACCCTATACCTCAATACACACACTCCTCCACCATTAACTGAATATCTGCACCTTGAGGGCCTCCTCTCCCACACAGCTGCCTGAACATACTCGGTTATGTATAAATACAAATAACTTTGCGCTTTTTTAGTATTTATTTATTTATTTATTTATTGTGTGTGTATGTGTGGTGTGATGTCTGTATTGAAGCTGTTGTGACTGTAATTTCCTGGAAAGGATTATTAAAGGATCGATCTATCTATCTATCTATCTATCTATCTATCTATCTATCTATCTATCTATCTATCTATCTATCTATCTATCTATCTATCTATCTATCTATTCAGAATCATACTGAAAATCAAAGTGGAAATCAGATCGCAGGCTGATCTAACTTTTGTGGAGATTTTTCAAGACATGTCAAAATGATCCTCAGTAGTGCGTGTGTGGCCTCCACGTGGCCTCTCCTGCACTCCCTACAACGCCTGGGAATGCTCCTGTCGAGACGACGGATGGTCTCCTGAGGGATCTCCTCCCAGACTTGGACCAGAGCAGCAGTCAACTCCTGGACAGTCTGTGGTGCGACGTGGCGTTGGTGGATGGAACGAGACATGATGTCCCAGATGGGCCCAATAGAATTCAGGTTTGGGGAACGGGCATGCCAGTCCATAACATCAATGCCTTCATCATGCAGGAACTGCTGACAAACTCTAGCCTCATGAGGCCTAGCATTGTCATGCATTAGAAGGAACCTAGGGCCCACTGCACCAGCATATGGTCTCACAATGTGTCTGAGGATCTCATCCCGGTACCTAATGGCAGTCAGGGTACCTCCAGCAAGCACATCGAGGGCTGTGCGACCTTCCAAAGATGTCAAAATGCCTCCCCAGACCATCACTGACCCACCGCCAAACCGGTCATGCTGGAGGATGTTGCAGCAGCAGAACGTTCTCTGCGGCGTTGCCAGACCCTGTCACGTCAGTCACATGTGCTCAGGGTAAACCTGCTCTCATCCGTGAAGAGCACAGGGCGCCAATGGCGAATCTGCCAATCTCTGTGATCTCTAGCAAATGCCAATCGTGTTGGGTTGGAATCTCCTCCATGCTCTTGACACTGTGCTGGGGGACACAGCAAACCTTCTTGCCACAGTGCGCATTGATGTGCCATCCTGGATGAGTTGCACTAACTGGGCGACTTCTGTGGGTTGGAGAAACCGCCTCATGCTACCTCTAGTGGTGCAAACACTGCCAAAATCCATAAAAGAAAAAACTCTGCCAGAAAGGCCGAGAACAGAGAAATGGTCTGTGGTCACCACCTGCAGAACCATTCCTTTATAGGGATGTCTTGCTAATTGCCACTCGTTTCCACCTGTGGTCTGTTCCATTTGCACAACAGCAGGTGAAATGGATTCCCAATCAGTGCTGCTTCTTAACTGGACAGGCTGATATCTCAGAAATATGATTGACTTGCAGTTACATTATGTTGTTAGTGTTCCCTTTAGGGTCATTCCGTGTCATTTCATCAAATGCCTCCCACCTGACCATCTCAGAATGTCCTGAAAAAACTCAAGTACAAAGACACACTTGTTTCTAGGACAAATCCAAAATATTAGGTCTCTACTGTCAATAGTTTTCTCATGAAACATCATTGAATGAAGGGTAGTTTAGACGGTTTTTGGCATCATGCTCTGAAAAGCCATTTTTAAACAGCAATATCTGGAAAACTATCTCACCTGTAGCCTTCAAATTTTTTACAGAGTATATCTGTTACTAACAGCCTCCAGACATGAAATATCAGGGGTGAAGCTCAATGATAACCGAGTATGGTAGGTACTTAAAATGTGGCTTGTTGAAATAAAGTAGTACATTTGAAGAGTGGCTGAGCTCCCATTTTTGCAGATAAAAGACTTCTATCACTTCTGCCTCGATCTCTGTTGTTAGCTTAAACATTCTACAAAATATGGTTTCTCTTAGATTATTAGTTTCACAGATATTAAGGCTCAAAAATGGAAGTAAACACATCTTTGCCCAACTTCAGAGTCATATTCCAAAAAACTGACAACACGTATCAGGTCCAAACTTACTTTTTTTGAAAGATCATATTCTTGTTAAAATCATATAAAAAAATTGGGAGGGTGTTTTGCCTCATTTTGTCGCAGTGATTTTTAAAAATCCTGATATTGGTGGGTTTTTTGTGGCCGTTTTTGGTACTGCATGTCCTAACAGCCTACTTGTAAACATCACAGCAGGGCAATTCAATTGTGTTTTTTTTACCATTTTCCAAAGACTTACATGTGACTAAATGCTACTGATAAATTTAGCCTTACGAAAACATTAAAATGTAGCACAGTTGTAGTTACAGAGGGAATAAGTCCTTGGATGTGAGTTAAACATGCTGAAACCAGCTTTTAATGTCTTAAACCATGAACAAACATAGCATAATATTGAAGACTGTACATTTTGTCATACTTTAAATATATACATACACACCCAAATCAAATAATCTTAATTTGAGCATAAAGATTTTACATTACAATAGAAAAGTCTCCAAAGTTTGATATTGAATAACAGTTTGTCTCTATGCTCACTATGAGGGATCACACATTTTTCATCTTTTAGATCCAATTCCTTTGTCACATTCATTAATTTGTCAGTCACTATACAAATTGTCTAATGTACATCTCTGCTCTGTTGTGCTCATCTTTTTTGATGGCATACATGCGCCCAGTTTCTGTAGAGGGAACGTCAAATCCTGCAATTCTATGCTGCAGTGGGACATTGCACATCTTCTCTTCTTGGCCAGTAGAAACTCTTGGTAGGGCCATGTGGGTGCATGAACTGAACCAGTACATCTTCATCTTGATCTGAAACATCTCTGATACTTCCTATCCACCATTTCTGATCATACACACAACTCACATATTGTCTCATAGTGAGCATAGAGACAAACTGTTATTCAATATCAAACTTTGGAGACTTTTCTATTGTAATGTAAAATCTTTATGCTCAAATTAAGATTATTATTTGATTTGGTTGTGTAATTTATATACTTAAAGTATGACAAAATGTACAGTCTTCAAACTACCCTTCATTCAATGATGTTTCATGAGAAAACTATTGACAGTAGAGACCTAATATTTTGGATTTGTCCTATTAACAAGTGTGTCTTTGTACTTGAATTTTTTCAGGACATTCTGAGATGGTCAGGTGGGAAGACTTTCAGAAAAGTTTTTTTTGAGCAGTGTATTTGTATGGAACTCAACCATATGTTCTGTGCATGGTCAAGCAGAGCTGTATGGAAGTACATTGGCATGTGATCTACATAAACTATTAGTGAATGCATCATGTTGCGTTTGATTTAATTGAAAGCAAAAACAGCCACGTGAAGCGTTAAAGCTCGCCGTCTACATTAAAGGTCAAACTAAACTCATCAGAGCACATATTGTGCTGTATGCGCACTAGTCATTTAAAATCCATTACTCCATTCACAATCTTTACCACATTCTTTCTTAAACCGTTCCATGAATAAATCTTCTGAAAACTAATTGGAAGTCATACTCCTTGTCCTCAGCAGAAGCCCTTTGGCTAAATGACAAGCAAAGGTGTGTCAGTGGCTGTGATTCACTCCCTTTTAATAGATCCTCCCTATATTGTATTCCTGTTGTAAGGATACCCAATACTGTTTTGTGTGGACCTGCATACTACTATTGTGAACATGACAACAGTCGTGTTATAGTGTTATAGTCGTTTGACGCTATGTGCAAATTGTGCCTGCTGAAGGTCTTTGTAAGGCAGGATGAGGTTGAAGAATGAAAGAGGAAGGTGCCATTGTGTTTTATGAAGGCTAGAATACACAATATCTACATCAGATGATTGTATTTAAACATCAGCGCCTGTCATTTTTCTGTAATGCAGTAAAGTAAGGCAGTCATGTTTTTACATGTGACCTCTATTGTTTTTACAGTTTTTACTTCCAATTTGAAAAATGAAGGATGAAGTTTGCTATTTTAATCGATGTTTGTTTATGCATTTACACGACTCAGTATTTTGGTGGAGCACCTTCCTGGAATTTACCAGTATGAGATTATTTTCTGCTTCAATGGGGTCCATCAGCTAAGTCATTATTTCCTATTAGCATCAAATGTTTTTGATTGATTCCTTGAGTTAATGTGAAAATCAAGCATCATTACGTCAGCATAAGGATTTTTTTTTTCTATCAGGCACATTTTTAAAGTGTCTTTTTTATGTCTGTTATTCTGCAGTTTGAGTCAATAGACGAGACACTTCAAATGTTATGTTTACAACCACCTAGAGGTAAGAATCACTCATTTTTTTTGATTGCTATATTCTATTAACACATACGGAGCACACAACACAACAGGCTTTGGCAGATGTTTGCTTGTTTGAGAAACTATGAAAATGACATGTCTTTTCTTGTTTTATCTCTCACACTCGCACACCCACAAGCATAAACAAATACGAAGGAACAAATGCTATGTATCCGAAAAGTGGCAGTAAAGTACCTACTAGAGACTGGATGCCTCCAGTGTTTTTATACAACATAAAACTGGCATCATTGCAGAGCATCTTTGCGGCTCGCTTCCTGCCCTTCCTTTTCCTTCGAGTTGTTCGTGGTTGGAAACCTCACCGGGTTACAGAAAGGGTAGCGATAAAGCAATTGCGCCGGATACTTTCTTTACTCCCATTAGGTGCTCTTTTGTCTGTAAAAACATTGATTGCAAAAACTTAAAAATGTAGGGAAATTGCATGTTAATAAATGATAAAAATCAAAACCTTTTTACAATCTACTGGGTAGGTGAGCAACGGGATGCACTGTGCTGTCTTACTGTGTTCAAGACTAAAAAGTATTTTGCCTGCTCATAACTCCAGAAAAAGATATTTAATAATGCAAATTGTCTGTCCATCACAGGGCTGTTGTAACAGTCAGTTTCTTTATACAATACCATTGAAATCAAGTGGAGTTTTCTTTGTAATAACACTATTAGTTCCGTGTTTGTTGTACTTGAATAGTCACTTGAAAAAGATTGAAAGGAATCTGCAAGCATTGATATACATGTACATTATGCTAATAATCACATATTGCAACAGATTTTCCATGATTAAGTAGTTAATAACATATAAAATCTATGATATTGTGTCTATTCTTCAAAACGGCACATCTGAGATAAACATCAGATCCTCTCATTTATCAAAATGTTATTTATTAATGTTACTGTATTATCCATCAGCACACATTTTTTAAAAGTATGTCTCACCTACAAATCTCAAAACTCCTTCCTTTGAAGTTTAAGACCGATGCAAAGTGAGAGGTATTGCACGTTGGCATGAAACCACACACACACACACACACACACACACACACACACACACACACACACACACACACACACACACACACACACACACACACACACACACACACACACACACACAGCCATTAGGCTCAGAAAGTACACTTTCAGTGAAGATCACGCCTTTTCCAATCTACTCCTGCCTGTGCCCTCAGTTTGTCCTTTACCTCATTTTACCAGCTTTTTGAGGATGCGCTCATGAGAGATAATTTGACACAAGTCAATTTAGCAATTTTTAGAAATGATTATTAGGTAATGTCTAAGCATTGCATATCCTATGTACAACATTAAACTGTTGGCTCACTCCATTCATGATGGGAAGATGAGTCACATCTGTCAAAGCCGAGTTTGCTCATTAGAAAGTAGACCAGGAGATAAAAGGTTTTCATTTAAATGTAAATCAGAAGGGTAACAGATCCATTATTGTCATTTGGAAAAGGGCTGCTCTCTTTGCCTTCTGCACCATATCTTTGACTTTTATTTTCAGTCGGGGTGTTTTTTACTACTTCTCATTCTGGCCAAGGAGATACCAGCGCTAAAAGCTCTAGTGACAACAAATTACAGCTGGACGCTGGTGGACAATGCTCTGAAGTCTTATTCATTTTAAATTCATATTTTAATAAGCATCACTCTGGATGGAGGCAGGCGTGTTATTAATCAGTTGTAGCCCAACAGCTCCGTTCCTTTAAAATGTCAATCTATGCAGAATCCATTAGTCTGCCCTGCTGCACATCTCAATAAGATTTTCTTTGAACTGGGTTGAGCAGGCTTCCTGTTTGGGATATTTGCAGAGTTTATACAAACATAATTTCTGGGCTGTGTAGCTGCAACCTTTGCTTCTTTTCATTATTGATTATGCATTATGTTTTCAATTAAATAAATCGTAGTTTAGGGTGTAAAATGTAAAAAAAAAAAAAGTGAATAGTGCACTGTCCGTCAACATATTTCAGGGCCTCAGGGATGTGGTTAAATTGTCTACCTTCATAAGTTGGTTGGACTGATACAATATATTGTCCTATATCAACGTACATGTCGGTCATTCTCTCTCTCTCTCTCTCTCTCTCTCTCTCTCTCTCTCTCTCTCTCTCTCTCTCTCTCTCTCTCTCTCTCTCTCTCTGTGTGTGTGCGTGTGCGTGTGTGTGTGTGTGTGTATATATAGAATCACCGAAGGCAGCATATAATTTTGTCACCATGCAGCACTAGCTCGAGGGATGGCAGTGTCCGTTTGGTCAGTCTGTCCACCACTTTGGTCCAGCTTGATATGTCCCAGCCAATTGCGGATGGATTGCCATGAAATACAAACATTCATTGTCCCCACACACACAAAAACACACACACACACACACACACACACACACACACACACACACACACACACACACAGTCGTTTACGTTTGCGGGGTTTCCAAAATGTGTCATTTTTGTGCTGGTTTATGGTTATAATTATAAATTAGTTGGCTGATACATTTCTTGAGAGTGGCTGTATTTTTGGAGTACTTGAACTCTATGTTGAACAATGCTGGGTTAACATGGCAGCTGCCACTAGTCTCTCTCACTGCATGCCAGTCATTAAATATGTGTGCACTTGGCTAGACAAACTTTGTGATGACACTAGTTGAATACACCGAGAAGCAGCTTTAGTGTATTTTATTCAAAAATGTCAAAGCATATCTCTAATGAGCACTATACAGGATGAATCCCAATAAACATCCCGGCTAAATATATTGAATGGATGGACTGTTGTGCTACAGATATTCAAGGCTAAATTCATATGCATTTCAATTCCATGAAATTTCATCTAGCATTAATATAGAGTGAACATTTTCTGGGGATTCGAGATACTGATACCATGTCAGGTCCAACGCTGTGCTCATGTACTCGTACTGTTAAAACTCGTCTGATACAACTGATACAGCCCAGTACCACTTTATGACAATGAGACGTTAACCTCTTGTCAGTCGAGCCTAATAGGCTGCTCAGCTGCAACAAGAACCATGCAACAGGTTAAATCAATCATTTATTGCCAGCTGCAGTGTATGAGTAAAACAGGAAACCGAGTCATATGCAGCCATTTTCCCAGCATGCATCAATTTAGCCTGGCACACATATTTAATAACTGGCAGCCTTTAATGCTAAAATGTAGCATCATGTTTTTTTTTTATCTAATATGTTTACAGTCAGAAAGCAAGGAACATCTGATGAAAATAAAACATGTTTTCATAGTCATTATTTGAACTGTGATAGCGTTAAGTACTCAGTATCGGCAAGTACCCAGATGTAAGTACTTGTACCTGGCCGGTGCATCACTAACATGTTTATTTGTCCACTACTTTACTTTACGATCCAATTCCTCTGCTGTAGTTTGTTTTTATCACATGGTATCATGCAGCTGTAATGGGCAGCCTCGCAGAGCTACTGGCAATGTTGTTGACTTACAGTCTTGTTAAAAAATTGATACATCAAAATAGTATATTCATCGCCTGGAATCGTTATCATCAACTCACCCACTGAACTTTATCGACATGATTGAAGTTCATGTGTTAAAATACTGGAATCGAACAAGGCTAATTAGGTGTACAGTAGACGTTAACAGTTAGTATAGCAGTGTAATATTGCTGTCTCTTTTTCCTTGCGTGTCCTCTGTCTGGATTCGCTATCCCTGTGTCTTGACATTTGTCTTGAGACTCCTCCCTGGACCCCAAAGTGCTGTTGTGACAAAATAGCACAGGGGTATAAAATACCGGACTATAATATGCTAATGAATTCACGAGTTGTTTGGAAACCTATCAAGAACAAATGATCTAAGACTGCTGTGCTACTGTATACCATTGAGCTACTCTGTGAAATGCTCAACAAAACATTTGTTACTGACGTTTTGGACAGATGTTCATCTGTCACGATGGCAACATGTACAACATGGGGTTGAATTGTTTCATTTAGCTGTTAATACTTGTACACACACAGCCATTCATGCACACAGGCACGTGCACATTAAAGTGGGCACATTTATCCATTTAAATTCCCGACTCGCCCCTGTAGAAGAGCCCCCTAAAGGTAGATGGAGTGTGTGTTTCCCTTTGGTTGTGTTAATGGGGTTATTGATCATTCTGGCAACTGCAACATTTCTATAAACCAAATGAAGGCCATGCTCAAAGTGTGCTGTGTCAGAGCTGAAATGCATTTAGATTACTTCATTCCACAGAACCTCCTCAGAGATAGCTATCTCCTCCATTCACTTTGCCCCTTATATCTAATATTTGAATTTTAAAGAAGAAATATTTTGAAGAAAAGCCTTTTCTTGAGCTTGAAGTGCTGCTATTTTCTTTCAAGGTTGGCTTTGTCCCCTCGGAGCTGCGTTATGCAGTGCTATTAAAAATGAAGTATTCTTAATGGAACACCTAACATCAAACTGGTATAATTATTCACTAAGGAGATGACATAGAATATGACTCTATAATAATAATAAAAAAAAAATCCTCAACATACCCAAGAGAGTCATTAAGGTTTCATCTAATGTAGCTTGAATGCACATGTCCATTAGCGTAACGATGTTTAATAAGTGCAGGCATTTAGAAAGTTCTGTGTTTCATGTGGAATACTGTGGAAAAGCAAAAGGCATATTACTGTCACCATTATTGTTGTTATTATTATTATTCTTGTATTTTGCAGCTGTAATTTGATATTGCAGCATATTATGTGTACAGTAGAGAGGGTTCTAAAGGACATAATTCAATATTAGCGAAAATGCAATTAATGCATCAAGGAAGTAATTCACACATTAGAGTGAAAATATAGAGTAAGATCGATTGTCACAGAAATATAAGGTCAGTCAGTCCCAAGAAACAGCCGCTGAACGCAGTTTCTACAAAGACGGATAAAACCATGAAACTATACCCAAACTATGTTTCAGAGATTCCAGTTTAGAAGTTTCAAAAGTGACCTGTCGGTTTTAGCATCCACATTAAGTCAAATCAGTGTACTTTATACAAGGTTGAACAACGACACCAAGATTAGTCATCCACCCACGTTAGGTCAATTAGAATTGGATCAGTGGTGACACCAAGACAGAGTTCAGCAATAAGACACTTGTGCATTATGATTAGTTTGATCCAATGGGTGACGAATGGTAACACTGTCAGTGATGAACTGTGCCGACTGACAATAACTAATTGAAATTATTTGGAAATGATTCATCACAAACAATGTTTAAGTAGTAAGGCTGATTTCTATGAAGATACTGTAGGCCTCTTACTTTCTACACCTAATGACCGGCCATGCTCCCATTAGTCTCAGAAGGTATGTCATTTATCATACCTTACTGACATCTCACCATTTTTTCACGTAAATACCATAGCTATTTTTAGTTTTAAATTAATGTAAAAGCTGAGCTGCTGGTGATAGAAGAAATTGTAGCATTTATGACATTGTGTTGTCTACATTTATGTGTGTCTAATATGTAATTTGCCTACTTTGACAAGTCTTGCTGGGTTTATATGGCCCATAGACTATGACTGGCTGGGGTCATGTGCTGTGGTGAGTGTTAATGAGGGCTGGGAGGCCGGTAGTAGGGAGACCAATGATTTTAAAGTGTGTGATTTGAAGAGGTTTGATCCTGTTGGTGACAGTGAGCATGGTGACGTACCATGCAGGACAATAGAAGAGGATGGACTGCATGGTACTTGTGTAGAGGAAGAGCAGGATTTGGGGTGTGACTGAGAGTGCCCTGAGTTTCCGGGTGGCTTAGAGAGCGTGTTGGCAGCGTTTGTGGATGTAAATAGTGAGATCATCAAATCTGAGCTTACTGTCGAGAGTGATTCCATGATACTTGAAGCTCTCCACCACCACAACTGTCTTGTATGTATTAGGGATGCAACGATACAGTTAGCCCACGGTTCAATACGTACCTCGGTTCTTGGGTTACGGTTTCGGTTCTGTTTTGGTAGACATTTTGTGCTCACGGAGGTAAAAAAAATTGCTATTTATATATTCCAAAATTATTTCTTTTTTTTGCTTATAAGCTAAGTTTTTTTTAACATTAAGACACATTCAAGTGTATTGTATAATAAAATAAATACATATGTAAAAAAAAATGAAACACTTTCAAAAGCTTCTTAGCCTTGACGATAGGTATAGGATAAAAGGGGTAAACAGTTTCAAAAGTAATTATTTGAAATATGTACACATTTAAAACATAAAGTTACTGTTTTAAATAAATTGACCTGTAAACATAAAGTCACAGATTTAAATAATATCTGTACTTCAGTGGATGGAAACATGAAATTACGCAAAATGTTATTGCAAAACCGAAAATACCTCAATTCACAAATGCGTATTGAATCATGCATGGCGTACCGTACGGTTCAATATTATATTGAGAACCGTTGCATCCCTAGTATGTATGTAAACTCCATTAGTGTTGGTTGTTTAGCTCTGTCGCTGTCAGCAGAGGAGCAGATCACTGTGAATGCTCTGAGCTGTGGGTACAGGAATTAATTCGATTGTAATAAATATTGGGGCCGCTTTGGCTAGAGAGAGTCGTTTTCCAATCGGAAGATTGGTGGTTAAAATCCTGGCTCCTCCAGTCTGCATGCCAAAGTGTCCTTGGGCAAGATACTGAACCCCAAATTGCCCCCGAACGCTGTGCCTGTGCCATCGGCGTGTGAATGTGTAGCTCCGGATGTGCAGGCAGCTCCTCTGCCATCAGTGTATGAATGTGTGTGAATCGGGAAATAGACTGAATGTAGTGCAAAGCGCCTTGAGTAGTCAAAAAGACTAGAAAAGAGCTATGTAAATGCAGGTCCATTTACCATAAATGTGGTGTTAAATTAGTTGTTCCAAATGTTTCCAGGTTGTTCCTCCACGGCTTCACCCACGCCGAACACCTTCCACAACCAAGACATGTGCATGCCTGTCACATCACACGTGTGTAAATGTAAGAAATAAGCCAAGGCATGTTGTAATGTGATCCCTGCCAGTCATGGTTGCCATCTTCCTCAGCTCAGCTGCTTTGTTCCAGCAGTAGAGACTTATGTCTGGTGGCACATGCTGTGTGCTATAATACATCACATCAATACCGCATCTCCGTATCAGTTGAATAGAAAGAGGAGCGTTCGTTTATTTGATGGTATTGAACATACCTTTGGGATTTCAAAATACCCTTGTTTACTGTGATATCTTGATACCATCCAAGACTAGCTCCCTTGTTGTGTTTCATTCTGCATTTTTCCATCTTTCAGAGACAATTCAGACCTAAAGAGCATTAATAGCCACCACTTGTCATACCAATTTAAGAATGCAAAGATTTGACCTTTTACAGAGACCGAACCTGTGCAATAGAGGGCCATAATGTAGGAGTGTTGGGACTAAACAGAAAAGATTCCTTGAAAAACTCAAGTATCTTGATTGCTAAAAGATTATTTGCATCAAGGCTTTGTTTAAGCCCCTCCCACCCTCGCGTTTGCGTTGCGCAGACTGAAATGAACATGAACAACAAAACATTGTTCACAGCGGCAGGATGAGTGCTGTAATTATGTATTCAAACTCTGTTCAGTCGAAATAACTATTAAGCAAAGAAAATATAACATTACCATATGTTTAAATATAATCGTGTGAAACATTTTTTGCAACAAACATACAGTTGTTTGAAAGATGTTTTCACAGATATATGAAATACATTTTTCAGATTTAAGCTCACTTACAGTATGTCCCTCAAAGGCATACTGCAGATATCAATGTTAAATAAAAGACGATTGGAAGACATTCTTAAAATGTTTTTGGAAATCCTAATAAAATCTCCTGTGACTTAGTTTTTGATGGTTTACAGGCACACACGGTTCTAGGACGTTGGTGAAAGAAGCTAGACTGGAGCTTGGAAACCCAGAATGTAATACAGCACTTAAATGACCATTGGGTTGGTTTGACAGAAAATTATTTTATACAATTTAAGCAATAATGTGGAAAACATACATTTTATTTTGGGCAAATATCATATTCATACTTCAAGTGGAACTCACTACTCACTCCCTTCTGCATGGGGTTCTTGTTTGTTTTCCAAATTACTTTAAAACAGAAAGGCTTCTTTGATTTTTATCTAATTGTTTTATTTAAATGTTTCTGTTATTAGTGTTATTCTTATCGTGGACCTTTTTATATTTTTGAAGCTTTATCTCACAACCGTTGCTGTTTGTATAGATTTGTCATCTTTGTTTTCCTCAGCCCCTGTCTTGTATTGCTCTTTCTCATAAATAAAGGAAGAAAAAAAAAAAACATTTTAAATAAACAAGGAAACAGTGCTCTCTGCAGTAGTGGGGGCAGGGATTCAGGGCTCAGCGCTCAAGTCGAGCATGTCCTTTGCATTTATATGCAGATCTGTAGGCAACAGGACAAGATTTTGGTTGGAAGCTTTCTGGCTTCAGTTTATAGTTTGTGTAGTATTGACTAATCACGTTTGAGGGGTTGAATGCATTGGAGGGAATGCAAACACAGACCTCTATCATTTGACAATGATTTAGGTTTTTATTGGTTTAAAATGAGCTTCTGCTGAACTGGTTTACATAATTATCACTTCAATGGACAGACTTTGAATGTTACGTCTTCCAGCTAAAGTCCTCAGTGAAAGAACCAATTGTGTCTGGTGCTTGAATGTACAGTAAGACAGCAGTGTCTTAAAGATCGATCTGTTCAGCAGTAGGCCAGATCAATCCATTTAACAGTCAGCTTAAATCAATAGAACGTCCATTAAAAGCTGTCAGACCCCAGCCACTTCAAAAACTAAAACCAGTGCTGCTGCGTTCCCCAGCTGTATGTGATCTTGTTCACTTTTAGCACTGACAGACAAGGATCAATTTTCAAAGGCTATAAACCTAACGGATAGAGAACAACACCCTGTGAACACATTTGAATCACTCATGCACAGTGTATAATGCGGATGTTTACTACCAGTAAAACAATGAGTAATCACACACATTGTGGTCATATTCTTGAAGCTGTAGCTGGCGTTTCATGTGTTGAATTGAAGTTGAATTTCCCATATCCATAAATGATAGCATAGCCTCTAATAGGCTTTTTGTTTATTTCAATACAGTATTCTTTGAACCATCCCAGTTAATTAGCCAACTCTGAATACACAATCAAGTTTTTTGTGGAAGCGTTTGGATTCTTAGATCGTCCTTTATTATCATAGAGGTTCAGTGTAGACCTAAATGCTGATATACTTATTCTGAAAAACACTCACTGCTGTCTTTTCTAAAACAAGAAATGAGAGCAAAAATGTCACTCTGTAGTTGATGTCCGAGAAAACCGATTCAAAAGGTGAAACGCAACTTGCACACGCTGCATTGACCGCTCTTCGTAGTCAATGACTTGGAGCAAAAGAAACACAGATTTGTCAAACAGCTCAATGGTTTTCACTGTAAAAAGGAAGATATGTCACGTGGTCTCTGAACTCTTTGGTTGAGTCTGACCTAGAGCTGTGATCATTCAGCCTTTGTATCGGTGTATCAATGCTGCAATCAAATAACCTTCCGCTCCTTCTGAGGTGTCAGGTGATTCTCCCTCAAAGCCAGGACGACCTCTTGATCAGCTGTCCTCACCTTGACATAATTTATTCTTCGTGCAAAGAAAAAGAAATACATCTTATCATGTCAAATTTCAAACTTGCATGGTGAGTCAAAAAGCCAACCAGATTCCCAATGCCTTACACATCCAGCAGGAAGCAAAGACCACCCAGGAAATGCGATCCCTGGCTCTGAAGGTGTCATCTGGCTCTGCATGGTTCAGCAGCAGACACACAGACTGCTCATCGTGTGAGGGTTGTACTGTAAAAGATGTCCGCCAGACACATTGGCAGCAGGAGAGACACAAATCGATTCCCTGCAAGAAAGCACAGAGAGCCTAAGTGGGGGAGGGCCTCTTTAGCAAAGCTCTTATTAATTAATAGTGTCTCAGGAGGGGATTACATGATCTGATTCCTGCTTCTTCATCACAGCACAGCAGCTAATGATATCTGAGGGAGCTCTTCTGCGTAACACACCTCCGCCCGGCAATGTATATGCTCGTTACAGCGGAGTATGCAACACTAGTAGAGATTCCTCTCTGCCTTATTATAGGTATCATATGGCAAGACCTCAGTCATGTGTCTGTTCATACTGAGACCTGAGAGATTGAATGTTGCATTGAGCCAGCTTTGCGGAGCGTATAATACCAGTTTCAAGGACTCATTAAGAGCACGCCTACCACGTGAAATGTATAATGAATGTCTTGTTACCAACAAACACACACACATCCATATACACATGTCACATGTGCCAAGGTTACAGTGTGTAAATACATAATTTCCTTAAAAAATAAACACATGCATGAGGTAGTATTTTATTACAGTAGTTTATTTACTAGCTGCAGGAAAGCAAGAAACATTACTCAACAACGTGTCTTGTTCATATCAGTGACTCACTTGCTGCCAACAAGTCCCACAGTGAAACGACATGCAGCCTGACATGCTGTACCCACCATGCTCACTGATCAGTAATAACACTATAACTTTGTACATACAATCATTATTTTTTTTCTTTCAATCTAGTAATTCAGGACAAAAACATCCACTATTAACACCGCCTCTTTCTTTCATGAAGTAATGACTATACTGTAGAATAATGTCACCGTCAGCATTAACATTGGTTCCCTCTAAGCAGCCCTTTCAGCACATGGGGGAGTGGGGATGTTATGTGTTGCCACTTCAGGCCATATGAATGAGCCATCAGGGCCCATATGGTAAAACTAAATTGAATGCATGTTATTCATCTAATCAGTTGCTGAGTATCTACAATATTTTTGAAACCATACAATGTGTCCAGAAGCATTTGTTATTTGTAATTACACTCCATCACCACAAGTGTCCAATACAAGCCCACGAGAGATTGATAATTAATCTTTAATTCTTTTGTAGCCTATTGTATTGACAAATAAGCTAACCCAATAACCTTTCTTCTGTGAACCCGTGCTGGACACTTTGTAAACATTTCACCTTGAACTGCTGCACAATATAAAAGTGATTATGTTTATTTATTTCCGCTGCTTATGTAATGTCCTCAGTCCACATTTCACAGACAGGCTAAATGAGCTGTAGCCAGCATGCAGCAGAACACACCAGTGTTAATAAACCATGAAAAGGTCAATCACAAGTCATCCTGTGAATTGTTGTGACCATTGATAATCAGCCTTGTGTCAGATACACTTAAATCCCCCTACCCAAATAATCCCTACATCATTACTAGTTCATGCTCAAGTTTCTAGCAGCCTTATTCTGACGTTAATTCCGTGTTGCCCTCCATTGAAATTGTATGTAACAAAGAGCCTTGAGAGTTCATCTGAAAAAAAGGTAATATTTCAACCAAATTATAGTACTCTTTATTAAAGTCGCAGTCGGCAACATTTGTTTGATCCTATTCACTGAAACCGACACTATGCTCCGATAGAACAACATAAATCATTTGGTTTTAGAAAAAAAATGCGCCTCTATGTGCACCTCGAGCTTGTTGTGTGTTTTGCAAAAATCCACAGCGCCCATATCATCCAGTTCACAGTTCGTGCACACGCCACAGATCCCACCTCCCCCCTCACGCATGTTACAATATCACAGGCACACGCCTCAAGCTAGGCATACGCTAAATGACGTTAGCAGTTGCTATCTATTACCCCTTTTCCACCAACGCGAACCTAGTTCAAGAGCCGGGCCGGTGCCGTGCTGTTTCGCAGTTCAACTTGCGAACCGTCCGAGAACCTGTTTGCGTTTCCACCGGCTAGAGAGACCAGAGAGCCACGTCATTACGTCACTGTATACGTCTGAGGTTTCCCCGCAGTGCTAATTTCAAGCATAGCAGACATGTCTCTTCAGAAAAAGTGTTAATTTTGGTAAATAATACATCCATCCATCCATCCATTTTCTACCGCTTATCCTGTATTGAGGGTCACGGGGGGGGCTGGAGCCGATCCCAGCTGGTAAATAATACAATAACAATAAAATACACAAAATACTAAAATCACAACATTTTTTTAAAGTGTAGAACGGTGTGTGATCAATAGATCGGAGTGTTTGATGTTTAGTCATCTGCAGGTTGGACCTCCGTTCATCGCCGATGTCCGACAGCTCTACAAACACAAACCAGAGAACAGCGGTTTAATCACAAACGTGTCTACGACGCTGTAAACACAGATGTTATGTTACGTTTAGTGAGCCAACGGCAGTCAGAAAGTGGCATGCTAACGTTGTTGTTAGCAATATCACGCTAGCTGGCTAGCTAGCTGGTCAGAGGAGGAAGCAAAGCCACTAGTTGCTGCTGTTACGAACGTAATCACTAGCTTGGTAAACTAAACAGAAATGTGTTGTTGGTTTGCAACGAGGTGAAACATTTTAAAAGTGAAACTTACCGGGAACAGTAACGTTAGTAAAACTCCGCACTCCGCAGTGGCGTATTTTCCCCCGTCGCCTTGAGCGTTAACCCCGCCCCCAGCCCCTAACGTAAGCCGGGCCCAGTTCCAGCCCAGCAAAGAGTTGGGGCCGCTCGGGAACCAGTTTTCCTGGCCGAGAGCCGGCTCTTTGTCTGTGGAAACAGGAAGAACTGGTTCGCGATTGGGCACCGGCTCCGAACCGGCCCTCAAAATGCCTCGGTGGAAAAGGGGTATATGAGTAAGCCAGCCTACCTCTGTGTAGCATGTAGCCCTAGAAGAGGGATGACATATGTTGGTAATATGATCCTCCACTTCTGGGAATCGGGCATCCCCCCCACCACCACACCACACCCTGGCCCCCATAACCTCATACGAAAGCTCAACGGCCAGGTCAGGAGGATTTGATGTTAGAGTGTTAGCAGGCCACAAAAACTTCAGCACGCAGAGGTGACGAACACACCGACTATTGGTTTCCCCGTAAACCCTGCATGACTATACCCTTAGGTCAACAATATACTGATTCACTCCTTTCATTTTCAGATGAAAGAAGACATTCAGACTGGACCTCAATCACATTTGTGGGAGTAGGTTGACAGAAAGGGTGGTGGGGACAGCTATTTAGCTGAAGGTGGCTTTCACATAGAGGAGATGCCCCAGAGTGCACTTTAATACATCAGTGTTTTCTTCTACTGGGCATTGATAGAATGTTTATCGACTCGAATACTTTTGCTTTCACTTATAGTATCAAGTTCTGCCCGATCAGCTCTGCTTCACATCTTTTCATTTGTGTTCAGCGGTGTTGCCACTGAACAGCGAGAATGATTCACTGAATTTTAAGTAGCAATGACATTGCGCTGCCCCACATTTGTGTTGTGTTTGTGGAACCTTTGAATTTGAAGTTGCAATTATTAACTTTCTTACACTTGTAGTGATAAAACACACAGGGAAAAAAACATGACCTTGCAGCCCCTCCTCAGCTTTATTGAGCTTCATAATGTTCCATGTTTAGCTACTTTTTTGGGGTTTTCTGGCCTGCAACTTTACTGGATTGAGTGTTGTTTCCATATGTAGCAGGCAGCTGTTTTTAGTGAAAAAGCTCTTATACACCCACTGTATGCTACTTGTCCAGCACCAAATGGTGACTTGCAGGTGTGGAGCAATCAGCAGCTCGAGGGTAGAGATGGGTGGCCACAAACGTCCAAATTATGTTTGTTTTTCTAACAGTCGACTCTTCATAGGCTATGGTCATAAGTCAGCTAGACTATAGGACACTGTAAGTTATGTTAGGTATGTAATCTGCAGCTAACGCTACCTGTGTGTTATTTTCGTGATCTCTCTTAGCTTTGAAAGGGACGTAGTGTGGCGTTGGCTGGTATGTAATTTGACTAGCCTCACGTGTGTGCATTGTAGTTGTGAGCCAATGTTGTTTGATGGTTGTTATCTGATTTATCTCGTCTTTAAATGTTTGACGTAGCGATGTGGCTTATATGTGTGTTGAGAACATATATATATATATATATATATATATATATATATATATATATATAAACTCAACTGTGTGTTTTTTATGGTGTTTGAAAAATAATAAATGGATGACAAGACACATCTGGTTGTCATTATTTGTGCAGCTTGTAAAGAGATACATGTAATGTTTGTATTGTTCATGCTGTGAGTATAAGGAAAAAGCCTTGAACATTTTAAAGACTTTTATTCAAACAATTTAGAACAGAACAACATACTACACTCACTACTCTACTCCTAGGGATGAAACCTTTATATTGTCCTTGTGGATCTGGGCAGTGAGCACTTATCTTCCAGACACAGCAACTGGGTATCATAACTGTGAGCCTGTCCCAGTGCTGCTGTCCCAGTGCTCCATGCTGCCACACAGTAAGTTGGCTTGGTGTTTGTGGGTCCAACAGCTGATGTGACTGCTCCAAGCTCAGTCCTGGAATTCTGGCCTGTAAAATAACAGACTTCAGGGCTCCAGACTGCGACCAAATGGTCGCATTTTGCGACTTAAATCTGTGACAGTGCGAGTAAATTTTTAATCTACTCGCGCATGCGCGACCAGTAAATTTGCTGTTTTTTTTTTTTTATATATTTTTTGTTGCTGACAAACTTACAGCCCACTAGTTGGCGGTAATGCAAAAATGAGCTGGTTTGCCAACCGACATTAACTCGGTTAACTTAAAGGAGACGGCTGGCCAATGTGCGTGAGAGCGGGGGGGGGGGCGAATGACCATTGTGATAGGCTAATATGTGAAAAGAGGCGGTTCTTTGGGGTTATCGCGCGAATCCACAGATTTCACATACCGGCATCAAAACAATGGACAATGCCGGCGAAGCGGACTATCAGCGAGTACTTTCTACCCAGTTGTGTTAAACATAATGGGCCCTAGTTTCGTAGACCAGGCGCAGTCAGCTTTCAGCGCACCTGCGCCGCGCCGACGGGGTGTGTCCGCCTGGACTTTGCAAGTTTCGTGCACCGTGCAGGCTCGCGCAAGCACACCTCCCGTCTCGCCCACCGGCGCAAGTGGGAAAGAGGGAGGAGAAGAAGGCATGAGTGGGAGACGAGGAGGAGACGAGGCGTGGACTGGGATTAATACAGCCGATTCAGATCTTCACCAATCCAATGAGCTCCTCTCCTCTCCTTTAATGCGTTAGGGGAGGTTCAGTGCAAGTTCCGTCATTTGACAACCCGATGACAGAAGCAGCGCCGCCGCTCCCACCACGCGCATCACGCGCTGTGCGCGCGTATCATAATAATAACAATGCCGATATTATAAAAACAGGAGAGAGAGAGGGAGATGTTTTGGTCCGAGAGGCTGAGTTTCCGTTACGCGTGCCATCCGCCTTTGATCTGACGTCAGATGTGACGGGACAATCTATATAGATATAAATTCACGTGTTGATTCAATTAGTTTCATTAAATAGTGTTTGTTGTGATTATTTATTGCATTTAAATGTGCCTGGAACTGTGGAAACCTGCCTGTGAGGTCTTGGTGACGTGTGCGCACTGCGCGCCGTCAGCCAAACTTCCGATCCGCCAGCTGTGATTCGCATTGAATGAATGGACTTTATTTACGCCTTGCCCGAAAGTAGACCAGGTCGGAGCTGGCGAGCTTTCATCGCAGTCTCGGCGAGGCTTTTTGCCACGAAACTTCCGCTACGCCAAGCTGAATCTGTGACGCCTCCCCCTGCTGCGCCGCCACACCCATCTTGGCACAGGCGATCCACCAAACTGCCAAACTGACGGTGCGCAAGGCTGCACGGGTCGAAACTTGCATTGCGCCGGCTGCGCCGCCCTGCGCTGCGCCGCCCTGCGCTGCGCCGCCCTGCGCTGCGCCGCCCTGCGCTGCGCCGCCCTGCGCTGCGCCGCCCTGCGCTGCGCCACGAAACTAGGGCACAATGTTCCGGAGGACACAAACGTCGAGAATGAGTCCGACTCAGACTGTGAGGAGACGGTCGTGGCGAAAAAAGCCTGTTTAACTGGTTAATGTTGTTAAAACTGTTGCACAATAAAATATGAATTCATAAGATTGTAGTTTCTGCATTTATTGTCAAAGCATTTATCAGTAATACAGTGAAAATTATAGGAAAACTTTGCAAGTTGATTTCGGTGTGCGCTCCTAAATTTTCTGCTTGCGCCCCTAAAATTTTAAGTTAGGGGCCACTGTGCTCCTAGTGAAAAATGTTAGTCTGGAGCCCTGGACTTGATAAGACATTTTATAGCATATTGGCAGAAAGCCAGGGAGGTTCTGCAGCTGTTGCAGACGATATGACTGAAATGTGTTGATGTTTATTAATACTAAAAACTAACGTAGCTGTGTAGTATTGCTAACCGTACTGCTGTCATAGCATTGTCTGATTTAGCGGTTAGCATTGCCAGCTGTTGCTAACTAGCCAGCAATAAGTTGCTGCATCGTAACTCCCTTTTCAATGACATTGCCTAATAGCAATAGCGATGTTGTGCTCCTCGCTCCTTGCGATCTTTTGTGTTGTCATAAGGGCAGTGCGTGTTCACGCGTTCTGGGGCACTCTGATGCATTCAAAGTCAAAAATCTCTGGGGGGTTTTTTTCAAATTTTTAGAATGACCTATAAGGCCTTTAAGGGGTGTTTACATCAAATGTGTCGCAAATTTTGACCAAGTTACATGTAAAGTCAATGCACAGACGCAACCTGATACATGTTTGCGTGACGATAATACTGCGGTGTGAATGCCGCGTTGAATGCGAATGACTCTAAATTGTTTGGGAAATTTGCATGTGACGCTCTGACACAAAGCCACTCAGAGTTGAGATTCTCCTTGAGTCGTAACTCGTCAGTGAATCAGTAATGGAGGCAAACACAGCGCAGCGGTCTGTGGTCTCCTGGTGCCGTGAGATAGTATCTTACGTTTCATACAGAGACTGAACCAAACTATGAGTACAAACCAGAGACTGTCTGTGGTACAAACAACAAGGTCACTGCCATATTTATGCAGAGACAACGTTATTTTCAGTGTTTATGGAGCAGCTACAGTGTTAGCATAGCCTAGCTCTTAGCCAGCCCAACGCCATTGCCAAAAAAAGCATTCTTCTCTGGCGCGTCCAGCCCAGGCGACGCGAATAAACACAACTGATGCGTCCCGTGCGAGTAATGTCCCTTTACGGTACGTTCACATTAAACGCAAAGCGAATATTCGCCTAGCGTTACTAGTGTGAGTTTGACCGCAGGATCAGTTGTGATTACTTGCAGGATAATTTGTGTTTATTTGCATCAATCATGACACCAACAATGTTTCATCAGTCATGGCTGAGAAAATCACTACTGCTGCTTTGTGCATGTTGTGAAGTCCCAGATACATCGTATAATCAAACAGTGTCTTCTCAGTTCTTAACATCACCCAGAGGTGCTCAGTGAATTCAATTAAGCTGTATTCACTGTCAAAAGCAAATACACATGGTTTAATACAGCGGTATTGTGATTTCATTGCAATAAACGCATTAAAAGAATGCTGAGGTACCTACATAATGATGACAACTTATAAAAAGTTTGAAATCAAAAAGTCAGGCTATGCTGACATTTTAGCTGCTCCAATACATGAGCGACCTTGTTTGTACAATAGCGAGTCTCAATTAAATTTCAATTAAATTAAATGTATAGTGTCATATCACAACACAAGTTATCTCAGGACCCTTTACACATCGAGCAGGAATAGAACACACTCTTGATTTTCATCTCTGGTTTAATTTTGTCTCTGGTTTATACGTATAGTTTTGTTCAGCCTCTGTACACATTCTATTGTAGAGATGTGGGAGACCGCAGTCCACTACAATATTTATTTTCTCCATTTCTAATTTAGTGGGTTGTCTGAAAAAGCGTGCCTCATTCACACCTATTCCAGTCTATTCAAGTCATTGCATTGACTTTGTAGGCAACAACGAACACCACACGAAAAATTTGCCTTTTCAGGACTTCCTCATCACTGTCTGAGTTGACTTATAGTAAGTCTGAGTGCTCAAGATATCTTTAGCTTTGATTAAAATGATCTTTCTATACTACTTTAATGAGTGTGTGCATTAATTAAACATACTGCTATCTATAATGCTAGACTCTCCGCTTATAGCCCCATGAACCATGATGTCTCCAGCTTTCATTAAGTCCATTTATGAACTCCAGTGAGGTGTCCACTGCCCTCCCACCAACTTTTAACAGCATACTGTACATTAACAGCATGCAGAGATCTGTAAGGATGTTTGGATAAAGGACAACATGCACTCACCAAAGTGTTTATTGGCATTTTTTAAATGCATATTAAACTATGCATATTGTTCAATAGAATGTGAAGACAGAAAGCCAAAGTGAGATTTCCAGTTAAATGTTCTTAACTTGCCAATCACGGTGATTGAGAGCAGCAATTAGAAACAGCTCAATATGCCCAGTATGGCCAGCCATTAGCATTTTCCTTTTTTTAAACCACGGCAGCAACACGTCATGCATTCGGAAGCTGTGATTCATCAGTTAAGTCGTCATGTGTCTTCAGTTTTAAATGTTGCAAGAAGTATTGACCGTTATTGACGCAATACACCATTATGAAATATTTAGCTTGGGTAATCAATCGTGTTGGTGATGTCTTCATTGGTGACTATAGAGCCTTTGCACCACCTTATCACTTCAAATGGAAACAGCTAATTATCCAATTGCGCCCAATCAAAGGTCTTATTTAGGAAATGTGAGTGTTGTTGAAGATTAATCATCATTGATTAGAGACCCTGTGATTTTAATCCGTCTCCTTCTCCTGATTAGTAAGCCATTGATCTGTGACATCAATTTCACGCCTGCGATCAACCAATCGACCCGTTCGTGACGTCAGCCGGGCTTCTTTTCGCGCCCATCTCATTCATCAGAGTGTTACCTGCAGGATCATTTTCCTCTCAGTGGCCATACAGGCTGAGAAAATTGCGGCCATTAGAAATGTATTTTCTTTGTTTGTTTACTGTGATTTACCTTTGAAGATCTAGCAGATAACATTCCTGCAATTTTCATTTTCCTGGAGCTGAGGCTCAGCCTGAGTACAAAAAGGTGGCCCCTGAGACCCGCCGCTATATGTGGCTCAAACCTCCAGACTCAGTCCCAATTGAGTGAAAAGCCTGCTGATTTAAATATGTTTGTCAAGTGGAAAGTGTCAGACGGGGCGGACTGCCTACTGAATTATGCTGCTTTAGAGTTCAGGCGCGGTTAAGATTGACCTTTGTTGTTATTCTGCTGCTTAACACCAGCCTGCTAAATCACTGCCCACATTCCCAGCTTTCTTTCAGCGAGTTGAATACTGTAGGTCTGGTACTGTGCTTGTTACCAGCTGTGGTTTTGTTCTATTTTGTTTTTTAATGGAAATTGAGCCAATCAGACCTTTGCATTACGAATTATCTCCCCTTGCCATGACCAAAAAAATGATAGAAAATGTTAACAAGAAAATGCTCTTAAATGGACATATTATTTTGACTTGATGTGAGGAAAATGAACTGCTCCTAACAACCACTGAGGCAGCTCCGGCACATCGCTCGCTACTGATTGGTTACAGCAAAATCCCACTCCCTCGCCCAACCAAAGATGGCTTTGAACACATTATGAGTCTGAACAATACCAAAGAAATCAGTTCTCTCTGAATAACAGATTATGATCGCACATTTGATTTGCAACAAAAGTGTTCATGCATCGTTATTTATGAGACTAAATACTGTAATTAAGCATATAACTGGCCTCTTGTCATGTTCAACCATGTCTCAGAAAAATAAAAATGTTTAATTAGTCGTATACAACAGAAAATACAATGAGATAGAAACATGCTGCTTGGATTGTTAAAAAATAATAATAATGAGAAACGCTTAACTTATTTGGAAAATTGCAAAATCGTAATACTGAAAGTACTTGCGAAATATTGTGTACTATGACTTGATGACAGGTTGAGTTGACTGCTTAATGTGAGGCCAGTTTCTATTCATAGTGAAAGTGCTTTTGTTGCCTAAACCAAACCACATATGGAGATCTGAGTGTGATTCCCTGTCTCAAAATATAATTGGATAACAAATAAGAGAATGACTTACTGGTGGCACACAGCTTGCATACTTGTTAAGGAAAAGCAGTAAGGCCCGATCCGTGAGCTTGGATTAGTAGTGTCAATTTTGTGAAACATAGATCAAGGGAAAAGTCAATGCTCCCCAAAACCGCGGTTCCCACATGGAAGCAGAGATAATTGCTGGGAGATTTGATACATTGATGTATAATACTCAATTTCGGCGTAACGCAATGCTCTGTGCTGTTTTCAAATGCAGATGGACATGGATCACCAGAGAAAAGCTAACATTGTAGTCTAAAATAACAAATGTTATATGAATGAATTTATTTAAACGAATGCATTTTTTTTCGACCTGATTTACATTTTCATTATCGAGGACAGGAATTGCCGTCCTGGGTAACATATCATGTTCACACTCTCAATATACCTCAGCTCTCTTTTGCGCTGACAATGAATGGAATCCTGTTGCTTGGTGGCCGGCCTTCTAATATGGAGGAATGGAGATGCTATTTATGTCCCATTGTGTAGAGTATCTACCTTAGTATGCCAATCTCTCATGATGAGCTGTTCCTGTTTTTTGATTGTCTGATGTTTTACTTTGTGATTTACAAAGGCGTCTTCTTTGCGAGAGCTCGACTGATAAAACCACCAGGCCAACGTATCGGCCAATATTAGAGCAGGGTATCAGTAAGGACACATTGCCATTTTTCAGGAAGTAACAACAACTGCCAAAGATACACTATATTGCCAAAAGTATTCACTCAGCCATCCAAATAATTGAAATCGGGTGTTCCAATCACTTCCATGGCCACAGGTGTATAAAAGCAAGCACCTAGGCGTGCAGACTCTATCTTCAAACATTTGTGAAAGAATGGGTTGCTCTCACGAGCTCAGTGAATTCCAGCGTGGTACCGTGATAGGAAGCCACAATTTCCTGTCAGTATATATCCGCTGGGGCGCGGCGGCTGCATGCGCAGCGGACTCTCCATTTACTAAAAAAACGAAGATCAGTGAAACATATTGTTTCAAAATAGAAGCTCTTGCTCCTGTAAAAAAGTGATAGAACTAACAGCAATGTGCCCCAGTTTCTCATTCATGAGCTCAACAAACCACAGAGCTGCCAATGCAAATACGTTGCCGCCACACTTGATGAGAGGAATTCCTCTGCATATGCGCTGATTGAGCAGCTTTCATGGAATAAATTGGCCACCATGTTGGGAGTCCTCATTCCTCGTTCAACATGTAGACGTGTTCTGTTTGTTTTTGAAACACAGTCGCTGGTGTGCTCATTTTTAGCTCCAACCCTTGTAGATTTTGATATCTGACATCCATGCACTAAGTGCTCATTTAAGCGTCACAGACTTCACAGACTGTGGTAAGGTGCTTCACAGCCCTGAGGTCCCGATTCAATGCTGTCAAGGTTGATAAGCTTAAAAATGGTGATCAAGGAGATTATTGACAATTTATTCAATATCTGCCAGCTGTTTTTTCATTTAAACTTGAGAAATACCAAGCCAGCTGCTAGCTTCTTGTCTGTAAACAACAAGTTGCGTAGTCTAAAAAGTTCCGAACTATGTCTGTGCCTTAATCATCGATTTCACTGTTGTATATACTATAAAATAATAAAATACTTAAATAACTCATTGTAAGACACTCTCTGAACAATTAATCCAATACCATAAAATACATATAGGGCCTTTTACAGTGGTAAACAATGATGTCATGTCAGGTGTGCTCATGCAGACGAGGAAGAGCTTGTCAAGTACTGCGAGGGCATTGACCACCAAAGACTGTGAATGTAACATAAACACATTGACAAGCAAGTGACCCAATATTTAGTGGTAATATACTGCATATACATTTGATGGAGAATACATTTTTCATGACCTCGGCTGTAAAAGAGTCTATACACAAATCAAGTTGTCTCCATATATGGAAAGAGTCCTCTTCAGTGTTGTTAATCAAAACCCCCTAGAAATGAGCTTTGGCATCCTGCTTGCTTTGCATTAAATTAAACATCACCCAGCTCAGAAACTCATTTCATGGCACATTCCCACTTCCACTGGGTCAATATGGAGCATTTCTCTGTACTGACGCTCTCAGCCCTCCTGCTTACTCAACATTTATCATCCATACTTGACCTCTCACTTTGCTGAAGAGCCCCAAAGCACACTGCACATTGGCCTTCTCATATGGAAACAGACGAGGGCAAATCTGGGATCTCAGAACAGAGATCTGTCTGTCTGTCCGCCTGTCTGAAACAAATGTGAAACGATGTTAGTATCATCTCTTCCAGCAGGATCATGTAATCTGTGGCGTGTGTGCATACGAGTGAGTGAGGGAGTGAGTGTGCCACTCTGTGTCTGTCCATGGCTAATCTCACATTCTGCTGCAACAAACTGCATTATGATTTGTCTGGTTAGTGATGCCTGCATGCTTAAGGACCTCTCATGGGTGCAGTAACTCGTACTTTCTAAAACCACCTTTTATTGACTGTTTTTTACTGCATTTGACTGCCTTGAGACAGAGGGGGTCGCTATGGGTAAAACAGCTGAGCCCTAGTCACTACTGTGAGCCCTCAGTGGCTAATTAAACTACCAGTACACATTTCTACATACCCCTCCGTTACTTAACTGTTGCTACGTGGTCAAATTAGTGAGTTTAATTTTGTTTGTGATCAGATTGTAAGACGTTTTATACAATGACCTCGAGCCGATAAACATGTCTGTAAACATCGTAAATACTCTGCCAAAACGAGGGAAAATATCATCTCTATGTGGTGATGAAACAATACTGATATATCTCTGATCTTTTTGTTAAGTTCTTCAGCCCCCAAGTTACCAAAAAGAACTCTCTGCCACTTTAAAACAGAAAAATGACCATTTAAAAGTGAGCCTTGAAGATATTGACCCTCAGATTGTTACCCCACTGCCCAAAACCTTCACATGTCCAACCATTGGAATGCATTTCAATGTAACATTTCCCCCCTGTCAATTTAAGGCCCCTGTGTATACACTTCCAGTGCTTTGTAGAACCCCAGATTAGAATGTCGTTTGTAGGTCTATTCTCCCAGTTCATAGGCGATGCGCAACTGTATTCCCGGGGAGAAATCTGCTCAGACTATCTCATCATTTTGAAGCAAAAGCACTTTAATTGTTTGCCTGTGGGTGTCGAAACACTGAGCCCTTGGTGAGAACCTCTGTGTCTGGAAGCTGTCACTTAATGAAAGCATGTTTTCATGGGTTCTTTTACAGCCTTTGTTTTACTCACTTGACCCATACTCAGTCAATGCGAGTAAAGCCACAAAATGTGTATGATATGAGAATTATTTTTTTGTTTTATTCTCAGTAGATTGATCTCTCACACAGAAAAATACCCTCGGTAACGCTTTGGAAGAAAGGGAACACATTAAATTGTTATAGCTCATCGCACGTCTGACAGCAATTCATGAGTTAAATTGATTGAGCTCAGTCTCGCCTTCCATTGTGAGATTACACAGAGGATATTGCAAAAAGGCTGTTTTCCATCACAGAGAAGACGCAGGGTCTCCTAAGCAGATGGAATTTTTAATTAACACAAAGCCACGGACTCTGTTAAAACACTAGGAAGCCTTATGGGAGCAATCACGATGCAGTACTCTAATATATTGATACTCTATTATACAATGCATTTGTTACGCTATCCTTAGAGTTTATGGCAAATTATTTTTAAGGTAATGATTTCTCATTCTTACATATTACATTGTTGATGTGTATGTATTTTAATCAGAGGAAACAGTGCAAAACGAACCAAACAATAATGTTTATCTCAAAGACAGAAAGAAACACAACAGCACACTGGTTGTTTGAAGCTTGTCAATGGATGTCAGTTGCATTAAGTTTGGACCTGGTGTGCAGACTATAGACGTAGTTAGTACCAAATGTGTTCACCCAGGGAATGAATATAGATGAATGCAAATTAGCTTATAGCTAACTCTACAGCTAAGAAGCTGTGCACTGTCCCTATCAAAAATAATGCTGCTTTCTGCAGCGTTAGTAACTTTGTATTCTGACCAGTTTACACGTGTCAACCTGCAGTAGTGTGTGTTATGACAACAAAGACATAGAAAAAAATGTGCCTTTAATCACTGCATATGCCACAGAGGGAGTTTTGCCTCGAAAAGGAAAGTCATATTAGGGAAAGCCATAAAGGGATTAGAGATGCACCGGTGCAATTTTCTTGACCAGCTTTGATTTTCACATATTTCAAAGTCTGGCCTGGTTCACATTTGAGCTGATTCTGATTTTTTTTATACTACAATTGACAGCAAAGCTCCGGAGTAACCACTGTCCCAAAAATATTTTCAACTGTCCGGGAGTTAATGCAAACCCTTGTAAGTCTTATCCTTTTACTTTGTTGTTATCTATCGTGTTATATAGTATAATTGTATAGTTATATTTTCATAAAATATAATACATTTTGTTTTGAGATACATTTTGTATTGTTGTTGATAAATTTGCTCTGTTTAAAAATAAATCTTGGTAGGTCTCATTTTACTTGAATTATTAGCTACTTAGGGCATATTAAAAAATAAAACAGGTTATAATTACCTCTCTAATATGTATTTTACATAGCTGTTGCCATTTAACTGTTTATTCAAGTCTCTCTTCAAAAACATTTTACATTTTCATTTGCATTTGAGCACATAATGATGACTTTAGTTATATATAGTTATATAATTTGCCTCTGCCTGATTCTCATTTTTTTCTGAGTAGAGCTTGAAAGCATTGAAATGCAAGTCGATATAACCTTTGTTAACTACACATTGTGCTTCATGTGTTTATTCAACCCAAACATTCCAGTGGTCAAATTTGTGCCAATAAAGCAAGTCCAAGATTCACTCTGCACTCACTATACACACCTTTTATACCGAAATATTAATCTAGCCAGTTCTAGCCGGTCCTTTTCTCCTAAAGTCTAGCCACTGAGAGACGACTGCAGTCAACAATATAATAACTAACAGTGTCGGGCAAATTAAGTAAAATCAACAAGCTGATGATTTTGTCTTTCTGCTTATCTCTCTCTCTCTCTCTTAGACATAGGTTATCCGCCTCCGATATATGAATATCTCTTGACTACAAACAGCGCTGTCCATGGTTCTCAAACACCAGTGCTCTCTCTCAGAACCATTTGTACGCTCTGGGCCAGATAGCGGCTGTGGTGGTTGTTTGCCCATCCCCCACAGTTGGCCTTTTCAGTAGAGCGGCATTTCAGTATTGCCGTTATTGTGATATATATATATGTGTGAGAGAGAGAGAGAGAGAGATGGGTATTTAACTGTGGTTCTAATTTGATCCCTCACTCTGACACAAATCACTGAATTTTTTCCCCTTTTGTTAGTATAAATGATTTCCATAGTTAATGGTTTTTTTCCTTCACAAAGTCAGTTCCTTGACAGTTTGGCAGCCTAATCATAATCTGCATGCATTTTTGTCAGCTTGATTTACCCCTTTCTAACTGGGATGGAAGTGGTTTCATGTAGTGCTTTTCTTTTCCTGCTTTTCTCTCTTTTATCATTCCTATTTTTTCTTTTTAAAGTGCGCATATCTATATATATGTATTTCGAAAAAACTTTACATAAACCAGATTTGTCATGTTATATAGGCCCAAGAAAGCTTGCAAAACCAAGTTGAACATGGGCCATATTTGGAGATGTCTACAGATGTTTCTGCCAACCCTTCCCTTTATACGCACGTCTCAAAGTAAAAAGTCCACAAATTATTAAATAATACATTTGAGGAGCAGCATAAAACCAGCCAAACATTTAATGCTGAGTGTAGGTGCATGGGGGGGTGTTCAAAAACAGCATGCATGCTCAATAAATGCTCAATGGGGCAATAAAGCTTAAAAACCCTTTGCTATTCATTTTAACGAGAAAACACATGCAGTTTGAACGTAGGGTTTCGTCTACTTCTGCAACGGAGCGCTTCCTGGACGTGAGCCCGAGCCTCTCATTCACAGATGCTCGGCATGTGCAGGCTGAACAGAGGGCTCCCAACACAGAGGTAAACTGAGGGCAATTGCTCAGTGTGAACACTGTAAAGTAACTCATCAGCAAAACAGCAGCCTGCCACCCCAGGACAGCAACCTGGTGTGCTCAGGTCACGCTTTTCAAGAAAATTACAACGGAGGAGTGTACAACCTGTGAGGAATCTGTGGAGCATAATTCTGTTCATCAACTTGAGTATCCCTGGAAACAATCGGGATCTGCCCTTGGGAGGGCAAGCTGTCTTATAGCTAGCTGCTGCTAACACACAGTTCTAAGGTGTGTTGCATGCAACCACTGCGTCTGCACTGTTCACTAAAATGAGAATTTGTGAGTGTAGTTGTAGAGAGTAATAGTCAGATTGCACTGCATTGTGCAGATGCTTGCATCGAAACGTCACTCAAAGTCACAGCTGAGCTCAAGTTAAGAGTGTCTTTAGCGTTTGTAATATGATACATTTCCAAATGAAGTGGAAGATGTGGAAGATGTGGTAGAGGCATTCAAATCACATCCTTCATAATTTACTGCATCACTTGAGATTCAGAGCAAAATATTTTTTAAATATGTTAAGCACACGAAAAGAGGTAAATGAACAATTAACACAAGGAAACAGAATCTTGCATTTTTTCCAATGTAATGTGCGTGGGTGAAAATGAACCGTTTTAAATTGAGTTTACTAAAACAGACAGGAACTGTTGGAATAGCATTAGTTGTTTATTGCCTTCTTACTGTTTTTTGGTGTCTGGATGGATGGATGGATGGATAGATGGATGGATAGATGGATGGATAGATAGATAGATAGATATCTTTTTCTGACTCAATGCTGGGAGTATCTACTTTCTTCTGCAATACTGTAGTCAACAATTTTCTCTTTTCAGAGAGCTTCAAATGAGAAAATGTGGGGTTATGGTTAGCTGTCGTAGCTTGACAGATAGCGATTACACCACTCTTTGTTGTTTTGTATTCTCTTTGGCTAAAAACTGAGCTTGATGGTGGGATGCACATGACATCCCAATGGGTTATGTCGGCTTCAGAAGGAACACTTTGCTCCAAGACTTGCAAGCTTATGCAATAAAAGACACAACAAGACAGACACACCAGTCACACATATACATGACCTAGAACTTGTTGATGCCTAATATATGAAAACAATAGCACTGAAACAATCACTTACTGACATTCAGCACGGAGCCTGTCTCATGGCCGAAGAGCCACCACATCATTTGCATTGCAAACAAATTGGAAAACTTTTGAAAGTGCTGCGACTTGAGCTCTGGACCAAAGTTTTTCAGTCACCACAGCAGCTTGCCAGCTTTTAACCACGGGAGTGCCGCCTATGGTGCTGTGATGAGAGGCTCACAGGGCCTGTGCTTCTTGCAGAGAACATGCTTCTCTTAACAGCTTGACTGAAATTGGACCACCAGATGGCATCTCTACATCTCTCCCGACACTTGATTAAGATCTGATGCCTGTGGTCTATCCTCTCCAGAATCACGACTCTCACGTGGAGTGAAATCGATATTTGATTTCCTCATTTTAAGTTGTGACCGCTTGAAAATGTCTTAAATCATAAAGATCTCTGCGGAAGCTACAGATACACATACATGTTACTGAAAGGAACTGCTTGGGTAAAAGTGTACAGGTCTGTCCTGTATAAAGAGTCAAGATGAAGTCAAAATGGTAACTTAACAACACAAAGGATTGGGATGGGAAATCTCTTTGTCTTCATGTGATGGACGTGACCCTCTCAGGCAATACTGGGGGAATTTGAAACATTTTAGGGAATTATACTATTTTACGTCTTGGTCTAAGTGGTGGTTCACTTAAAAGACATCACATTTTACACTTAAAGTCCTTGTTCTGCTACTCTTGTAATCAATAGTGCTGCATGCAATAGCCTTAGGGCCCTTTAGTTCAAGTAAATTTTGAATATCGGAAACATTTTGTTTATATGGTATTTGTTTTCATGGGGTATATTCATGTAGTATTCCAGCATTTAAACAAAGGTCACCTGTTATTTCACACACTCAATTTCAGTTGTTGGGAATAAGTTTAACCCTGTGGTAAATACGTAGACATGGTAAAACCAAATGGAAAAAAAATGCAATACATATTTGTCAAGTCGTATACCATAGTATATCTCATTACTTCAGGTCTAATAATTAATTTTCAGTCTTCTATAATTGGTAATTGGCATCCTTGACCCCTCTTGCAATGACCTTTACTTATTGATCCCAACCTTATAGGTGTTGAATAAGTATTCTCACCCTTCCAACAGCCAGCTACATAGATGTGTGGGAGACGAGGAACTGCTTTGTGATGATACCTCTTAAGGCAAAGGACCAGAATGTGTTGAAAGCTGAGAGTGTCACGCCGGTGAGGTAATGTCTCGTCTTGGGTTTTTGTCTTGTCATTTCCTGTCTTATTTTGAAAATAACTCCCTTCTCGTTTCAGGTCACTTGCCCTTCCTCATGTGTTCCCTGGTCTGATGTCATCCCTGATCCCTGATTGTTGTCACCTGTTGCTCGTTATCCCTCTGTGTATTTAAGTCTGTGTCTCCCCTTGTCTTGTGCCAGTTCGTCTTGTCTCTCGTCACGATCCACGCCACGTCACGTCACGCCTTGTCACGCCTTGTCAAGTTTGTGTTTTTGCCGTCTTGGTTCTTTTGTTTATAGTATATTCCAGGAGCCTGTTTTTCCGCCCGTTGGAGCGGTTTTTGTTTTTTTCATTTTTATGTTAAGAAATAAAGCCTTTTTTACTGCTACTACCCTGCATCTGAGTCCTCCCTCCATGCCCAAGGTCTGACAGAACGAACTGGCCAGTAAGGATTCAGCAGGGCAGCAGCAGAAGCCAGCATGGACCCAGCCATCTTCCAGATGGAGTTTACTGAGGTTATAGACTGCCTCCAGTACCTCCAAATCTGCTTCGACTGTGCAGAAACCAAGGGGGAGAGGAAGACTTTCCGGAAGGAGGCGGGGGAACCGGTTTCCTCCAGGCCGTGGCTCAGGAGTTCTCTGCCTGACTGGGTTATACACCTGGTTTCCGCCCCTGAACCCCGGCCATCCTCGGCTCCAGCCATGCCACCAGCCCAGGCCTCAGCCACAGCCAAGCATCCAGTCCAGGCCTCAGCCACAGCCAAGCATTCAGTCCAGGCCTCAACCACAGCCAAGCATCCAGTCCAGGCCTCAGCCACAGCCATGCATCCAGTCCAGGCCTCAACCACAGCCAAGCATCCAGTCCAGGCCTCGGCCACAGCCAAGCATCCAGTCCAGGCCTCAGCCACAGCCAAGCATCCAGCCCAGGCCACAGCCAAGCATCCAGCCCAGGCCTCAGCCACAGCCAAGCATCCAGCCCAGGCCTTAGCCACAGCCAAGCATCCAGCCCAGGCCTCAGCCACAGCCAAGCATCCAGTCCAGGCCTCAGCCACAGCCAAGCATCCAATCCAGGCCTCAGCCACAGCCAAGCATCCAGTCCAGGCCACAGCCAAGCATCCAGTCCAGGCCACAGCCAAGCATCCAGTCCAGGCCACAGCCAAGCATCCAGTCCAGGCCACAGCCACAGCCAAGCATCCAGTCCAGGCCACAGCCACAGCCAAGCTACCAGCCCAGGCCTTAGCCACAGCCATGCTACCAGCCCAGGCCTTAGCCACAGCCATGCTACCAGCCCAGGCCTTAGCCACAGCCAAGCTACCAGCCCAGGCCTTAGCCACAGCCAAGCTACCGGCCCAGGCCTTAGCCACCGCCAAGCTACCAGCCCACGCCACCGTTCCAGCTGAGCTACCAGCCCACGCCACAGTCCCAGCTGAGCTACCAGCCCACGCCACAGTCCCAGCTGAGCTACCAGCCCACGCCACAGTCCCAGCTGAGCTACCAGCCCACGCCACAGTCCCAGCCGAGCTACCAGCCCACGCCACGGTCCCAGCCGAGCCACCAGCCCACGCCTCGGTCACAGCCAAGCCACCAGCCCACGCCTCGGTCACAGCCAAGCCACCAGCCCACGCCTCGGTCACAGCCAAGCCACCAGCCCACGCCTCGGTCACAGCCAAGCCACCAGCCCACGCCTCGGTCACAGCCAAGCCACCAGCCCACGTCTCGGTCACAGCCAAGCCACCAGCCCACGCCTCGGTCACAGCCAAGCCACCAGCCCACGCCTCGGTCACAGCTGCGCCATTAGCCCATGTCTCGGTCACTGGTCTTCAGTCGGCGGTCCGGTCGACACCTGCCATTGGCCTTCAGCCGGCGGTCCGGTCGACACCTGCCAGTGGTCTTCAGCCGGCGGTCCGGTCGACACCTGCCAGTGGTCTTCAGTCGGCGGTCCGGTCGACACCTGCCAGTGGTCTTCAGTCGGCGGTCCGGTCGACACCTGCCAGTGGTCTTCAGTCGGCGGTCCGGTCGACACCTGCCAGTGGTCTTCAGTCGGCGGTCCGGTCGACACCTGCCAGTGGTCTTCAGTCGGCGGTCCGGTCGATACCTGCCAGTGGTCTTCAGTCGGCGGCCCGGTTGACACTCTCCAGTGGTCTTCAGTCGGCGGCCCGGTTGACACTCTCCAGTGGTCTTCAGTCGGCGGTCCGGTCGACACCTGCCATTGGTCTTCAGTCGGCGGTCCGGTCGACACCTGCCATTGGTCTTCAGTCGGCGGTCCGGTCGACACCTGCCAGTGGTCTTCAGTCGGCGGCCCGTCCGTCACCAGTCCCGGCGGAGGATCGCCCGGCACCAGCCCAGACAGGGGACCGTCCCACACCTGCTCCTCGCAGCCTATTGGGGGTTCGCCTGTCACCCATTCCTGCTCCGACGGGGGTCCGTCCGACGCCTGCTCCACGCAGCCTTCGGGAGGTCCGCTCGTCACCCGTTCCTGTCCAGACGGGGGACCGTCCAACGCCTGCTCCACGCAGCCTCCGGGAGGTCCGCTCGTCACCCGTTCCTGTCCAGACGGGGGACCGTCCTACGCCTGCTCCACGCAGCCTTCGGGAGGTCCGCTCGTCACCCGTTCCTGTCCAGACGGGGGGCCGTCCTACGCCTGCTCCACGCAGCCTTCGGGAGGTCCGCTCGTCACCCGTTCCTGTCCAGACGGGGGGCCGTCCTACGCCTGCTCCGGGGAGCCTCCGGGAGGTCCGCTCGTCACCCGTTCCTGTCCAGACGGGGGGCCGTCCGACGCCTGCTCCACGCAGACTTCGGGAGGTCCGCTCGTCACCCGTTCCTGTCCAGACGGGGGGCCGTCCGACGCCTGCTCCGCGCAGCCCTCGGGAGGTCCGCTCGTCACCCGTTCCTGTCCAGACAGGGGGCCGTCCTGCGCCTGCTCCACGCAGCCCTCGGGAGGTCCGCTCGTCACCCGTTCCTGTCCAGACGGGGGGCCGTCCTGCGCCTGTTCCGCGCAGCCTCCGGGAGGTCCTCTCGTCACCCGTTCCTGTCCAGACGGGGGGCCGTCCTACGCCGGCTCCATGGAGCCTTCGGGAGGTCCGCTCGTCACCCCTTCCTGTCCAGACGGGGGGCTGTCCTACGCCTGCTCCGGGGAGCCTCCGGGAGGTACGCTCGTCACCCGTTCCTGTCCGGAAGGGGGGCCGTCCTACGCCTGCTCCACGTCGCCTTCCTGAGCGTCCACGTCAGCTAGGTCGCCCTCATGCCCGGCCTCCTGAGCGGCCCCGCCCGCTAGGTCGCCCTCATGCCCAGCCTCCTGAGCGGCCCCGCCCGCTAGGTCGCCCTCATGCCCGGCCTCCTGAGCGGTCCCGCCCGCTAGGTCGCCCCCATGCCCGGCCTCCTGAGCGGCCCCGCCCGCTAGGTCGTCCTCATGCCCGGCCTCCTGAGCGGTCCCGCCCGCTAGGTCGCCCTCATGCCCGGCCTCCTGAGCGGTCCCGCACGCTAGGTCGCCCTCATGCCCGGCCTCCTGAGCGGTCCCGCCCGCTAGGTCGCCCTCATGCCCGGCCTCCTGAGCGGTCCCGCCCGCTAGGTCGCCCTCATGCCCGGCCTCCTGAGCGGTCCCTCCCGCTAGGTCGCCCTCATGCCCGGCCTCCTGAGCCCCTCCTCCTGGCCCCCTCCACCCGCCCTACGTATCATGGACCATAGGGACATCTGGGATCCGTCCCTTAAGGGGGGGGTACTGTCACGCCGGTGAGGTAATGTCTCGTCTTGGGTTTTTGTCTTGTCATTTCCTGTCTTATTTTGAAAATAACTCCCTTCTCGTTTCAGGTCACTTGCCCTTCCTCATGTGTTCCCTGGTCTGATGTCATCCCTGATCCCTGATTGTTGTCACCTGTTGCTCGTTATCCCTCTGTGTATTTAAGTCTGTGTCTCCCCTTGTCTTGTGCCAGTTCGTCTTGTCTCTCGTCACGATCCACGCCACGTCACGTCACGCCTTGTCACGCCTTGTCAAGTTTGTGTTTTTGCCGTCTTGGTTCTTTTGTTTATAGTATATTCCAGGAGCCTGTTTTTCCGCCCGTTGGAGCGGTTTTTGTTTTTTTCATTTTTATGTTAAGAAATAAAGCCTTTTTTACTGCTACTACCCTGCATCTGAGTCCTCCCTCCATGCCCAAGGTCTGACAGAGAGGGCCAAAGCAACCAATGCTTCCTAAACACTGTCATACAAATCCTTGACCCTCAGTGTCAAACACGGTATTACTAATTAAACACTGTCGATAAGTAACCCAGTTACTACATGTCAGCCAGTAGATAATCATCAGATAACATTTACCAGTGTAGGGAAATAAGTCGACTGAATTTAGATCTTGAACTTTATCAAAATTGCATGATGCTAACGGCCCTTTGCTTATGGTTCAAAGAAAGATTAAGCGAGGGCTTGCTCTTAATGAGGATACAGATGTGGATAAAGAATTATCCAACTGTGCAGTAGTGTGTTGATTTATAGTCCCTCTAAGTTCTGCATGTTTCAGTATCACTACCAACACTATGTCCAGCAGCGATTAAAATGAGAGAGCAAGTTCAGATAAAACCCACTGTTTGCTATCTGCTCTTCACCAAAACCGCAGCAAGTAACTGGCGAAGAAAACCCAAAGTTGGTAGAGACCAAAATGAGTCTAGCGAATAGTAAATTTGCCAGATGGCCAAAAACAAGACTCCAAACGAATGCTAATGTTGCTCCTCGTCTGCCGGGTATGCAAATGTATCCGTTTGCTAACATGCCAAAATTACTGGTAAGGTGATAATGTTAAGGCTCTGAGTTTGGCAGCTTGTTCTGAGTGCAAAACACACAGCTCGTAGTGCAGTTTTAAGATCAATTCTGCTTGTGCACAAATGTTGTCTCACTAATGGTTTGCCTCGTTGACTGTGGAGCTCCCCTGTGCTATGATTTAGAGAATCATAACAGCAGTGTTGTGTTGTTGAGGCCGACTGCTGCTAATCTGCTTGAGAGCGACTGGAGGTCAGAGCTACAGTGACTGTCTTTAGACGTAATAGTGGAAAGTGATGGGATCAAGGAAAAGGACACTTGTTGTGGCTTCCACTAGAGCCGCAGTAAACACTGGCAAAAATGACTTTTTTTCTTTCTGTGTCTTGAAGGCCAAATATGTGTCATGGTCGGTACTCCAGATAGAGGTCAACACATTTCGTTGGTAGGTCAGTGGAGCTGATGTTCAGTCGCCTCCCCTGTAAAGGCAGGTTTTGAAACGGGCAGATATCTGGTGACTTTTGTCCTTTTAGTCGTGAAAGGATTACTGTGACGAGCCATGTGACACATCATGCCACCAAAATACGGAGCACACCCTCGTGCATACTTTATGCTTTGCTCGGGTGAAATTAGAAAAAGCGTTGTCTAGTGGCCACTCGGGATTTCAGCTTGGGTCCTTTTCCTATTTGATAGCTCAACGCCCCGGTAACTAACTGATACATTTTTAAAATCACAAGAGGCACTTTCACAATTTAGAATTTAGCATTATACGCACTGTTGAAGTGGTCTTAATTCAGCAGCAATTAATTCTAAACTCAAGTTGAATGCATTTTCCACCGGGAAGTAGATGTTTTCAGCTACATACCACGCATGCTGGTGAATATCCCAGAGTTTGCCGAAGGAAGATCGCAACATGCATAAAGAGGAAAGAAACCTACATGAACACAGTACACTTGGAAAGAACCAGGCCAAGATTCAAATCCCAAAACGTATTAGTAGTAGCAATGCTTACCTCACTCCAGAGACTGTCCTCCCAAGCGTAACAGCTGTTGCATTTCCATTTCCAATCGACAGTCAACATTTGTTTTTTTAAGGCATGACCACAATTGCTTCATAGCCTTAACCACATGTTAATTATTGTATCCTTGACAACCAATCTCTTACAAGCCTAACAAGACCTGTAATGCAATGAATTCCCAGGTGAAGTGAGAGGAAGGATACATTTAAGGGTTTTTATTCTCTTTGCAAAACAAAAAAAGTACAGCCAACAACACTATCCACGTAAACAAATCTAGAGTGCAAAAAAAAAAAAAACAACTAAGATATGCATGTCTCTGGTATTCACACGTGGAAGAGGATTTGGGATTCAGTTGATTTGATTCAATAATTAGCTGGCTGGCTGGAAGTTTCAGATGGTGGAAGCCTTCCCACTGCTCTGGGCTACAGGGGGGAGAGGGAGTCTGATAGATCTCAAGCTATCAACTTTGGAGAGCGCAGCAGCACAGCCCTCACAAACGTGCATCACCATGTTTCTCTAACCTTAACACAGTACTTTGTTTATTACCCACACCTTTATCTTTCCCTGAACCTAAACTAAGTAAGTTGTATCCCTAAACCTTAACCATAGTGTTGATCAACAGTGATTTGTAACAGTTTTAGTAGTTTAATGTGAGGACTTGTTTCTTACAGACATAGAGGCTTATATTGTTATCTTTCACTGAACAGTACTGTAAATACTGAACCATGTGGCCCTGTCTGAAATGTTATTCAGAACATGAACTGTAACCAAGACTATCTCTCGTTTCATTGCGGGGTTGAAACCACTACATGGTTGCCCTGACTAAATTGCATCCTTATATTGGGTGATGCGATGCACACAATTTACGCCCATTGTCAGCATTCATGTCAGGATGTCGGATAAGCATGTAGAGTCTTTGTAATATCTGTCCTTCGAAGATGGGTTTCAACTTCTTCTATAGCCTTGTTGTATTTTCCCTTGTGATATGTGTTGATTTAAATTGTTATTATTTTTATTGTAAACCTGTGCAGCTGCATCAATCCCATCCAAAGTGGTTGCTGTTGTTGTAATGCAGTCTCACTCTGGAAGATGGAAGGATGATGCCCCCATTGTTAATCCTTATGCCATGGAGGTCTCAGTGGCTCTGTTGTTTTTCCCACTGGGGAGACAACAACAGACCTTTTTGACCTGAAAATATGTGAGATGACGGCGGCATTTCAGAGGTCTCGAACCAAGCTAGAGACACAAGTCAAAGGCTATGTGTCCACACAACAACAGGTCAATTCAATTTGAACTGGGGCAATTCAGTGCAATACACGGCTGGGTTGGTGGTCCTATAGTCTAAGACACATAGTGTGTGATTCCCAGGGGAATGGTTGCTATAAGCACTGAAAAATTACACATGGAAGGGTTTAATTGTGACTATTTAAGATATACATATGTGTAATTAAACATATACAAGATGCAATCACAGGATGGAGGGAGATGATTTCATATGTGCAACTTAAAAGAGATGTAGCACACACATTGTACATTTCACTGACCTGTGGACATTTCCCACTCTGCTGCTCATTACTCAATACATTTCATTTGGATTCCTGTGGGTTCTCAAGGCTTATTGCATTTCATATTTATGCCCAGCAGTATTTGCAATGATTTAAATATTACTGGCAGCAAAATGTTACTCCTAACATATGAATACAATCATTTTGAGAATGATTTGAGGCAGGTCAATCAGGCTCCCATTACGTCATAACCTGTTAGCGCAGAGGATCAAATTGAGATAATCGAGATGCTTCAAAATGCTTAAACTTGTTTGAGGGCACGCAATAAGAGGGGGGATTGGCTCCGATGTCGCCTGAGGGTGCCCAGCAGAACCCACTGTTTAGCATGTCTCGAGAAAGGGCTCGAGGAAAGGCTTATTTCGGCACACTGACACAGAGAGTGGAGTAGGAGGCAGAGGATAAAGAAGCTAATCTTGTCAGCCTAAAGACTGCTCCTCTTTCTGAATAACACTGCAGTTTGGTATTCTTTGTCCTGGCATTTAAATGGAAATATTATGAGACTTGGGCCTGTTGAGGAACATTTCACAGCTGTCTCTGCCCTGAGAGAAAGCAGACAATTTGGCATTAAGGATTCTGCAAATGTGCTGCATGTGTTTATCTGTTCTAATGACCTTAAGAATATGGATATTACCAGCATACTAATCACCTGTGTGTGTTGTGCTGCTGTTTTGCATTCAAATAGCTCCTCTGGAACAACACACATGAATATCTTTTTGTTTTTTTTTATTTTGTTTTTTTTTTGTTTCTTTTCTCACTTCCCACCTTGATCCGCTGAAAAGAAATATGATATGGTGTACTGGAAATGTGCAAGGATGTGTCACAATGACCGGGGTGATAAAAATCAATGAGCAGAACCTCCTGCCATCATGAGAGAGAGGGTACAATTAAGCTGATTTGCAGCGATTAAAATGCCATGTGAGTGGATTCGAGCTTCGTCTCGCGGGTGACAAAACCATCCCTCACACAAAGTATAGGGCCATTTACAAACCCACAGATTGAGTTGCTGCCACATTGTATGTATTCAAGTAAGGAAACATTGGCTGTAACTGCATAACCATTTTCAACTAATGCTTTGGTCTTTTGTTCATATTGTTTTCACATGTTTTTCTTATATATTATATTCACAATTTGTTCTGTCAATAAAATGTATTTGATAGCAAAGCAGCAAAAGGAGACAGTTATTTGCAAGAACTTTTTCCGTTATCGTTGCTGAAAATTCAGCTATTCACAAACATCCTCTATTTTGCCTTGTTGTATATTGTATGTAGTTGAATATATTCTCTCTTTCTTCATTCTCTTGTACCATTATCCCGTGCGAGTGTATCTGCTCTAACTGCTACTTTATTGCACCAACCACAAACAAAAAGTGGCCAAACACCCAAAGACAAACCACAGATCCATAAAACAAAAAATCACTATAAAAGCAGTACCGACAGAATATTTATTAACCTCAAAGGTGTGTGCGGGAGCTATTGATACATGGGTTCATTTTAAGACACTGCGCCCTTTTCCCAGGCATGTATTATTCATACATTTTAACAGCACAATAAGCAGTTTGTAGATTTCGGGCTGCCAATCATCGGCATTCTTTAAGTGGTCTGGCTGCTCATTGAGTGGGAGATACATGAGGGTGGGGTGCTCCATCACTCTTCTCCTCTTCCACTAAAAGGCTCTGACATATCTCCCTGGAGGCCTACAGCCAGCCCGGTGCTCTCTGTACACAACTTAATGGCTGCTGTCACTGCACAACTCATCTATGATAGCCTGCTCAGCAGCAACCCAATTACCAGTTTTTGAGACAGTTTTGATATACACATTACATGGCAGCAGTATTACACAATGAATGTCGCCGTTCTCTCAGTTGTTGTTCGCAGCGTGCATCCTAAACAGTGCACACGTAATATGACCCCTTACGTCTGCAGAGATATGAAATTCTGGGAATATTTATTTGTTTTCCCAAACGCGTTTCTCATGAACTGTAATGTCCCGGATTTGCTGTCATCTCTCTATTTTCAGCTATCCACTAAGGGTATAAACATGTTTGTTGTTGTACATAAGTCATATCGAAGCGTAATATCTAGGAGGGAAGATTGACTGAGGTGGCCTCCCTGTCATTGTTGTGTTCTAGGTAGCCTCTTAACTGGAGGAGAATCCCAGGCTTTATCACCAAAAGAAGACACTTTTGAGTCACAGAGGGGTCTGAATTCAGAGCAGTTTGCTGACAAACCATCTGTATGCTGTACCCTCAAATAGCCGTCTTGGGGACCGGTCCGCACTGAATCAATATCCAGTTAATTTCAGGTAGCACTGATCCTTTGGCAGTGGCTCATACATACAAGCTTCCTCTCTGGAGGAAAGCCGATAAGCAGAACACCTACTGAAAACCTGTGAACAGATAACAACCCAGGAAAAACCTGATGACACTTTGTACATCAATGACCAGGGTTCAGTCCGTTACTAGTCTCGCTATGGCTTTGACAATCACTGGAATATCTGACAGGGCACATACTGGAATCATTTCATTTAACACCAACTTCCAGTATTAGTCTTTCGCATCTGCAGAACATTGCATGTGGTAGAGGGCACTCCTGTGAAGTGTGCTGTAAACTACATTAGTACAGTCTGCAGTCACCTTGTGCAAAGTAGAAAAGTTAAATGTATCTCAAAGGTTGCTCAAAAGACCCAAAGGGCCGCTACAACTGCTTTATGAAGACACGCTATGGGTTATTCAACCCATACGTAAGTGCAACATCTTTCATTATTTGAATCAGTGTGGATCTTTACAACAAGCCATTTACAATGAATAGATCCAACTTCTTAAAAAAGGACTCGTCTAACAGAAAGCACTCAAGCAATTACGTTTGATTCCACCATAATTAATTAGAGAGATCCATTATTTCTTTCCTCACTGTGATTCACAGCAACAACGTAATAATTGCTTTCCATAAGCTTGAGGAACATTAGTGCTGAAATTTAAAGCATGTACGCCTTTGAAATCATGTTTGAGTCTTCATTTTTACAGTCAAAGCAGTTAAAGAAAAAGTCTGAAAACACGAAGCAACATGACAACACGTTTTAAAATGTTGTTTTCTCAAGACCATTAAGCACAATATCTGAGTGAAATGGGAGAGAAACAGATTATCAGTGCAATGCAGTGAGAATGACACAGCATTTCGTCATGATTCATTTCTTGCTCCTCTCATTGAATTTTGAAAATTATTTATTGACTGTGTTTTGAGGCTCCAATGAGCACGGATTCCAGGATAGCTTTTAGTTTCTGAGTAAAAACACAGATTTGCTTCTCAAATTGAATTTACTTTTGCCGAAATATTTAATTAATTTAATGGTTCTTAGTTACTCAAAGTAGTTATCAAGAATTTCTTTATTCTAAGGAGACTTCTTTCATCATATAACATATCAATACTGTGACATAAAGGCACACAAAAGAAAAATATATATAAAAAAATACAACAACAATAGAATAAAACAAGATAAACATAGCAGTTTTATGATTGGTACATTAGTTAAAGGGAATTTTAAAATCACAATGTTTGTTATTTTGAATTCTGAGCCTCACGATAACAGATTACGTTTGCAAATATTAGATATCATTCAATACTTTCCATCATCTTACAAGAAAATACTGCCGCATCAGAGTGACTTCCTATTGGAAAAAGATTTTTCTTTGATTGATAATCCTTGAACTAAATGCATGGTGCGACAGAGGCTAATGGGATGGAGCGGGGGGAAAACATGATGGGGGGGGGGAAGAGCAATAGAAAATGATGAATCTAGCCCAGCTGTTTGCCAAGGCAGGAGGTTTCTGGAACTATTGCTGATATGAAGTCGACTTGGATGTCATCCATGGGAGCTGAGTGTTATTTATGACAACAGCAGAAATCACTCGCTCATCATCAGGTGGAGGGGAGTCTTCAGCAGAATTAACTGAAGGCAAAGAGTTCGGGGGATACGGGTTGTTGCAGCCAACTCCATTAATTACACTTGTACTGTCAAACACCGCATCCAATAGCAAGCTCGTGTTTGTGTGCCCACACAGGTGTGAAGAGATAACAAATAATCTGTGCAGTTCTATTTTCAAAGCAAATTTCCTGCATATCTTAATAAAAAACCATTAATATTGTTTGTCTCACACACCGGCTTTGATTCATTGTGACATATGAACTCTACTCCAACAAAGGAGATTATCCTCAGTGTAATGTTTTGGAAAAACTAAGTAGTTTCTTTGTGTTTTGTTCTAAACTTCGTCGCCATGAAATTAATTGTTTATGAGTTCACCGCGTTGTAACTGTAACTGTGTTAAGGTTAACATGGTGCAATGTTGAGATCTCCGGTCTTCAGAGAATGAATAATAATGAGAAAATTAAAGATGTGTTTTCAATGCGGGGAAACATTTCCATAAATGCCTCAGGAAGGACAGCAGAGATGTGTCTGTACTTACATTTACCTCCTCTCAGATGCCAGTTTATTAGGTACACCTACAGTAGCTAAAGCTAATGAGTTAGATAGTCCCGCAGTAAATAGTGGATTCCATTAAACAGAGAGTTGTGTTGCTATTTAGCCTACACTCATTGATATGAACGGGTTGGACAAAATAGTAGAAACGCATGTTGAAACTGTAGCCTCCCAATTGATCATGAATAAACATGAATGTGCTTCAGACAAATAACTAAAGGTCAGTTAATAACATCCAAATTTGAGTATCTACCATCACCCTGTCAGGTTGCGTTGAATGTTCAAGTCAAGTCATTGACAGTTTCTCATAAGTCTTTATGAGAAAGGCGTGTGTTGCAGAAAACGGTTCATCTCCGATAAAAAAAAAACATTACCTGCTAACTCCATGTCAGTGAATAGACAGCAGTTTCTTGCAGTTTCATCACAGTGTTCTGCCAGTGCTACAGGATCTCTTGCTGGATTTAATCAGACATGAGTATTGATTATAAACTGATCCAAAGTCATAAAGTTATTGCCCATCAAGAGCATGTTCATATCAACCAAATAACAAGTCTGCTGCAAGATAAAGTGAATTACCGGTAGAAGAATCTATATGGACAACCAGCCACTGTTTTTATGAATTCACTCTGTCACACTGTGTAAAAAAGAAAGAGGCCTTAAAATATTAGTCTTGCTCTCTCCTGCCTCGAACTAAAATAACTGCCTTAATTTATACTCAGTCATGCTTTAAGATTTTAGGGAAGATGGTGCAGCAGATGTTTTTTTAAATAAATGCTCACCTCTCTCTCTCTTTCTGCATCATCTCTGACATTGTGCTGGTGAATGTAAAGTGTGGATTCAGATTTAAGTGTGGTCACGTGCATGCAGAATTTAAGGAGACCAGGGCATTGATTTAAAAAGCAGCCATGACGATCCAGAAGTTACCGTCTCTCTTGCAAGCTTGTGAAATCAGCTTGCATCATCACATTAGTGGATATTTTGTGCCGACCATTAGTCCTGCAGAGGACCAAATTTGAGATAATTTCTCAATTTTTGTCTCAATTCCAATGCACCCACACATGAGCTGGCGCCGTATAACCTTATTTTTGGGAACAAATCTCTACCCTCCTGCTGTAAAAGCATTAGCAGTGCTTATTTCTGTTTGCAGCACTGTTTGTTTACAGTCGCCCCGGCCCAAAGTAGACTAGATGGTGTCCACTGATAACTGTGGTGACATACAAAACATTAAGCACCAAAGAAATTGGATTAGCTGGTCTACTGAATGGTTCTTCCTGTTGATGCTCCTGTAGATTTATGAGTCTGATGTCCTCTGTTAAGGTCCTGTAACACAATCCTGAGTAATACAAATGCACTTGGGACTTGCTCCCAGCAAGCTTTGTCTTATTTTGCACCATTAGTTTTTTTTGGAAAGTAGTCTCTGCCTTGTGATATCTTCAGTGGTGGGGGAGGTAATTATTTTGGCAGAGACAGGATGCATTTAATCCCTAGTTTTCTATCATGTGTACATTTCTCAGTGGACCTCATGGATGCTTTTCAGTAGCAGTGGATGTAGGTTTCATTTCCATATTTTTGCAGTGCCTTTAGCTTGGAAATAGAAATATATCTACATCCTTTTTTTTTTAATCTATGAAGTGATATTAGTGTAAGTAGATCAGCTTTTGGATTTTTTTTTTACAATACCTATGGATTTTTTCATGCAATGCTGCAAAGCTTTCATCCATCCTTTTTAGGTTATTTTAATTGCTTACAGCAGCAACCTCAGCATTAACAGCCACAACTTAATCTTGTCCTTAAGCTTAGCTTCTTCAGCAGAAGTTGCCTCATATTAGCCAGTGCAGAATCCCTGAAAGCTAAAACTTCACTGTTGACCTGTAATACTGCTTTAACTAGAATTCCCTTAGAGCAGGCAGTTTATTATGCTCCTTGTACTTTTGCTGTTACACCTCCAAAGTAGACAATCACACCTCCTCTAATGTAGCTGCAAACAGATAACTCAATTACCTCGACGTGTGTGCATTGCTGTGAAAGGTCGGGGTATTCACACAGCGGAACACAGCGTGTGTTGCCCCCATAGCTCCTTTTGGAGGCATTCTTGTCCCTGCTGCTTCAACAGGAATGTGCAGCAACAGCCAGCATTTCGATGTCATGTCTGCATTGAAAGGCGAGGTATGTTCTATTCCTCATCAATCAATTTAGAAATTCCATCTGATATTCAGGGTTAAAAGGAAATGCCAATAGTCATTCCTTATACGAGTTTCCCAGGTGAGGCTACAATGTACTTTTATCGCGTGTTGCTAAATCAATTCTGCTGGCAGCCAATCTTCTGCATCTTTAAAAGCTCAAAGTGATGCATTTGAAGTTCAAGGCAGGGTCCTTGATTCCACTGTTGCATCTGTAAAGGTCAGTGAAATCTCTGGAGTTGTGGCGCTGATCTCATGCATGTATTTTTTTTTTTTTTCATTCCAAAGCTTCAGAGGAGGAAAGGCCAAGCTTGTCACTGGAAAGGAGATACAAGAATGAACCCTTTCAGGTGAGACTAAATAAAGACCTGGAGATGGGCCAGGGCACTGAAACATAATCCCCTACCAGAACTGTCTCTGATCAAGAGGACATGTCATAATCTTGGGTTTACTGGGTTTAGTGACTTTTCTCCTATGATAATATATATATAGCATTCATGTTTTATATGTGTATGCACTGACATAGGCAAGATTTAGTAACTAAGCTGAACTGATCGTGACTGAGACTCACAGAAAACTGACACCATTGGTTGTTTGTTCTAATAGTTGGCCTATGTGGAGCACGATTGATAAACTTGTCTATGTTGTTTGTCTGTAACTCACTGTTATTGCTGCCTATCTCTCTCTCGCTTACCCAGGCCACTTTCTTAATAAGACTTTTCTCCAGTCTCAAAGAGAGTAAAATGAAGATTAAATAAATCAAACGGGGGTGAAAGGGTTGTTTGTTTGCCAAAAACAAGCAACGGAACATTGTGACAGTTTATAAACCAAGAACAAGGAACAAGAGAATAATCTGCAGATTAATCAAAAGGAAATAATCAGTAGTTGCAGCCTTTAGACCTATGCTTGTGTTTTCTTAATTAGTGAACTTGTGACTATTATGACAAAATAAAGAATGTTGGAGTTTTTGTTAGCAGGAGTGCATTTTTAGTAAGATGACAGGAAAAAAACAGCCTTAGGGCTCTTTTGCTTTTTCCTTCAGAACAAAATATATGCTAAAGGGAATAATTCTGAGGTATGTGCTCAGCAATAAAACTGTTATGTATTAAGTTTAGTTTATTATTTAGTTCTGGTTTCAGGTGACAAAGAGAGTTATTTATTTCAAGGGAAATGAACTTAAGATAGTCTTTAAGGAGGGAGGAACTTGACAGGAGGATGCTCCCAAAGATGTTCTGCTTAGAATGGTTAGGGACAGGGTGACAGCGCCTTTACAACGAAAAGGAAAGGACTGTGAAGTCTGAGTGGAGGAATAAAAGATGAGGTGAAGTTAAAAAAAGCCTTACTTGTCATGATAATGACAGCTGTAACATTTTACCACTGCTGTCATCATCAGTGATTCCTTTACTGAAGTGAAATGCTTCCTTTAAAAAAATCAAGACCGCAGAGTAACGGTCGGTCTCTAGGCTCGCAGGGCAGAACAGAAATTCAGCAGTGCCATTACGAATAGTGCATATAAAGTAAGAGCCATTGCAGTGTCATGGCAAATGCACAATTTAACATTTTAAGAGGGAAATCCACGCAGATGCTCTTAACAAGTGCCAGTAGAGACTGACAATTTTAAAAATTCAGTTTTAATAGTGAAACGATATTAAAGCAATCTGAAATGTTGGCAAATGAAGGAGGATGTGGAGTCGAGGCCCAGAGACACGCAGCCATGCGAGGCTCTACGGCATCCTGCTCACAAGCCAAATAGCACTAAAACACAAATCACAGCAATGGCTTATGGGAGTGTCATTGCTTTTGCAGGTTTTTGGTCATAAATAAGAAACACTTAAATGTTTGACTGGATGATGGAGCTAGATGGATGTGACCGGATCACCAATGTTAACCCAGCCGATAATAATCAAACATAATAATAAAAATATTCATAATTTGGATAGACTCTATATGCTCTGTATGATGATGGCTTAAGCCTGGTGTCTGTACATATTGTGTACATTCTTTGCACTATTTAGTGCTTGTGAATGTTTCTATATTATAGGCACTGTGTCTTTAAATTGTCTTGATGTTTAGCCACGCGGCTTCAACTGACTGACACAAGTGTTTTGCAATCAGGCTAATCAAGTGATTAAGTAGTTAATTCACTGCAAAGTCATTAGTATGCATCCCCTGGGCTCCGTCAGTATCTGCCACTTTTCATAGCATTCAATATTTGTTGAGATATTTCACCGAAAAAAAAGGTCATCTCAAAGTCAAGGGATCACAAAAGTTGGAAATTTGAAATGTACCTGTAATGAATCAGCAAACATTTTCTAACAGGGTTGCAGCCTTGGTAAATATGCGGGAGCCTCATTAAGTCATAAATGAGTCCTTCTAGCTCACATTTGCTGTGTTTTGATATCCAACAACCCACGTCTGAACTGTGCCTTTTAGGCACTGCTTGTAAAATGCAGCTAGTAGGAAGTCCCAGTCGCTGATCGTGTAATTAACTACTGCCTTAATAAATCAGATGTTAATTTTTACACAGATGCAAGCACAAATTAGATACCTGAGCAGCATTTTTTTTCATTTGAACCCACTGAGTTGACTATGATGTGTGTCACACAGTAGAGATGGATAAAAAGCAGGTATGGTTGGACGCAAGCACAGGCCCTAATGCGTTGTCATAGGCAACCAGGTAAATTGGGCTGAGTAATATGAAGGTCTGGTTTTTGGTTCAGTCTTAGATCCCCAGGAGATTTGATCAGAGTGGAGTGGGAGATGTGGCCTTCTGGAAGACAAATCAAATGCCAAAGCATCAATTGAACCTTTATGCAGTTTTCCAGTTTTACAAATAAACTGCATCAGAGTTGTGAGATTGTATTTTAGGAGAAAACCAGATGTTACCTCACATCTCTCTAAACTGTGTCCCTACACCATCAAACGCTCTTGTCACTTTGTTGCTTCGTCCAAGAGAAGTCTGGCAACCCTCAATGAATGATTAGGTGTGGAAGTGTCCCAGGATACACTTCCACACCTGAGTCGTTCATCACCATGGAGATATGGTTTACCAAGTTATCACTTCGTTATGAGATTCTAACTTTGATCAGTGTCACCCCCAAGCCTGCCTTCAGTGTTAACTTAAATCAGAGTCCTCCCATTCGTCACCTCGAGCTGAAGTGATGAATCTTGAAGGCAGATGTGTATCTTCTCCCGCACTCAGGACAGAGAGCACTCCCCCGACTTAACTCATGATTTCAATAAAGCCCAACACTGTATGAACTGCTGTTTAAAATATTTGACACCTCAGGAAAAATAACTCAATCCGACACATTGCGCTTTATTCATTATTAAAACCCATAAATAAATGCAACGACAGAAAATCATTTCATGATGAATAATTGTGTCGCAATGTGCGTTTACGCTGCATAAGAATACAACGCAGCTCAGTCCATAAAACCTGCTGTTTTAATGTGGATTCATTTATCTGGGTGGCAAGTTAACAGGAACAAACAACTTTATTCATGTCTAGGTGTTGCTGGTATGCTTGTAGCTTAACACAATGATAGTGCTGCAGCTGAACCACTTCGGAAGGACAAAATACTATTAGATGTCCTTATTTTGCATTAATCAGAATAGGACTACTATATATATATATATATATATATATATATATATATATATATATATATATAATAACACAGTGGACCGATATGAGTTTAGTGTTGGCTTCTTCAAACCTGCATTTACATATTTTTGACTTAACACAACTCTGATTATCATTACACATAATATAACCTTATGTTGATAATTTTGCTTACCGTACATATCAAACAGACTCAGGGCAACGTTAGAAATATATTTTCCTATAATAACATACATTTTCAATAGCTTTTTCTTTGGTTTGTTTGTTCATTCTTTAGACCATTTTGGTTGAGAATAAGTCAAAAGGGTAAAGTTGTGCCATTAAAGCCAAACAATGAGCAGAAAGATGATATAAAGGTTCACGTTGCTGTGTGAATAAAGGTTCAGCAACTCCTTTCACATGACACACAGTCATCCGATTCCTTGATAGAAAAAGGGATCATAGCCACATAATATTCATTCACAGTATAGTGCTAACTTAATGATTTGTTTTCAGAAGTCAGTTGTTTATGACTGGTAATCAGCAAGGTGACAAATACTGTGTTTCTGTCACGAAGATTAACAGTAGAGGCTCTGTTGCATGGTCTATGAATTTTAATGCAGTGCTTCAGAGGTAAAGGTTACCGGTGTATGTAGGGGTCCTGTTGAGTGCTAGTGAGTGAGCGCGTCTGTGTGTGCTCCTCCTCAAAATCGTCTCCACTCACCGCATTGATAAGTCTAATCTGCTGATTTAACTGGTTTTGTGATGATGACAAATCTGTCACAATCCCCCCGCCGCAGGCAAAACAAAAAAACAATGTCTGATTTTAACCTACAAAATGCAACTTTTTTTTGCCTTGAGGCAGTAAGAGTGTTGTTAGTCCTGCACATTGCCACCGCAGTTGGTCAAATTCCTAACCCGGCGCCTGTCACTCATCTTGATGAGCTGTCGTCTTTGAGACGGCATGCATCCCGAGGTGGTTGGCATCTATAAGCTCACGTCAGGCGTCGCAGAAGTGAGTAAATTGTCTGTGCTCAGCTCCTTGCAGGCAATCTGCAATCTGACGACAATGCAACAGCGGTGTTCACCGTTGCTTTTGCACAGCTCTCCCGCCACACGTTTCACATGTAGCTCTTTAATACTCTTTTCGTTGCTTTCCTACCCTTGACTGTACTCAAAGCCAGCATACCGCTTTGTACCACACAAGATGTAAAACCAAAACAAAACAACAGCGGTTCGTCTGTGAAGACGATGCTTCCAACTTTTACCATCCCCATTTTAACTTCACAGTAATTGAGTATTTCACACAAACAGGATACATGAGATGGCCTTACACTGCTCTGGCAGCCACTTGAAGATGTCAAAACACGGTCTTCACTAGAGCAAAACAGTACAGCAGAATGGGTAGTTCCATGATACATTCATAATTTGAGTATCTGATTATTCCAGCAATTTATATATTCAAGTAGAGCAACAGGAACAAGAAAGCCACTTGAATTTGCTAACTTAGAATGGCAAAGCTGCTTATAAGCCTTTGCTGAAATTTTTTATGTACTTTTGCAGAGCAAAGAGTGGATTTGACCCCCTTTTCTCCCATGTGTTACTATGCAGTGGATCTACAAAGGTGCTGCTTCACAGTCGGCATGGACAAGAGGAATAATTACTGCAACCAAAAACACCTGCATATCACCTGTGATTGCTGTGTTAAGAAAAATTCAAAAGCTATCCTTTTAACCAATAAGTCTCATCTCATTTTGGCCTCCTAGTGTGAGGGACTGAAAATGCGACATAATCTATTCACACCATTGAGTATTTTACCCCTTTCCACACTTTCCTACTTAAAACATGTATCAGTTACTTTTGCAACACTCGTATGTCAGATCATGCTGGGTCATGGCTGTCGTTTCTGCTCTGTTTTATGGTGCTGCATTAGCTTTGCACTGAGGCTTCTGGAGGTGAACATTGGTTTTGTAGTGAATCTTCAAACACTGGTTGGATTACCATGAAAGAGCAGTCATAGGGGCCATTAGTCGAATGGGTACTTGTAACCCCTCCAAGTGGAATATTTTTATTTCAACGCTGAATCTAATAACACACCTATTTGTCCATTCAAAATATGTACGGGTCAGTCTCTCAATTTACTTCATTTTTACAAGGTTTCTAAGCAGAGGATGTTGGCATATTTCCAAAACTCATGTGTCATTACGGATGTTTAAGAGCATGTCAACTCATTATTTGGTTGTTCCCTCAAAAAGTGTTTATTTCAAAGAAATGGTTGGTTAAATGTTCAAATTAGTGGCTAAAAAGGACTTTATATGCACACAAGAGACCCAAACATCAATACCTTATCATGTCATTTAATAAATGATTAGATAAATAAAGCACCAGACATAATTGAAAAAAAACAAACAAACAATGCTCTCCCTTTGTTTGTTTTTTTGAAAAAAAAAACATTATATTAATACTGGTTAACTGGAATCATATGTGCATGCATGCAAGTGTTCAAGGGTCTGTGTGTGTGTGTGTGTGTGTGTGTGTGTGTGTGTGTGACAGATTTCAGGGATGTGCTATATGTGTTTGTACTTTTTCACAGTGAAGGAAAGGGAGTGATAGAGAGAGAGAGAAGGGAGAGACATTATTTATTCATATATATTTATGTATCTAAATGTAGAGGGAATGATTGGTTTACTGGCTCCGGTGTCAGCACTCAGGCACAATCCTACACCAAGCATAAAGTGATGGTAAAGTGGCAATAATAAACCTCTTCCAAGCCTTTGCTGGTGTTCAAACTAAATGTTAAAGGCCCATACCAGTCTTTAACACATCGTGTGTGCATCAGTGTCTGCAGTGTTTACTTTAGTAGCGCTCAGCCTACCTGTTGTACCTGCCATTCATGTGGAAACAGTGTGTAAAAACACTCTGTTAAGTTGCGGTAATTCAACCTTACGTTTCTTATTAAGGGCCGAGCACCGACCTCAGTGTGAGGACCTATTGTGTTTCAAAGGAATTTTTTTTTTTTCTTTCTAACTTATGAAATTTTGGCTTCATGTTTGACACAATATCACATTTACAGATATATAAGTTCATTATGTTTTGTTACCGTGAATGCAGATTGTAACGATTAAATAGTTATAGATCTAATGCTAGTTTAGTTTCAGTTTCCACCCGTTTTTGCTGAATGTTTCTCATGGTCTTAATAAGAGCACTCATTTAGTAGTGCATTGCTATAACGTTGTCACCTGGCAGCGTCATTACCCAAAATGCAACTTGACCGGCGACAGTTGGGTCAGAGAGGGTTATGCTAGTAGCGGCTAACTTAATGGCCTTGAGCCGCTAGCATCAAGCAGAGAGGAGGAGCGGCTACAGCGGACTGGTCAACTCACTCCTGTCCAACTCCCTAAACCCAGTTATTTTATACACATTGTATGATGTATGATTCAGCGATCAACAAGTCCTATTTAATATCTAATATCAGAAAACCATCTCATATATTAAGTAACATTTTGATGTTGTGATGATACTTTTTCCTCCTCAGCCACGCTCCCCGTATGTCATCCGACCCTATTTACACTCAGATTCAGATCCCTAATTACTAAGCCATAGGACATCATTAATTAGCTCAAAACAATTTTCATCTCTGGAAAACAACCACCTCAAACTATTTTGAATTATGTATGATACATAAAAATGGCTCACACCGCAACAATCTGAATAAATTACCAAGGCTTAAATTGATATCAGAGAAAATTAAGTGTTCCATTAAGGATCGGAGGAAACAAACTGGCAGTGACACCGCGGCGTGTTAACCTGGCACATTTGATTTGAGTAAAACACAAAGTATGTTCAGAAGAAAACAACAGCTTGTGTTGGATTTTAGTTTTACGAGTTAGTTAGTTAGTTTGAGGTGGATAGTTGAAATGTTTTTTGTAGTGTCGGGTGTTTCTACGTTTCTGTGAACCGGAGAACTTTGTTGAAATGGTAGGTGATCCGGGTCTGCTTGTTTACTCTACATACTGCCTGTCAACAATAGATTGATGCTCTTCTGACATGACCTTTTCCATGTTGTGGGGAAATGATTAAGGGCATACTGTGATTTAACATTTGAGCCAGCATGCGCTTTATTGATCGTGTCTTCGCATCTGAAATGATTAGCCAGTGTGGCAAATATTTGATTCTCTTTAGGAAACCTTTCATTCATCTGCGTATTAAGCTTTGTTACGAGCATGACTAAACATTATTATATAGATATATAAAAAGGATGCAAATCGTTTAATTGGCCATGCCCATCTGTAAATATAATCTAAATTATGGTGAGAATTTACTGTATATACTGTATTTGAACCCACTTAGGACTGTGGTCATGGAAGACAGTTTACCTCAAAACAAAAAGTTAAGAAACAAGCTTACACAGTGTGATTATGATAAGCTGCACCCACACATTACCATGTTGATGGATGATGCTAAATGGTGGCATTTCTCTTTTTAATTATACTTTTCTCCTTTTTAGTTACCACCTTTAAATTATGCATCCCATTTTACAACAGAAGGCACCAAATTAGTTCCAAAAAAATAAGGGATGGGATGTCCATCCATCCATCGTCTACCGCTTATCCTGTATTCAGGGTCGTGGGGGGCTGGAGCCGATCCCAGCTGTCATTGGGTGAAGGTGTGGTTCACCCTGGACAAATCGCCAGTCTATCACAGGGCTAAGTGATGAGATGTGGTGGACGTAAATGCATGGAAATGTGGCTTATTACTTTAGGTTGTGCCTGAACAGATGAGATTATTGGAGCGTCGAGGAGCCTGGATGCTTCTCCTCCAGTTTAAAAAGAGCCTGTTAAGATGATTTAGGCTCATGATTAGGATTTCTCAATGACTCCTCCATCATGCAGAGATATTCCAGGAATATTGAACAGGAAAGAAGCCCTGGGACACACCAGAGGTATATTATATCCTGGATTACAGGGTCTGGGAATGCGGATATCACCTAGGAGGAGCTGCAGGGCATCGGCTGGGGGGGTTACTCTGTTTAGTCCCCGACTACCAAGACACATTCTTAAAGAGGTGAATGGACAGTGTTCATGCTTTTAACCACAAGGGGTGTCTTTAGTTTGACTCTTAACATACAATTAGTGGCAGAACATATTTTCCACCTCTTTTTAAGTGTTTTTGACGTTTGATTTTGCTGAATGAAAAAAAGAAGATCCAGGTGTATTCCTAACCCTCCCTTTATTTACTTGGATATTTTTGATTTCAGTGCCAGCATCGCAAAGTCAAGGTCTTCTATCGGGGAAAAAAGGAGCACATATTTGTCATAAACATCCATGAATTATAAGTACATGATTAATTATTCATGTCCTTGCTTGCCGTGCTAATGTGAACAAAGTGACCTTATTCTTCCTCGGCGTATGGTGAAGCTCACATACGAGCTCTGGCACTGCATGCCACGCTGCTGAAGCCACGCAGTGATTTAAAACTGTAAAGTAAAACACACCATTAAAGCAAACACTGGTATACAGCAGTGTTGCTTGTTTATTCATGCAAAGAGTTATGGTCTTTATTCTAATGCACCCTGTTTTTTTGTTTTGTTTTGCATACATGTAAACAGTTAGGTAAGATTTGGCCACATATGATCCTTAAAGAGGGAACATAACAGTTGTTGTTTGTGTGTTTCCCTTTAATCTCTGGCCAAGGGCATGATTAAAATGCTTCTTTTTCTGTCTGTAAGCGTCCATTCATTCATCCATCCTTCCACAGTTCAAGATAATGTTGTCAGTCAGCTGTTGTTCCTCTTGGTGGCTCATATGTCGATCCTCAATCTATTGATTTTGATCGATTGGCTTTAGTTCCTGTCCGTCTGTTGCGTTACGGATTCGAAGGTGAAATAAGGCTTGGGTATATTAATATCCTGTGAAAATGTGAAATCACATTACTGACAATTAACAGTGTTTTGTGTAGCAGCGGGCCTGCAGCGCCAAAGCTCAGTTTTCCCTGCGGTGCACTGAGCATGAGTCATGATGAACCCCGTGCTGACTCCTCATGGTGAGCTATCGATCCACTACCGGGATCACCTTCTGGCCATCATCTTGAGGGCTCATTAGCAAGGGCTTATCAGCTGACGAGGGCTGTTGCAGTGTTGTGCAGATGAAACCAATAGTGAATGGGAAAAACACATTTGATCTTCTTTTGATCACCTTCCACGCCTGACTGTTAACACCTTCCTAGAATAGAATGGATAATTGATTAGAGCCCAAAACTGAGGTTAGCCATCATTCATACAAACAACAGAATATTAGGCCCTCTCAAAGACTGTCATTTTATTTTTTTTGGTAAAAAGTTTTGAATGTGCATATTGTGGTTTTCATTCCATTTTATTCTTGGTTTATTCTTGTGTTATTTTGTCATAATTCAATCTAATTTGTTTGAATTGAATTAATCTGAGTACATTTTATTCACAATTAATCCCCGAGGGAAAATATTTAATACAGAACAAAATAAACAATATATACAATATCTCCCTGAATAGACAAACTAGAGGAATGAGTTTTGTCACAGTTGTTAAAAAAAGAACATTTAAGTTCCAGAGCTGCCTCATAATAATCACCAAGTGTTTAATTTTCAGTCACCACTGCTTCTCACAGGCTGAAACTGATTTCCCTCTTTATCTTGTTGAACAAAAGCCTTATATAAAGAATAATGTGAGGCCAAATTAATTCCATTTCATTTAGATCACACAAATGGAAGAGTCTCCCTCCCTCAGTAGAACCAAGATAATGCCCGGATCTGACATAGAAGAGTAATATCCTCCGTCTCATTTAGGCCCACAGAGATCCTTTGTTCTATTCTGTGGAATATCTCATATAGATGTCCAAACGGAGGTCATTTTTACACATGATTGGTTACTTAAGTTTGTCCTTACTTACTTATTCATACCTGAATTATTTAAACTTGAATTCACAATTAGGTAGGTATTTTATCGTGTTTTGTCAGGTTTTTCTTGACATAGTATATATGCTTTAATATTACAAATAACGATATTACCATTCTATTTTTCAGAAATTTCAATCTATTATAATTATCTATATCAATAGCTCACTTTAAACACTATATATTTCCACAAAGTGAAACTTAATGGTAATTTTATAAGTACAGGGGAAACTGATCATCACTGATTGGGGCTGACTGATATTATTATCATGATTTAGACCGTTTTAAACTCATTTTTAATTCAGGAATCCTAAAACAATATTGAATGCATACTTCTAAATAACCTTATGGTAGCCTATTATGCCATTGATACAAAATAAATCCAGAAGTAGCGGCACCATCTCAACTAGTACAAACTGAAGATGCAGTCACGACGTTATAGTTTCAGTAATGTGACATTTAGGAGCTGTGGAAAGTCGAGAGGTTCCTTCATCATGGTCCTTCGTGAAGCTCATATAGCTTGTTGGAGAACATGCATATATGGATCAGCTCTTTGGCACTGTGGAACTGAACAATAAATCAGTCTCAAAACACTAGTTTGAAATTGGTTATGACACAGACTTTGGGAAAACAAATAACATTAACAAAACGCTTCTGTACGACCGCAACAGCATGGTTACGACAGTCAGAGCTGTGTGGATAATTAAAACCCAGCAGGCAGGACTTACTAGCTAAGTCACCAAACTCCACGATGTCTTAATCAGAATACATGCATCATTTAACACCAATGGGAAGCATGCAACACTATAAAAGTTACATTTTGGGCGGGAAACATAATGCCAAAACAGCAGCAGGGCGGCAGCTCACCATCTGCCCGGTGCAGCCAGATTGTTAGGTCTTTAGCGGTCCAGCATGCTGATCAGAATACGATCCAAGCATGAGGATTTGGTGGAGATTTGCAAAAGTAAAATTGATTTCATGGAGCAGAGGATTATGGACTTTACTTCGCTTTCCCCCCAAAGTCTCAGTTTATTGTTGGAACAGCTGGAACTACACAGAAAAGACATTTAGCACCCCGTTAAAACAAGACCACATTTTGTAGATTACAGCCTTTATTCAATAGCTTTTGAGGAAACATGTACTGTGATAGGTCTACGGGTTTGACCAATCTCTTGGCCAAAGTCCAATGCACGTGAGGTGTCACTGCAGTAATGGCGGCTTGTCTTCTTCCATGTGCAACCAGTGTACAGAGTTGCAGTAGATACAGACATGCACGTAGACGTAGTAAACGTACATGTAGTACATTTGGTGCATTCTCACTAAATGAGCCAATCTTAGTTTGAAACCGCCATGAAACTACCAAGACACATCTTTAGCATACATGTCAGTTGATGTTTTTTTTTTTGGCTTTATAGCATCTTTGACGTTTGCTTTGTCTTTTGATCTGTTTTTGGTTGGCAGGCTACAATTGGTGCATTTTCTCTATTAAACATGTCCTTAAGTGGCTTGATGGGGAAAAAAACTCAACATTGAGAGTTTCAAAAGTTTTAAAGAATTCATTTATACTCTCAAATAGTTGATTGGTTTTAAACAGCTAATTTTTCATAAAGCCTTCCGCAGATTATTTTCTAATGTGACATAAGGCCTTTATTTTGCGCTCATGCATATTGAGTAGATCTGCCACTTTAATCGCCAGCTGTGGTTAGGAGTAGGACACACGGCCATTCATTTAACGGAGATTCAAAGCAAAACCACCTGTAGAAGGACGTCCAGTCCATCTGAGACGATCCATAGACGCCCAGGCTGTTCACTCCCTGTGGCTGACTTCACTCCAACTGAACTGACTAGTTATGTCCAGTAAAACGGTAAAATCACTCCTCTGTCCTGTGAACATTTGCTCTGTTTCCCATTCATGAAGACTGTACACCGCAACTGACAAATCCATCTGTGCGTCTCCTGTTTCGGTGTAATCTCCTGGCTATGACATAATGTCAAATAGCACTACCAGACCACAAACCAACACCATCTCTTTTTTTTTTTGGAGGGGGGAGTGCAGGGCGGTTTTGGCTAATGCCTTCAGTCCAATAAAACCAATATCCTCCAAATCTAACAAAGCTGGTTTGTTTATTAGCAGAAAGCTTACTGGATTATTTTGTTGTTTCAGGATATTGATATTTGATGAGCTAATTATGCTATTTTTTTTTGGTAAATGTTTCTTTTGAGCACCCCACAGTGCTGGTGAAGAACAAAGGGCTCAGTAACAGTGTGAGTGAATGAACTGGATCTGAACTCCCATTATTTGAATAATTCCTTTGCTTCTGACAGGTCATGAACAAGGTACACACTATACATTATCTCCAACCACCTAGAAACGGATAGATCTCACTCTGGGTGAAGGCTGAAGTAGTTATGGTATTGTAGTTACAGTGAGATATGGGATACTCTGGTGGTCTCTATAGGTTTAAGACTTCAGGGCACCTGAAAATATGACAATACTGAAAATGAGATATTAAGAACTGTTTTTTTCCCGCTGGAGCAGCTTTGACTTTCAGTAGCCTAGATCGTGAAGGATTAATCAAACGTTCTGAATCACTTAGTCACAGTTGTAACGTTTCACAGCCATGAATCATGGCTAATTGCACTTTTAAAGTTGATATTAACAAGCCAGCTGTAGCTCCCCAAACCACAGAAACACACCTCAGGAGTGTTTGCCAGAGATACTACGAGATGCTATACCCAAGAGAAAAATCTCTTGTGTTCTAGCGAGAAGCTGTTGTTGTTAGATTTTCTTAATCATAACAAGCCAACTTCCCCTTCTTCTCTAACAAAGTTTTCTCTTTGTTCAAAGAGATGCGTTTTTAATCGGGGAGGTTACAGCGGGATGAGCCAGATCTCCGCTGCCATAGGTTATGCATTATTTGTGGCTGGTGAATTTAAATTAGGTAAAAGCATCTTCATAAAAAATACACCAGAAAACACTTCTTCCCCACTGAAAGCATTGTTTTTTTGTTTTGCTTTTTTGTTTTGCACATATGAATATGCTGTGTCATTCAGGCAACAGTGGACAAAAGAGGCTTAAGGAGATCAAGTAAACACCCTAAAATTACGAAATTATAGTAAAAATAAAAAAATGAAGTAGGAAACATCGCACGCAGTGTTTTTAAGCGGTGTGTTTGTGCTGAAAATAAACCCCTCTAGTGTGTTTTTGATATATTTTCTCATAATACTTGCGGAGGTTATTATCACCAAAAGACACCGAGGAAGCAGCTGTGTGAGTTGGTGGACTAAAAGACAAACGGACGGGCTCGGTGTGTGTAGGTCTCCTCCGCCTCCAGGTCCCCCCCGCGCCTCCACCACCGCGCCTCCGCGCGCTGGTGCGCGGGTGCGCATTACCGGGGACGCATAAAGACGGAGGACAGGCAGCAGACGCGTCCTCTGGATCCGAGCAGCTGAAGTCGCAGCCGCTCCACTCCATGTTTTGCCCTGCCCTCGTGCGCTCTGCTCGCTGTGCAGCGCGCGCGTCTCCGTTGCATTCCGCTTCCCATCACGCTGACACGAACACACGGCTGCTGCCGCCGCCGCCGCTGTGTGTGTGCGGGAGAAGTTGTTTGCACAGAGAGCACCAGGTAGCAACTGTCTTCTCACACCGGATTTCTTCAAGCTGGGAGGCACTCGGACTCGCGGGGGGGTCTTTTTTCTTTTTTCGAGGGAATTTTTTTTTAACGCAATGAGGTGGACGTACCAGCATCTGAAGTGAGGGAGTGATTATCATTCTTTCTTTTTTCTTTGCATTAACATCTGACATCCTGATCACTGAAGACACCTTTCAAACAGCCCTTGCTGGATATTCTTTTTTTTCCCTCTCTCTTTCTCTGTCTCGCTGATGGAGCTCGTATCTCCCAGTGCAACATCATCAAGGATTTCACTCATGTATGCGATGTGGAGGCTGCAGGTCGCCTTATGTGCTCTCTCGCTGCTGTCCCCGTCGTCTGCTGGTGAGAGCAAAGCGCGGAGCTGCAGCGATGCTCGGCAAGCGTACAACGCCAAAGGATTCAGCCTCGTCAATGTGCCTCATCAGGAAATATCAGGTAGGCAAAATCGACTAATCATCAGTTGGCACCCCTTCACCACGTGTCTCCCCCTCCTCCCCCCTCATATTAAACAATTCGATCATGATCGACACTGCAACCTCAACTATGAGACGACCAACAATCCCCCCACTAGAAACACCCAGATAGTCATTATAGTGTGTCTGTGCAAAATGCCACATTTCATCAGGAACTTTGTCTAAACTCAGACTGCATCTAATCTTCACTTGGTTTGTTTGTTGGGTTCATTGCAAGTATTTGGATAATGAAATACGTGCCGTTGCAGGAGATTGTAACTATGTTTTGCTGGATAAAGGTCAGTTTGATCCTGATGTTTGCTTGATGATGTGTCACAACCAGCTGCTTTTCATTCCGTACCTTCCAGTAAGTACACATGCCTTTCATCAGTTTTGGCCTTGAAGCCGTTCCAGGGGGGGTATTTCTCACCCCAGAAGAGGTGACTTCCCTCTCAGCTTATGAATAGACACATAACTCTTCTAACACCAGGACTAAAAGCCCAAGACTTTGCATGTGAGACGTCAATATGTCATTTATTTGCAGCCGCCCCCAAAAGCATTCACGGATAGAGCTGCTTAGATGGATGACGGTGAGACCACCAGAAGATGTGTTTTTGAAAGTGGCAGCATACCTGTTGCCCACATTCAACAGAAGAGCATAGGCTTGTTGTGTTTCTTGGCTAAATAGTGAACGCTGTTTACCAGCAGGGGGCTGTATGCACTCAGCACGAAATACTGCTTTTGCTGAGGGTTTCTCCTCTTCTTCTTCTTTTCGATATTCCTCAAGGCTACAGCTTAGGTTTTAATTCATGTGCTTTGGTACAGCAGAGATATGGAGTTTTATTATCTCTTGTGTGGTGGTAATCACATTTATGGTCAAAGCAGGAAAAGGAGATTAGTCAGTAAACATAGTCAGCTTCACGAGAGGGAAGAGGGGAAGCAGAGAGGCCTCAAGTTAATCCCACACTTGCCTCTTGCAGACAAAATAGAGATACTGTATTGGTAATTGGCAGTGTCAGGCAGTAATGATCATAGAGCTGCCTTATTTGCTTTTAACAGGATTTTGGCTGGATGGGAATTTGATAGTTTTGTTAATGATTGAACGTCTGTGTGTTTAAGTCTCTCTCTCTCTCTCTCTCTCTCTCTCTCTCTCTCTCTCTCTCTCTCTCTCTCTCTCTCTCTCTCTCTCTCTCTCTGTGAGGGATCTTTGCATTACCAATACATCTTCTACCAGTTTCATTCTTCAAGAGTTGTAAGCCTGTGTCGTGAATTGTCCAGTGGTCTAATTTACTAATCAGACCTTTTTTGAAAATGGACAATATAATAATAATAATAATAATAATATGTTGCTATAATGCTGACAAAAATAAGCCAAGTTGTATCTTCATGATAGAGCAAACTTTTGCACACCTGTAGAGGTCGACACAATAGAAAACAAAAATACCCTCGCTCACACTGCCTCCTTCACTTGCATTCAGAGATGTTTGGTGACAACCATTTTTAACAGTTTAAAGATTTACCTCGCTGTTGTAGCTCTTCTTGATTATGGCAATAACTTTCAACCTACTTTTCCCATATGAGATAACGTCAATGTTGTTATGCTCGTATTGTAGACCCATGGAGCTGAGGTGGTGTTTCTGGATGGATTGATTGATGTTTAAATCATTCTCTCTCATTGTCTGGTGAAGTCACTTAATGAAGCTCTGTGCACTGGAATGTGAATAATATAAGTGAAGAAGAACGAAGTGATGGAACTGTGCTGTACGTTCACCAGTCAAATGTCCATCAGGAGCTGCAGTAAAATATGTAAAAGGTAACTTTTTGTTCCCACACTTATTCTCTTCTGGTAGCGACATAGAATCAGCATCAGCAGATGACTCAAATCAAAAAGACCACACACTGTAAATAGTTCATGTGCAGATTATTTTTCCCATGTTTAATAGGTACATGATAAAGGTTTAGATGCAGTAATAGAGAGCTGGTGCTTTTATTTTTTTGTTTTTTTATCTTAGTTTGTGTTTCTGATATTTCAAAGCATAGTAAGCTACAGGGACATCAGCCATTGAATGCAGCTTGATACATATACTATTGATATATATACACACTGCGTTCAATATTATATATATTATGAATTGCATTACACAATTTGGCTCAATGTTTGGTGCTTATTTATTCATTCCCCTTTGATTCATTTATTTTATCCGGAGACAGGATCTTGGACTTCACTTGTGCAGCTGTTTGAGTTTAGTGAAACAGTTCTTATAGGAGAGAAAACCCTGTTGTTTTCCAGTATTTGACTACAGCGTGTTGTTGGCCTCCGCTCGGAGCGCTGGATGGGTTCCATTTACAACAACAGGAATTAGATTGTGTCCGATAACGGTTCCTGACTGATTTGGAAATACTTGGACATACTGTTATCAGATTAGGTCGAGTTTTCAGTATTCCTCTGTGTCATGTCACATTTGTTGTCTGCTTGGAACTTCAGCAAGATAAATTCAGAAACAGAGGTCATTTGTCCACATTATAGATCAGAATGGCTTTTGGAGCTTTGATCAAATCCTAATTACAATTCATCTATAGCAGGTACACTGTTTGTAATTGGATTTGTTGTCTCCAAATAACCTTCGCATAAAAAAAGATCTAAGCCTCAGGAGATGGGATAGTAGAAAGCACTCAATTATGCTTAATTAGCTATGCTAATACAAACGGTGTGGAAAGCAGCATGTGCAGCATTTGCGCTCATCCGTCCAACATTTGCCATGTCATGCTATCATGCCTCTAGATACTAAACACACAGGTTTAATCATTCTGCAGAAGTGGCTACCTCAGGTTGTGAGCCTGCATTTGCATATATTAATAATAATTATACAGCCAATGAAAAGCTGAGATGTATTTGCACAGGTGCAAGTTTTCTGCATTTGAAAATAGAATAGTCTAATTATGTAATCCGCTTTTTAACTTTATTCAAACATACATTTCATACTTGAACAGCATGAATTGTTAGTTAAATATAATAGATAATATAACACCTTATTATGTAAAAGTGTTTGTTTGTGGAACTAAGTGCCTTTCTTTGTATTAGTCCCTTTTTGAATAAGCATATTTACACAGCTCCTTTCTAAATTCTAAAGGCCGTCCATTCTTGAAATATTACAGCAGCGTATGAATGTGTCTCACGGGCTCCAGTCAGAGCCATAAAACGTATCTAGAACATAAAGAACCTGGTAAACCATCAGAGCAGAACCCCCAAATTGATGTTTCAAGGATTACACCAGGACACTAGGTCATTTTTGTGTGGCTTTTGCTCTCTTTTTATCTAAATCTGTAAAGTTGTTATGTGAAGTTATTAGAGGTCGACGGCCGCTTGTATGTTTGACCAACTTCTCATGATCCTCAGTGGAAGCGGGGCTCCCATAGCGGCCGACGGAGCCACCGGTCCCACTGGAACATACATCACCATTTCACATAGAGGCTCCAATAACGAGGGCCACTTCTGCTCCGTGCATGTGATTAACCCCTGATAATAATCTTAGCAACTATTAAAGACCCCGTGAAATAACACTTGACAGCACTCCTGCTGCTGCCTGGCTGTTATCAGCATATAAAGTTTTATTCTCCAATTGAAATAAGTGTTTGACACCGATGCATACATAATGTAAGTGGTCGAGTTATCCGACTTGGTTAGAGGTCAACCGTACCACGCACTTCATTGATTAAGGAGTACTACTTTCTCTGTTCGCCTGAAGACTCTTGAGTGCCCCAGTTGGCTTACAGTGGGAAGAAGAGGCCAGTTAGAGAAACCTTACTGGTCTCAGAGATGTATTTCATACAGCTCGAGGTATGTCGGAAGTCTGCCAGTGTTCCTCGCAAAGAGCAGGTGGGTCAGATGGAGTGATCCTGCCGAAAACATGCGAGTGAAAAATGAGTGGTGGACAGCTTCATTAAACTGCACCGGGCCGGGCTCCTGAGTCCTCCGCTCTTGTGTCCATGTTGTCAATGTAACATCGCATGGCTGGCGTTCTGCACAGTATGTCGGCCCACAGTGCAGCATGCCTGTGAAGATCACCCCCGTGTGCATGTGTCAGACGTTAGTTGTAGTGTCATGCCCACAATGCTGCCTGATTGTCAGCCCTTTGTTCATAAACACAACGGCCTCTGAATGCTTCAGTCAGGCGCCTGCCAGGGAGCGCTTGCTCTGAGGCTTTGCCGTTAATATCAACATCTACGCACACAGCAGTCGGGACTCTCATGGGTGGACTCGGCTCTTTGCCTCGACTTTGAAACAAAATCACTTGATGTGCTGCGGTTTCCTATTAATGCAGTGCTCTTCTATATTTTCTTTCTCAAGAATAACAATTACCTCTGGGGTTCGTCGAAAGAATATTATTTGATCTCTCTTTAACTGAACAGTTATTAGCTGGTACACAATCCAGCCTCATTTCTTTCCTCTTGTGAGATCCTCGGGCTGCAGCTATCACTGTAATCTGTACTTCGCAGGTTGTGAGATGCTATGCAGTTCCCCAATTCCCTTAAACACAACCCAGATGTGAGACATCTTTGCTGTTGCTGACTGAAGAACTGAAGAACCCCTGTGAACCTTTTGTATGCAGCACAATTAATATTGACAACATTTGAGTTTTCTTGACACTGTAGCTCTTAAAATAGACCGTCTTAGACACTTATCAACATCCCAAATGTACGATTCTTCCGAGGATTACTTAAGATGCAGTTTTATCAGAACTTTAAAACGACTCAATCTTGTATTCACATGTATTTTAAGTTTAAGCCCACGTCACTCCATATTAGATAAATGTTGTGGGATCAGACTTAATTTGTTGAAATTGCAAATGATTCAAGGAGATGACACAATTTACAATAATTAAAGCTGTAAGTACAATTTATTATTGCTGTGGTCCCTCAAGATTCCATTGCAAGAATTCAGTTATGAAGCAATTTATTGTACAAACGATCTGTCTCATTGTTTCTGTGATGATCGTTGAATGACAGAATAATCAAAACAGTTTGTTTCACTAAAACGATTTTAAATTGACTTTACATGCAGGGCAGGTATGCAAAATACATTTGGGGCTAATTTTAGATGTGTTTGCAGCCAGATGCCTAATCACAAAATAATGAAATGACATGAGACCTGCAGTAAAAGTGTGGGAATACTTCTCTGAAAGCCCTTGCCGAGCAAATATCCATATAAAAATTCTGCCGGGCATTTTTTCCAAAGCCCATTAAGATGCTCTTGGCCCTGCCAAATTGGAAATAAGTCTCTGGCCAGCCTGTATACATCTTCAGAGAAAACCCTTAATGAGATGTGAGGGAGATTAGGCTCTGTGTGTTTGTGTGTGTAGCACTTTAGCCTCACTTTCCCCGTCGTTCTTTGGTTTTGCACCTCCATCGTCCAAAGTCTTTTTGTTTTCATTGGGCGATAGAGACTGTGTGGATGGAGCATCCAGGACAGGCGTGAGTGTGAATCATACAGCTGTGCTCGTGCACCTTTTTGTTTGATTTGGCAGAGGAAAATATTTGGCGGTCGTATTTACCTGAAGAATGTGTGAGCCTGAAATACATATCGTCTGTAAGCTTCCTGCCAGTCCGTCCTCAGCACCACGGATAGTGTTTCCTGAGTAGTTTGAAAATCGTCTGGCTAGCGTAGGATACTGCTATCCTCCCCCAGTTTTCAATCAACCGCTGGCCTAAATCAGTAATGGAGGGTGGGATTAAGGATCTGCACCCTCTCAAGCCTAAAGAAAAATAACAGCAAGAAGTGTATGGATAGATGTGATTCTATGTTTGGGGATTAGAAGTGAGTGCAGAGAGAATAAACAAACTCGGTATGAGAGAACATATAGACATGGAGAGCATCCTCGGCTCAAAATCCTGATTCGAACGGTAACTCTGCGAGGGACACGAGAAGGGAGTCGGGTGGGGTGTAATCCATCTGAATTTGAGGGATTAGAGATCTGACTCGCTGTTTGTGTTGCACAGAAATATCACTGCGTGCCGCCTTTTTATGCTTGTTTCTACAAAAAAAGAGAAGCGGCGTTAAACTTTGCCTCTCTTGTTAATACATTGGTGAGAGGAAAAACTGCCGCGGGAGGTAACAGAAGGAAAAGTCACATACGGTGTTTCTCCGCTGGGAAAAGTGTTCCCCCCTGGGAATTCTCTGTCAGTGTGGGGGTGGTCATTGTTGACATGTGAGAACAGTGGGCGAGTTTTAATGGTTACTGGTAACAATGCTATACTGTTAACTACACTAGAGCTGTCAATGTGTTATTGACAATGTGGTTTACTTCCTGTCCCCTAGAGGGCGTTCCAAAAACATTACCAATCAATATGTTGAATTATCAACAGGTGACAGCTTTCTAGATAAGTAATAATTAAGAAAGTAAAACAACCACATTGCCGTTTTCCTGGGGACGCTGTGTCCCCGTTGCCATGGCTACGTCCTCCTTGTCTCACCGCCAGCTCTGCTTTCACTTTTTCACGTACATCCTGCTGTTGGTCTCTTTCCAAATGAATAAGGTGACGGAGACGCGGGTCGATTTAGCTAGCAGTAAGCAGCATGAGTGCGTCTTTGTCATGACTGCATCGCTTCTAGAGGTCGTCACGTTTCTAAATAAAAAGAAATACAAAAAATGGAATACTAATTTCAGCATTCGAATAGTACTGATTTGTTTTACTATTCAAATTGTATTTATATTAGCCCTAAACTACACAGACTAATCACTTCTATCGTCACCTTCTAAGATTGTGTTTGTGGTTTTCTTGCTGTCATTTTGTACAGTATGTATGTGAAAGAACCGAGGCGTTCAGTTGTGTTTATTGCTTTGGTCTTTCTGTGAACCCGCAGAGACGTTCTGCCTCTGGAGGGTATCTCTGAATAGCAGTCCCAAGCTTGACACCGATGATGAGGCTCAGAGAGATGCACGCCACGCGACACTTTTGGGAAAACCCCACGTGGATATGTCAAATCGAGGTGTCAGGGATACAAATACATTTCACACTGGGACTTGTTGTTTTTGTTTTTCAGAGGTAATGGCTGAGGTAATTTGCTAAATAAGCCGGCCCTCGGAGACTCAGAAGTAAACAAGCATTAAGCACAGATAAACACGGTGTGCCAAAATTGTCATGGAAACATCAGACGCTGTCAACAGATGCCAACAACAGTGGTGGTGATGGCGTTCCAAACTTGACAACGATACTGCTGTTGTGTTGGAGAAGCGTAGACAGCTTCTACCGCTGAAAGGCCCCCGTGCTGGGGGGGCTTTTGATGTATGAAAATCAATGGTGCAGACTCTCCATACAGACATTTTTTTAGTACAAAGAACGCCACAGCAGAGCATCAGTGGCTAACGTTAAGGCCTGTGAACATCATTCAGGTTCTAAATATAGACACACTTTTGTCACCGAGCAGAAAATGGAATATTTGGATTCACTTATTACTCTTTTACGAGTCAGATTGTAAAAAAAGGACGGACTGAAAAACGAGGTCAACTTTAATGTAAAATTACCATGTTCTCTGTATATTGTTGTGGGAAGTACAAGTACTTACATGTCAGTACTGATATGAGTACTGAATAATACCATTACAGTTCTAACAATAACTTTGAAAACATTCAACCTCGTATTTTCCTGATCCAAAAGGAGAGTTTGCAGTAGGGCTATTAACTGTTTAACCTGCTGTCAGTTACACAGTTAAAATATAAAAAAGCTAACGCATTAATTCCACAAATGAATCGTCCTGCTAACGAGTTAATTTTGACAGCCCCACTGTGGCTCTCAGCCTCAAGGCCATTGATTCTTATTGAAAAAGATTATTCTGGGGTCTGAGTCTTTACTCAAATAGAATATATCTGGAATTGAACCAAGTATACAATACAACTATGTCCATGTTCATAGAAATCTTCTTGGACAACACTGGAGCTTTATGGCACTATTGAGTAAGTTATATCAGACATAAGCTACACATACTCCGTGTGGCATCAATTCATTGTTAGTATTTTCAGGTTTTCTTGTCTCTAGTATGTCGCCAGACTAGGGTTGCACGGTATACCGGTACTAATTTGGTACCGGGGTACTGAGGCATTTAAAACGGTACTATATTGCATTTGGACGGGACCGGTACTTGCAGCGCCGCTGGCAGCGCCCGCAACAGCGCGGCGAACTCGCCACGTGACGTCACCGCGTTGTAACTACAGCTGAGAGGACGAGGAGCGAGCCGCAGCTTGGAGAGATAAAAGGAAAAAGCAAGCAAGCCGGAGGAAACCGCTAGCAAGTTAGCGAGCAGCGTGGACGGTAGCAACAAACGGAGCAGGAGGAAAGCTTGGAGAGAGCGCGAGAGAGAGCGAGCGAAGCAAGGAGAGGAGAATGGCTGCTGCAACCATCACCACGCCGCAACTTGCGGACAAACCAGCTCCGCGAAGTGCGATATAGCCGTAATTTAGCTTAAAAACAAATGCGCAAAGCGAGGCAGTTAACACCGATGCGCCACTGTGTAAACGATGTTTAAAGACATGCATGGCTAACGGCGGAAACACCTCCGACTTAGCCAAACACTTAAAGGACAAGCACCCAGACCTGCAGACTGAGCTCAGGGAACGACAGGTCATTTACTCAGGAAAAAAAGCCACATTCAGTGCTAAAAGCAAGCGCCACCCCCCTTCACTCTTAACAAAAGTAGCTCTGGAAGAAAAAAAAAAGAGCTGGTTTATTTATATTATTATATTTTATATTATATTATTGTATTTATATTTTAACATTTTTTAAATTGTGTGCATTAGAAAAGCTTGTCTTTGTGGTATTTTATTTTATTTACTGATTAATATGTTATTGTTCTAAGATTTTCTATTAAAATAAAGTCAGTAATGACATTTTTTGCGTTCACTTTTTATTTGAAAAAGTATCGAAAAGTACCGAAAAGTACCGAAACACATGTTGGTACCGGTACCGGTACCAAAATGTTGGTATCGTGACAACACTACGCCACCTTTAACACAATGTCAACCTTTTTGAGTACGTTAATTAATTATACTCTCAGCTGAGTCTGGTCCCAGTCTGTAGTTTTATCTCAACAACACTTCTTTTCCTTTCTCCAGAAAAAAAAATCAATTAATTTTGTCCTCTAGACCAAAGAGAAATCTTTGACATGACCTTGTACGCCAGGACACGAAGCACAAGGCAATGTCACATTCTCTCTCTAATCCCGGCAGCACCTTACCTCGAAAGTGAAATCAACTTATGGCTGAGCGGAGAGTTTTCATGGTCACCACATATCGTCTCTGGTGGTCACCAAGGATTCATGGAACCTAACCTTCACACTGCGTGTGGCGGAGCTCAAGATTTCAATGCATTTGCTAAAGCTGGTGTCAATGATTTATTATTGTGTGTACTGTAAATGTGAATGGGATAGTTATTTCTACAAAATATGACCTAACCAGACTATTTCATGACTGGAAAAAGGATCTCAATTGTAATACAATTTGCAGGAAAGGAGGATATTTTTGACTGTGACGCTGTGTAGGTGCTGCTTTTGTGCAGCCTCTATCCTTGTTATAGCGGAGGTTCATTGAGCGTTCACTCTGTGATTGCAGTTAGAACTCGTATGATACTCCTCCTTCTCTCAAAACAAGAGCACACGCCCCAGGATGTCGTATGCACTTGATCAACATTTGCAAATGGGACAACGGGAAAAACATGTCAACGTAATATTCTTTGACAGCACAGTACAATGTGGTCCCAAATTGTGCAATCAGTAAACTGACATTCACGTTCAATAATGTCATGACAGTGCTGTTCCAGTGGGCGTAACGAGAGAGTTCCAACTGCATGACTGCATTTCTCAAGTGAATAGATGATACCGCCTCCTAAGTAACGAGACAATAGGAAATCACAGTGCCAACTTCGCAACACCCTTAAAAGGATACAGATTTGTGGTAAATTGTGTTTTCGAAGAGCAGTAGTTGTGAGCAAGGACAAGACATGCAAAGAAGCATGTTGTTCTAGTTATAAATTAAGACATTTATACTGATTACACAAGTTCATGACCCGGTTTAGTGTGATCTCGTTAGCGTCTTTGAGGTGGAGAGACTAATTTGAGACCGTTATTATTTTTATGTTAATGCAAAAATGTAGAGGGCTGATCTTAACCTCGGGTCACAGTTCTGGGCTTTAATTATAACGTTAAATAATAAGCTTTGGAGTGAAACACCCTGGGGGATATAATGACACTCCCGCATGTGTCAGAGGTGTGCCCTATGCTCCTTCAACCTGTGTTGTCTCATTTCCTTATTACAGCGGTTTAGGCAATGTGTTTCTTTTACTCAGTGATCTGTGGGAGCCGAAATTATACTGATGTTAATAGATTTTATGATGGTTGATTCCGGGCACTAAATAAATACATAAATTGTACATTAGATTTTGAAACAACACTATAAGTGAGGAGAAGGCAAAAGAGATTTTGCAATTGAGATATTAAAAATTGTCAAAATGCTCCTAAGCTGGGGCTAAAAATGCAGTTTGCTTGAACAATTTGTGGATCATTGTACTATTATCTTGTTATTAATATTAATATAACATCACTGAGCAGCTCCTTCAGTTATAGGCTGAGACACCCGCGGTGTATGAAGGTCTTTCCTTCCTGCGGAAGCCAGACTCTTCGATCAGCACTGCTCTCGCTCACACACACACACACACACACACACACACACACACCTGCTAATACATATGCACGTATGTACAAATGCACATTGTTGTACATAGTCCATTATTTTTGTATTTTTTTATTGTATTTTGCCCTACTTTGTTGCTATTTGCACTATCCTCGTTGCTGCTGTAACCCTGTAAATGTCCCCACTGTGGGACTCATAAAGGATTATCTTATCTTATCTTATCTTAGTGACCTTTGATAGCATTGTATAACTACATGCATTCTGACTGATTGACAGCAATGCATATGGTATTTTTGGATTAAATCGGCTCGTAATGATGCCTGTTGGATGTAGGACTTGCAAATTGCTAAAGAAGAACCAGTCTGAACCAGCAGATCATTTAAATCACCCATCTTTGCAGCTGATGAGAGCGGGGGGCAGCGTTGCAGGGAAAGACATCTAGGCTCAGTTGGCTCACAACACTGACTTGAATGGGGCCACACAGTGCATCTCCAGGGGGCCTCGCTGTCATGAAAAATGTGACACGCTCATGTTACCTCACTGGCAGGAGAGGACCAGTATGAAGAACTGAGGAGGTTGATGAGGCTTGAGAAAGAATATCTCCGGTCTCCATAGTTCCAGCTTTATTAATTCAAGGCCTGCTGGGAAGGCGCTGCAAGCTTTTTGGAAAGGCTTATTGGAACGGATGGGTTAATGAGCCTCTGTCCAGTGTTTACATCTTTTGGGCCCCTTAAATTTCTTCATGTGTCAAATGAAACATCTGCCATTGTGATGCTTCTTGGCGCAGCCTCGTTCTTTGGCTCTTGGAGGCCGCTAGAATGTGAAAGGAAGCCAGCCTCGTCTCCTGTGCCCAGAACCCCGCTGTTTCCTGTCCCTTGTGTAAGCTGCCAGTAAATGAGTGGGCTGGTCATCTCGCACCCCGGGGCTCTACCGCGGGCTCTTCAGACCACCAGCTGTTGTGTTTAGGAGTCATGCACCAGTTAGCATGATGAATCCAGAGCACGAGTGCATGGCTTTAACCTCACCGTATGTCTCTACCTCTTCCCTCCAAGCCTAAAATTGTAAGCAAGCTGGATGAACTGAAATATACTAGGACTAGGATTTGTTTTTACCAAACCTCTTAAAGACGAGAGTGAGCTTCATTCCTGAACTGGGATAGTTTTGAGTAATTAACATCAAGAATGTGATTGACCAAGAACATGTGTGCACATTTAGCATGCGTGCCAGACATTGTGAAAGCTGCGATTGTTCTGCTTAGTAATAAACAAACAGCAGGATGTTTCATGACAATAGCAGAGATGCTTTGATTGCAACAACTTTAAAGCAAGCTAAACCATGTCCTTGAGCAAAAGCGCTAAACTGTTTAAGGGCTTTAAATATAAACATCTGGCAGTTAATTTGGTTATGTATAAAAGCTGGGCAGGATGCTGTCACTAAAATGACAATAGCTGGTCCACCTTAAAGGTCTGCCCACCTTAAATTAGCCGGAAGCTGAATTGCCCCTTACCTGCAGGTGGCATGCAAGACACTGGGACTTGGCTTGGCCTGTAGCCTTTATTGGCCGACTCTAGCTGGACTGTGTGCACACTATACTGCTACGTTCATACATGCAGCGGGTACTTATGGTACCAACGCATCAGTGGGCTGAATGGAGGTGAGCTGGTGGTGGTGGACTGGCAGTTGAGTGGATCATGTGGTTATAACCTGCTTTTGTAGGCTAGTTGGATTAAATCCAGAATAACCCAAAGAGGGGCAGAGGCATTTTATTTGTGTACCACTCAGCTCCGCTGCCTCTTCCACCTGTAGAGCCTAACCTCTGGTGGCCTACTGTTAGTACTACCACTACTGTTAATACTACTACTACGACCAACACCAAATGCAGTTGGAACCCGAGGGCCTGGTCTGCACAAGATTTCTGCCTAAAAGTCTGTTTTTTCTCACCAGTGTCGCTGTAATGCTTGCTCCTGGGTGATGTTGGGACTTTGAAAATGTATTAACTCTGACAATTTTGAGCGTATTCTAGTCCTGCTCAATGTATTCAGTGTCCTGGGATAACTTCTGTTGGGATATGACACTATAAATGAAATGGAATTGAATTGAATTGCTATCCTGCAATGCAGCAAGAGAAAAACAAAGAGAGAAACTAAATGAAGCGCTAAAGTCTTAAGATCCGTTGAATCATTAAATATCCTTCTGTTCTCGTGGACATATGAGTACCGTCATCGTGGCCAACCGATATCATGTCAAAATGATAATCTCATCATATCGCCCAAAGCTACAAGCTATTTCCTCTTTTCCCATTCTTCTCTGTGAGATTATCTAAAACATTTTCACCACATTTTATAACAAGGACTTGCAGTGAACAGACTCCCCGTTGACCCTGCAGTCAGGCTATTCTTCCACAAATCTTATATGTAGGCTACAGACCTTTCAACAAAAAACCAGTATGGCACTAAGAAGCTTTTATGTTCAGTTTCATGTCTCATGTATGTCCTTCTGAAAAGCACTAGAATTATGAATCATCATTGATTGCTTTGGCTATTCACTGCCTAACAAGGACAGAAGCAGGGTTGGCATTTCAATTTATGCCACTTCATTTCATTTAATACACGATCAGCGATCCATTCGTGTTTATTGAATGCATGATTCTTATACCTCATTGATCTCATGCCTAAATCAAACTCTAATTGAGGAAAAGCATGTTTAGTTACTCAATGAATATTTCAGGAAGACCTAATAATTGTCAGTAAAGTACAGAAATCATGAATAATCCTGCACAAGACATATACTTTAGTCAAGCTGGTTGAGTATTCACAAAATATAAAATGTGCCCCATGATTTTGACAGTTTGATATGACTGTGATGTACCTGCGCCTTTATCTTTCAACTTAAGTGTAAAAGAGGGTAGAAATAAGCTTTTACCAGCCACACATCGCTATATTTCAGAATCACCTCCCGAGGTTCTGTGTAACGCCTTCTCCCATGGGTGTGATTTGAAAGAAATGCATAAGCTGTTTTGTTCTTATTTCCACATACAGGGTTCACCCTGTAAATTCAGTTTGGAAAATTGGTCACAGCCATTACCCATGACAGAGGCATGAAGCTGTACAGTATACTGTGGGTCTGCTTCGATAGACGGCATGCACGGCTGCAGCTCGACATAGACCATCTTGGACATTCACCACAAGAGCCGCACCCCTAGTTACAGATTGCTTGCAGAAATGCTCACTAAAGGTTGAATGCATAATAAATATAGTTTATTAGTGATAATAAAAGGCTCAACGTGAGCACTCCAACCTGTAAGTCAGTGGGAGTGGGTGCAGCTGATCTTGTGCTTATCAGATCTCAAAGCTTATTTGAAGTTGCCTGACTACAGTTAATGGGAAAGTTAATATTCAAGGCTTGGGAGGGGATGCAGACTTGTTCTGCTGTTTATTATGGATGCATTCTGTATTCAGATTAGATTTGATTTGTGTTTAAATGGCAAGTGTTCATTCACAGTCAGACAATATTACTTTGGTCAACAATGACTCACATATAGGGATGGGACTTTTTAGGATTTTATTGCATATTGGGATAACAAAAAACACTCACAATAATCAAATTTCAATTATCAGGATATTCGTAATTATTGTAACAAGCAACTTGAAAAAGCTGTCAAACACACTATCATGGTAAGAAGTGAACAAAGGAGCCTGATTAAAAAACACACACATTTTTATAATATATTTATCCTCATGATTCACGATAATCTTATTTTGAATTATTGTTTGGTTTTGAATTAAAAAGGATGTTCACTAACAATACAAATATAATGCAATATATATCATATATATGCAATATTCTTAACACATTGTAAAGTGAATAAGCATATGTTGAGGATTATGGTGAATAAATAAATGAAATATCATATCCCATGCCTACTCACATATGTACAGTGGTTCTCCTGATTTCCCTACAGTGTTGATGTCCGTGCCACATACAAGTATGTAATATGTCATTGAGCACATTGATAGCATGTCATCTTTGTGATTTAGAGCTTTTCTTTTCCCACCCATTTCAATCATGGTCTGAAGGTCATGGCCAATTGCCTACAATTTGAGATGTTGCCTTTTCATGTTTCCAACACAAATAGTTTCTCAGCCCAACTGGTTTTTCAGTAAAGAATCTGACTGGTGCAATTCTGTCATTGTATAAATTGCCTCCAGCATGTTCATCTTTGGGGAGGTTTTGGAATAAAATAGAGACAAAAAATGAAAAAGAAAAACAACAATTTTGCCTTTTTGGGATTTCAACATAAAAAAAAACAAACCCTTCTTTGATTAAAGACATTCATCTTCTTCTTATCTACCTGCCATGCTGTCGATGTACACGATGGATGCTTGCGTTATTTGTGAATAAAATATTCTGTACATGTCTTTATGGATATAAAGAGTGTTCATGCACACTTACAGTATGCAGCTGTCATGTTTCAGCTCATCGGAACGAAAAGGAGGGCTGACATCAGATTGGCAAGTGCGGCGTGAAATCATGTGCTTGATTTTTTTTCCCAGCGCATTAAGCTTGCTCGCTGCTCCTGCATTGCAAACTGTGAACCATATATGTATCTATCCATTACTGTCACACCGTGTTCCAACTCTGGAAAGTTATTTCAAAGTTAGAAAATCTTTCAGCAGCCTCCAAGTGTGGTAACATATGGTTGGGGCGATTGTGGGAATTATCTGTGTCATCTTGTTTGGACATATTCAATTTGGGTCCCAAGCCCCAGTGGAAATAGTTGAAAGTGGGTGATTTGGGTGATGGAGAGCAGATCCAGATGGCAGAGCAGCGGTGAGATCTATCAAGCTTGATGCTTGATTTTTCCCACTTCAACATGCGGACAGATGTGGTTTAACACAGTAATTGAGTTTACTTCCAATTTGGTCATTTCTGTTGACAAGTAATAACATCTAAAATGGCATGTGCAATCTTGCTTGTAAAACTTCTTAAACATTAATTTCTTCATGTTCTATCATTGCAGTTGATTATCATGTATCATGTTTCCAGGTTTAACACCCTATGACCTATTTAGGAATTTATTAAATGGAATATTACACACAATTGATTTGGTTTCTTCCAGAATACAACAAATCACAAGACATCGTCCTACTAATATTGAAGTAATTAGGCAACTGCCAATTATTTTCATTATTTCCTCTAATCCTCATTTATGTCATAAAATGGAAGAAGAGGAAAAAGAGCCCGATTATAAATTCCCAGCGCCAATGATGAAATCTTCAAGTAAGCTTGTTTAATCCAACCAACAGTCCAAAACCCAAATATATTCAGTTTTCATCACACAGGTCAATGAAAAGCAGCATGACCGTCATATTTGAGCAGCAGGAACTAGTAAATACGAACTCCAATAAATACATTTCAATTGACTTGCTTTTGAAAAGCTGGTAACCTGTTTCGGATCTCAAGCGGTGATGTAGTTCATCATGCAAAGTAAAAAGGAGCCCTGCTATCATCTGACAGTTGGTAGCCTACTTTTGTTTGCATTTTAAATATGACTTAGATGTGTTCAGAGGAAAGAGATGCATTTGATTGCACTGATCCTTCATTCTGCTGATTTTAAAGTTAACCTTTAAACACACCATACCATCTAGAGGTTTTAAACTGACAAGATTACCTGCTCATTTCACCATATTCTGCTCAAAGCTATTTTTTTCCTTTTCATATTTTTTCAAAGGTGATATATGCACATCCAACTATGTCAGATGGAGGTATGCAGGGTGTCACAATTTATTGATCGTACTAAAGTTTGTGTCCCTCTGGGCCTCCGTCAAGAGTGTTTTTCCTTTTCATATCATCACAGAGTATTCATAGTCTCCCATCATTCATCAACCTTTAATTCCATTTGTGTGATTTGGCTCCCTCTTGCCCTCTCATCTAGGTCATGTCAGTGGAATAAAGGGCCCTTTAAATGTGTCACAGCCCAAATAAAGAAAGAACAGTCATGGCCCAAATGTGTGAGGGGCCAAAGCTGTACCTGAGTCAATAGATCTCAGAGATAGAGGTGTCAGCCCTTCACAGGGAGCTGAGGCTCAGCCAGCCTTTTAGCGTTTCCTCTCCAGTGTGTTGAACTTGGCTGAAGCATTTAGTCCAAAGAGGGAAAGTAAAAAGTCCAACAGTGTCAGGGACACTCAGCCCCTCCTCTTCTGCTCCGTACACTTCATTTGTCTTTAATCACGCTTTTATTGCCAAAGATTTTGTCATAAAGTTAACTGATTGTACGTTTTTGTCACTTTTCATCATCTTCAATTACTTTGAATTTACGGTGAGCGCTGTCCTTGCACACACAATATAATCTATAAAACCCCAAAAAGCATCTGTAACCAGTGGCCAGTAAGGCAGAGCACGGACCAATCGTTGTTAGTCCACGATGGCCTGATTCAAGTTATGTAAAGATTGTAACCCTAATGTGTTTGACATATGAATATCTCATGCATGTCACATGTATCTCAAAAATATCATGTTTCAGAAGTAGAAAAATGTTGTACAATAATACTTCAGTCACATACAGTGCTATGCATAAGTTTAGGCACCCCATGCTAAAGTTGACTAAAAAGAGGAATAAAAATCATCTTTTGGGAATTGATCTTAATGCCTTAATTAAACAAATGAGGAAGAATCCTACCTTTTAGGACACCAATTTTCTTTGTGAATGAATAATGTATCGTAAAGAAATAAACGTTCTTCATTAAAATACAGGGTGCATAAGTATGGGCACCCCTATGTTAAACTCCCATAGAGGCAGGCAGATTTTTATTTTTAAAGGCCAGTTATTACATGGATCCAGGATACTATGCATTCTGATAAAGTCACCTTTGGAGTTAAAATAAAATCCAAATCCCTTCACAAACCTACAGAAAAAAATTAGCTGGTTTGATTTGCATGACTAGCATGCTATAGGCTATCTGAAAAGCACCATGCCAGTCTCTAGGTATGTGAAGGGTATGTGAGGATTTGGATTTTATTGTAACTCCAAAGGCCCAGGTGACTTTATCAGAATGCATAGTATCCTGGATCCATGTACTAACTGGCCTTCAAAAATAAAAATCTGCCTGCCTCTATGGGAGTTTAACATAGGGGTGCCCATACTTATGCACCCTGTATTTTAATGAAGAACATTTATTTCTTTACGATACATTATTCATTCACAAATAAAATTGGTGTCCTAAAAGGTAGGATTTTTACTCATTTGTTTAATTAAGGCATTAAGATCAATTCCCAAAAGATTATTTTTTATTCCTCTTTAGCATAACTTAGGCATGGGGTGCCTAAACTTATGCATAGCACTGTATATTAAAAGAAGAAAAAACAGACATTGATTGTTATTATTGTGTTGACAGAAGGAACTTAAATGGCTTTCTGTGTTTGCCTGTCTGTTTCCTGTTCTTTTGCATTGATTCTCCTCAAAATGCATTGTCAGAGTTACGGATATACTGAATTATGGATCTCGTAAGAAACCTGGCTTAAGGAAACTCAATTGGATGAATTGAAATGTCAAGAGCATGGACCTGCTTCTGCAGGCTCCTGCCCTCATTTGAAGGCAATGAGTCTCTGCGGCAGCCGCATTATAAGAGTAGAGGGGGGGCAATATTCCAGAGGCAGTTCTGAATGAGACCGGAGCTGGAAACGGGTTGTAGATCAATGATTATAAATGTGATTCATTCAAAATGTTGCTTCCCTGCTATTGAGCTTAGCTCTGCTGTGGTGTGAAAACCCCTAACAGGCAGCAGTCAGATATCCTAGAACCAGATAAAAAACAAATCCAGATTTCTATCAACGCACCAGTTACTTGCATTGTACCTTCTGTATGCGCCACACTTAGCTGTCTGAGACTCTTTATTGTAAACTGTATTCAGGGGAACGCACTTGGAAGAAAACTCACCAGCTCAGAGTACAAAAGATGCTGCTACACTCTGTAGAAATTAATTTAATTTACTGCATCACTACACCTTTTTATGAATTTTCAGCATGGCTGAATAATACATTTTTCTCTCTTGACTTCACGATCCGTTGGCTTGTTTGGCACGAAGCTCTGGCGAGAATGTCCTCACTTTTGAAATGCTGGCACGAGTGGTCAAGGGATGTACCAGATGGCATGGCCCATATGCAGTATGCCCTTTGGCCAGGTAGACTAATGAATCCTTTGGGGAGAGAATCACACTGTCTGGCATCGGAGCCTCCATGGGCATTGAACCCACTCTTTTCCCACAGCTGCTCTGAAATATTCTTCACCTTTCCCCTGTAACATAAGTTTATAGTTACGGGAGATGAAAATGGGAGTTAAAAAGTCCCTTTAGCATTTTAAATCTCCCAAGGAAGCAGCAGGAGAATGCTCACATTGCTTCTCATAACAGACTGCACAAGGTGGTAGATGGAGATCGATTTTGGGTGCATCCCCTCAACCAGCAAAGCCGACACTGCAATACGCTGAAATAAAGAGGAATAGGTGCATATTTGTAGCGGAGTGGGGCAGAGAACAGCTTCTGGTGGGCTTCTGGAACACACTGCGTTGTCTAGAGCGGCTACTATCGACTCCAGCTGCTGCCTCGCAGACAGAGATGGTCAGACAAAGACCGCCTCCCATTAAAAATCATCAAACGCCATGCTTAGGTGCATTGTAATCTGAAGAAATGTCATCATTTGATTAAAACTACATGATACTGTAAACGTGCAATTTCCGTCCGTCAGCACCAACCTAGCAAGAGACATGTGGTCTATACGGACTCATAACTGGAGGATTTAATGGAGATTCATGAAAGTATAATTGATGTGATGGAGCAGAAGCTTCGGTTATTTCAAAGGTCTAAGAGTGTGGTTGGAAAAGTTCATATCGGCAGAGCAACAACACCTCAGACCTTGCACACGGGCTCTGAGGTTATTTCATTCATTACCCTGCGGTGGTTGTTACTTGGCTGAAAGGAACCACATATTTGGTTAATGAAACATCCATATATTCTGTTATTTCTCCTCAAATATATCAGTATGAAATACCTAATAGGACATTTCTCAACTTCCAGAGAAAAGCTTCAGCTGAGTTGTGACAAAGAAGATTCATGCAGCAGCATGGGTGTGAGTGAGATGGGTGTACACCCTATATTTTTTATTTAGATTATTGCATTAAATCTTCACTTAACTTGATCTCCCATGTTGAAGTGAAAGCCTTAGGACCTCCTAATTTCAGCTTTGAAGCCTTATCCCCGGCTTTCCCTTTGAAGCCTTATCGTGAGGCGGCAAAGTGACTGAGACCAATCGGAGTTCAGCACTCTGTGACTATTGAGGTCCCTCACCTTGTAGCGCAGCAACATAATACACAGAGTCACCTGCTGGCAGCCATTTAGCAGATGACCAAGCAGAACGATTTTTGAGCAAACAGGCTTCAGGGTTGTGTGTCTGCGTGTAACAGTGTCCACTATCTACTTGAGTTAAAGATTTAAACCTTTTTGCTTCGAATTGACCAATTTAAGCCATTTTTATGTTTTTTTTTTAAAGTTTCTCCCCATTGTTGTTATGTGTTGCCTCTGCCTTCTTTCTCTTTAGAAAAAAAGTAGATAAACATTTCAGCAACATGGCCAACATTTTTTAAACATGCCATTCCGTCCACCCAACGCCCGGCTACTGTACTTTTGCTTGAGATTTTCTCTGGCAGAAGCAAAACATTTTGAAGAAGTCTGCTTCTAATACTTTTTTGTAACTTTTTTTTTCAATGATCACTTGTGTTCTTGTATGAAAAGAAAATAATGACACCCTGCCTGTTTGTTCTTCTGTAATAGCTGTAATAGAGGTCTTCCTGTTAGCCGTCAGCAGCTGGTGGGCAGCAGAATCCTGTGGTGTGTTTTGCTATCAGAGCTAACAGCTAGCAGGGCTTAATGCACTGCAGGACTTAGAGCCCTGTACAGAGGAAGGTTTATACAGTCAACATGAAACACTGCACGGTGAAGTGCAGGTTCTCTGCACAGAGCCGGCAGACAGCTGCATGAGTTAGAATGAATTTTATTCATTCTATCAATCATTTCAGAGCTAGTGGACATCTGCACCCTACAGAGTGCACTTTTGTAGTTATATCAATAGTGTATATAGTAGCACATCAATTGTCATTTTCTTTCAAGGAATATAAACACATGCAGCAAATAAAAAAAAAAGATGATGATTTTCTTATTAAATACAAGAAAACTTGGCATGCCTAGACTGATGAAGCTAATTCCTGCCATGGAGCAAAAGGCCGCAGGTACCACTAATGAAGCACTTGTGTTTAAGCTCTGCTGCAGAAGGTTATGGTTTGTACTCAGGGTGTTTCAATCCTGGCAAAGGAGGAATCTGCTTGTTGAGGGTTTGGCTGTGATTGCATGATAACTGTTGAAATCCTTTATCAGGTTTTTATCAACCCAGAACAATATTGTATCTACTGCAGATATGGATAAACCAGGCTTTCTCAAGCTTGTATAATTTAAGGCCCACTTCTTTTCATTGAAACATTTAGAAGCCCACTTTGTCCAAATAAATATGAAAACAAAACGTGACAACAAAAGAATAAACTGGGACAAATAAGTGTACATGATCAACTGTAATGACTCAAATAAGTATTTTGCTTTCCCTAACCCATCTCTGCCTGCCATTATAACTGGTTATTACCGGTCGATCTTTAAACAATGTTGTGTTCTTCGCTCTCTTGTTCTAGCAATGGTGGAATGTAACTAAAGTGTATGTAATGCAAAAGTACATTCAAGCTACTGAAGTACTGGACTTGAGCACAATATAGAGGGACTTATACTTCATGTTAGCATTGTACATTTTATGTAACGTTATACTTGTACCCTGAGGCGAGTGAGGGATTTAAATTTAATCTTATTAGTTGATTTATATTCTGTATGAAGAATATGCAAAGTAGCTATTATCTTATATTTTCAAATAAACACAGTGAAGCTAGGTACACTTTTACTTTTAGTATCTTTTTTCGTTTTTTTTTTTTAAGGCAAACTTACTTAGCGGGAGATAAACATGAAAAACAACATCTTATGTCATGTTTGGTTTAAAGTATGCTCATTTAATCTAATTATAACCATGCACTGCATTCAGCAGCAGCAGCAGTTAACTCTTCCATCACATGAGTGGCTCATTTGGCAGCGTCCCATTAAGAAGGAGTTCAGTGAAATGACATCCGTCTGCATGCACAGTGCATCCTCCCATTACATGTGCTGCCAAAGCTGCTGCACTCTCTGAGCCAAAGGACTTCATGCTTTAGGGAAGTTTTAATTATATTACTTGAGTGAATATATTTTATTTTTTAATGATATTTCCAGTTAACCAGCAGATAGTAGCCTAAAGCAAGTACACACCATCTGTGAGTTTCTCCTCGCTAGCTGTTACCATGTGGGATGTAACCTGACTGAGGAAGCTAATTGAAGAGTTTTAATGAAACCATTTCCATTCATTCTTCATTTTCAAACATTTCTTCTATTAATTAGTTGTTCACTTTAAACACAAAGTTTACACACAGCCCACATTTTTCACATTCCAAAGTGCCTGTTGTTGAACTTGCTAGCTAGCTAACACTCCGTGGCACATTTCACATGGTATGTATTAGGAAAACCTAATAGATTTATCTGATCATGTCTGCTTATTATATGGTAAAAGGTTAGCTTCTGTCTGCGTATGAAATGGTATACAGCCTGAACAGATAACCCCTGTAATTTACATTTTATTTCTGTTATTATTTAATCCGCATGGAAAGTATCAACCTTTACTCCTTGAAATTTGCAGCACTAATCTCAGCGGCACATCGGTTGCAATCGTCTGTGACATCACATGGCTGGCTAACAAGCTCTCTTCTGCTGCCAATTTTAATGAACCACACTATTAGAAAGAAAGAATAAGACATGTGCCGTCCTTTACGCCGTCCCATTAGACACGACTGCCTACGCATGATACCGCAAACACGCGGAGTCCATGTTTCTTCATCATCAAGGGATATGCAGCCAAAGGGAACTGAGGCCACATGCAAGGCAACTGTGGAATAAAGCGCAACATATGATGTTAGTTATTCTTTAATCTCCGCGTGATCATGCCTCCAGGTCCATCCACTTCCTCCCGATGACCTATATTCCTGACTTTGTTATTCAGCAGATCAGGCTTTCAGTGGTTAAACATACGTGTCACACATAATGATCTTAATGTAACATCTATAATGGGTCGGGGACCTTTTCCTTTTCCTGTGAAATGGCCTGTGTCTTTGGGGCTGATTGCATGTGTCAAATGGGCATTGTCTTGCTTTTTTTCTCTCCCTCTCTCCAGCCATTCATCTGCATCGAGTCAGCCAGTGTGAGCGTTCTCTGAAACTCTAGTCAGCAATTTCACCTAATTACAATGCTACGCTTCAATCATGTTTCGCCGTCCATGAAGATTGCGATCCAGAGGAGCCAAACACATCTGCACACATCTGCACACATCTGCGCATCAAAGAAACTGAACAAAAACAACTAATGTGTGATTGCATTTGCAAGCCGCACAATATTTCTTATGCCTCGCTTCTTTTTGATTAGGAAACATTTGAGCTAATGCCAGAACATTTCACTGTAAAATCCCCAAAGACGATCAGCATTTGTCCTTAATTAGCTCCCCTTCTGTAATTACATATATTTAAATCTCTGATCAGCTTGTTCTGAATGGGAAAGCTGTGCAGCGGTGCCGTCTTGACATCTGCGCTCAAGGCAGCTGCAAGGACATAGTGGTGCAATAGCAAGCTAAAGACACCTTTTTCTTCTTCTTTTTTTTCTCACAACATATTTGCTCAAGTCATGGATAAACCTGTGAGTAAATAATGTATTATGTATGAGTGTGTATGCTGGTCTTACGTTGCGTGTGCTGATCCATTAATTTGGGATGAGGTTAGCAACGTAATGAATCATCGATGTGGTCTGATGTGTCAGACCTAATGTTTAAGATACAGCTGTGTTGTTTTACATCTGGATGGAAGAAGGCTTTTATTTCTATGGAGAACCTGATGTGACACCATCCTCTTTAATATATTAGCGCTTCTGTCGGCATTGTCAGCCCAGGCTTGCATGCAATGTGTTGTTCTCTGCTCCCCTTTCATCATGTGCCTTGTTTGTCAAAAGGCTGACAGACAAAAGATATCAGCACATGGGTAGAACCCAAAAGTTCTTTGGAGAAAATGCAGAAACGTTTCAGCAGCAGTAAAACAACTGTTTGCAATATTGATTTGGTAAGTTGATTTAACAGATGCATCGGATATGCCCTGGGAATGTTCCTAACGTTCTACTTGCCCCTCTCCACCTGCAGCCAATGGTCATTTTTTGTGCTCCACTTGCTTCTAGTGAGCATATAGTAAGGCTTGATAAAGTGTGTTTGAATGGATTTCTCATCATCTGATTGTGTTTTTGAAAAAGATTTTTCCAAATTAAATATTTGACTACAACCATAATGTTCTTCTATTGTAGTTGTCATTATATGAGGAGGGAATCTTTCACATATCTATATTTTTATATTGATTGCTTTTCATTTCACATCTTCATACAATTGACTTGTTGAATTCATCTTTGTAAATGTATTTCCACAGCAACACAGCCGTCCCTTTTCCATCGTGTCCACCCGTTACGTGTCCATTTTTGTTGGCACTAGTCTTACAAGTTTAACTCAGCCTGACAGCGTCTGAGCACGCCTGTGATCTCACAAGCGTACAATGTATTGACAGCTTGGTTTCAAATTCCATCTCGGGCGCAAAGCAACCAACTAGATCGGTACAGATATGGTCTAGTGAGCCAAAATCCCATCTAGATTTGGGAGGCGATTATTCCCCAAGTTCACCAAGGTAGGCATTTAGTGTTTGTAGTGTTCTCTTGGAAAGGGGCCCGAAATGTACAAACACAGTGGAGGAAAAATGTGCAGGAAAGTTTTGTGTGTGTGCATGTAGAATATTTTTACCTTGTATTATTTTGGCATTACTACTATCTATACTCTGCCGTCTATTTTGGGATTGGTATTTTGGAGAGCAGTCAAAAAAAGACGAGTGAGAAAAGGGAGAGAAGGAATAACGTGTGCAAAAAGACATCATAAACATGCAGCTCACACTCTTGCCTGCTGCTCACAAAGCCCTTTTTTATGTTGGTTGATGTAACAGCAGCATCACCTTTTTTCAAAGTGCTGAAAGTAGCTGAATATGTCAAATTATGTGTTTATACAAAAACAAGACTGAAAGATGAACAGAGGGTTGCGCAACCTATGAAATCTAAAAGCACCAGGATTTCCTTTTAGCTGTCATTTGCACTTAACGGTTCTGCCTTTTATTGATTTTTCTGTTGTTTTTTTTTTCTTTTTCTAGCAAACCTTTAGTAGCCAACCGTGCTGTTCTCCCTACTTTGACAACTCAAGTCAATTTATTGCATCAACGGAAACTTCCAATGGAAATTGACTTACATTGGAGTTGCAGGGCTTCCTGTTGGAGCGAACAAATGTCTTTTATCTAAAGTTATCCATCATTATGACAATAAAACCATACTCTTGGGCCAAACTTTTACTTTGAGCCTGATTCAAACACTGCAAGTTCAGATCCTGGGAAACAAAGTCTGCACGGCTGAAATGAGGTGTTTTCTTTGACATTTGCCTACAAGCTGATGCACGTTGAAAACTAGCCCCAGGTCAACCTTAAATTCCCCTCACTCCTCAATGTCTCCCTCCAAAAACAAAATCTATCACTTTAATGATGAGAGCTCAACTGTAAGCAAAACCGATATGACGCAAACAGGGAGATCATTGCCTGAGAAGATAAATGGCGGAGATTTATATCAAGAAAACAAAATACAATAATGGCAAAGAGCAGTTAATTGAATATCACCACTGTGCTGCACTTACCACGAGTGCTGTGCCCTGCACGATATTGTTTTCTCTGCAGGCATGTGTTAAACTGATCACAGCTTGGAATGAGGATTATCACACAGTGTTGGGAGTGGAAACAGTGTGTGACAGTCGAGGAATGCTGTCGCATTGCTGAAAGATTACAGCGTTGGTCATTTAGGAGAGGAACAAAAGAGCCTTAAATAATCACCGAATGGGAAGCAACTTCCGCATTTTTATAGCTTTTTTTTTTTGTTCTTTCAGAGAGTTTGGTCCCGGTCGCCGTGAGGCTGGTGCATTGCTCTGGGGATAATGGGTCGGCGTTGAACTGTTGATGGTGCACCTCATTACTGTAGCTCGGTGCCTCTCTAAGGACTGATTAAGGATTAAGCACGTTTGAGAGTACCAACACGTACATACTGCATCCTCCTTGTTTCATTAGCCATGCAGAGCTCCTTCATCTATAGCTAACTGTATATGCATGCAGAGCACCAGCTGGGTTGTCGGGGCCTGCATCGTACAGTAGAATCCATCAAAAAAGTCCCACACTCTGAGTCTATTCTGCACCAAACCACCACTCGTGCAAAAACATACATTTTTCTCTTTCTCTAATGTTAATAGGTACAAAACTCAAATCTTTCATTTCACTGCTGGACCGATTTTTTTTGTCCTTTTCCTAAACCTCTGATAATAATGTCAGATGCTCTCAGATGTAAAGCAGCAGAGGAAAGATAATACAGCATGTTTGCTGAAAATATGGCACCTCTAAAATTCCAAACTATTTGTACGTATCAGCAACGAGACAGTTTATTATTTTTCAAAGAATTTGCACGATAGCTACCTTTTTTAAGCAACCACTCTGCCGCGGATGCTGCTGCCCAGGATAACAAACATTGAAGTAGGAAAAACACATTATGAATCCTATTCTATCCTAGAATCCCTGCCACTGTGACCTGCCGTTCTCTTTATACTGAGGACAAACTGTGGATCCTGAGGGACCATTGTTGACAGTTTTGTGCCTCTCACTTTTCCTTTTTTCCTCACTTTTCCTTTTTTCCACACTTTTCTTTTTTCATTGTAAGGCGTATGGATTGTGTGTGTTCGCTTTGCTGTACTTACAGTGTAACATTGTATAAACATGTATTTTTAGTGGTAGGATTGACTTAGTAAGTGTGTGTTTACATTCATGTTGGACAAAATAATGACTCATGTATGCAAACATATGTTTTGTGTTGCACTTCAAGATTAGAGATGGTAACTGATTGATGTTAAGAGGATGTTATGAAGTCCTATTTCCTGGGATTTGAATGACCTGTGTGTTTACATTGTTCTCTACAGTAGAATTACAGAAAAACATTTACAATGCATCATTTTGAAGTAGCAGCTTTGTCAGTGAATTGAGTATTTGTGTAGAAACTTCGTACTTCTGGATTTAGACATTTTATCACATGCATCCTAGCAGGTTTGGTCAAGCTTGGTGGGGGAGTTGGGTGGGTATCATCTGTGAGGATTCTCAGTGCAAGTCATTGCATGAGTCAGATTCTCTGTTTGAGTCACGTGGGTTCGGGTCCTGGACTTGTGCACGGGTGACCTCAACCCATCCTGGTGTGTGGAGTAGTGTTTGTCTCAACTAAAGATTCTTCTTCTGTCTAATCTCACACCTACTTCAGGATCTTTTTCTGTCATTGTAATTCGTGGCCTTTTACTCACTTACACTCTTGACACACTTGAATAATCATCCTAAAGGAGTAACTCTTCCATTTTAATGAGAGCGTTTTAAAATGAGTGAGGTTATTTACTGGTTGAGAGAAGTATTGTTTCATACGTTCTATCTAAATAATGTCTACTGTGCTCTGGTGAACTCTCCCATGTTTGAATTATTTAATAGCCTCCCTCAGATCCAACGCTTTTGTTTCTGAATCACACAGACAGTTCTTTGCTCAAGTTTACACTCTGGTATAACCGTACACACCTTTTGTGGACTGTTGGAAATTCCTCTACGGGACTAATCACTACGGTTTTCTCTGTGTGAATCCACTCAACTTGTCAAGACTTCTCAAGGACATTTCAGAGGGATTTTGAAACACTTAAATCGTCTTGGCTGAATCGTGTCTCCAAACACACAAAATAGGTATTCAGCCTGAAACATTTCACACTGTTTCTTTCACATGTCTCGAATTGTTTAATCGAAAACACTTAATGTTAAAAGTTGAGAGTTTAAGGCTCTGTATAGCATGGCGTTGTCAAGATAACCCACTAAGCGTTTATCAGGAATGATTTATCGGAAGAACGAGTATTTCACGCTCATCCCTATTGGTACCTGGCCATGCAGATAATATAGGATTTTATACGATGAGGTTCTGCTGCTATGCCGGTAACATGGATAACATTTTGCTATTATTGTGCACAGCATTGAAAAGAATGACATATAAAACAAATCAGCAGCTGCCTTTTCAGAAACACTGTCCTGGTTAGTGGAGATAATGCACAGAGCTTGCAATGCGTACCTTTAATTGGAAACCACCGCTTCTATTGAAGTAAGCTAGGGGAGTTCTGTGCTGAGTATTTGGGGCTTGTTTTCAAAAAGAGTTGCTGTCGAGATTTTTTTAAATTGTTTTGGGGTGGCAGCTGATGTCTCAATGGTGGAGATCCCACAACCTTAGCAAATAATATTAACAATAAATAAACATTTTGTTGAATTCTGAGTCACCACTCAGCTGCTGCTATGCAGGCAGAGAGCAAGGTAGGTTTAATTGTGTTTTTGGCAAGATTGTATGAAATGTCCTAAGGTGCATTCACACCCAACACAAAGCGAATTTCCGCTTGGGCAAGACTTGTGCAAGTTTGACTGAAGGATCATTTGTGTTAATTGCATCATTCATCAGTTCACTGTGAATAGCAAGCCACACATCTGCTGGTTCACTACAGCGGAATGAACCCAAAACAAACAATTTTGTTACGATTCAATTCCAATCAACTGTTGATGCAGAATGAACTGCATAATAATGACAATTTGTAAAAAAATCCAAAGTCATGGTTTGTTAGGTCTGATGCAAAACGACAATTAAACATCTTTTAAAATGCTTGTTTTTTTAATGGAGTTTGGATCGATGGGAGGTAGGCTAAAGGTGTGTACACACCGGAAGAACTGCCCGACTCGCGTCTGTAAATTCGGCGTCGGCTACTTAATATGGCCGACTCGAACAACGACATGGGCGGTTCACACCTACGGAATTACAGCCGACGCCATACGTTCCGCACTTGCGTGAGATGTAATGTCTCCAAAACAACAGGCGGCGCTAATCTGTATTGTGGGCCAAAAAACACGAAAACCGGAAGTAGTCCTCTCTAGACCACCTTCTTCGATTCCACTGGTTATCTGGTATGTTTACCATCGTCACTTCCGGGCTTCACTGATTCGCTAGTCAAGCTGCTAGCCTCCACCAATCAGAATGGTAAAAGAATGACCGACTCGAATGGCGGATTACACATTTGAATCGGCTGAAATGAACGCCGACGTGGGCCGATTCGAGCGACCACACCAAGTAGACTCATGTCACGGACGCCGACTCTCTCAAAGACGCCGATTTTCGGTCTGGTGTGAGCCCGCCTTAACACTGTAGCTGCTTCATCGACACTTAAAATAAGGTCATCTAGACATGAATACAGCAGCGACCTTGTTGTATGTACCACAGGCAGTCTCTGATTTATGCACATTTATACATATAGTTTCATTCAGTCTGTACAAATGTGAGTTACTATCGTAAAGCTCTGGATGACCACAGACTGCTACAATATTTTTGTCTCCACTTCTGATTCTTTGTATGCAAAAGCGCCGCACGAAAAATTTGGTGTGGACACACCTTTATATGACCACTGTGGGCTGATGCATACAAAACCACTTGTGTTTGAGTTTGAATGAAAATGTATTTTTTAACAATGCTCTGCAGCCCATTGCCGTCTCGGCAGGGGGTCAGCCAATTGTGGGCTGCATTCAATTCAATCAATACAGCGGTGGTTGTTGCAGGCACACCTGGCGGAGATCTGCACCCTACTGAGCTGGCACCATTCTAGTTCTACAAGGGAGCACTCGAGGCACATGCTGGGATGAGAAATTCAAATATTTCGGCTTAAAGCTGCAATAATCAATATTTTTTTCATTAGCGGTGTATGGAATAAGTGTAAGGCTCCCTCGGAGTGATGCACCCAACTGCAGTTCCCCTCAGCTCTACATTGCATAGAGTTTTCAGCTCAGTGTTTTTGTTTTTATTTTACTCTCTATTTGTAACTCTTTATGTTCACTGTCATCAGCATTGTTTTCAGCCACAGCAGACATTTTTTCAGCGACAACAAAAAGCTCTGATAAACCCGCTACACGACCTGCTTAGCATCAAACAGCAGGCAGACACAGTTTAGCAACTAGCTGGTGAACATTTAGCAGCTAAAGAGCCACATGTCCCCCTCAGGACTAATATAGAGATGAAAGGAGTGTGTAAATTGCGTTCTTCAGGTGGCCAGAAACACGCCTCTAAATGTTAATGTCTCTCAGTGCCTGGTTGATGTATATAGAAACCGAAATACGACGTCTGAATGCGCCGCCGTCCATTTGATATGTGTGACACTGACGTGCTGTACATGAGCTCCGTTGCTGTGGCTGCGGTGCTTTGGAGTGTGATTGAAAGAAAATCCTGCATTGCTACATCAACGTTTCTGTCTCTCTTTCACACAATAGCAGGGCACCGTCAAATATCGCCCTCCCCCATGTGTTGGGGGTCTGTCGCTCTTTGATAGTGTCGCTGAGTCCCAAAATCACAGGAGAGTTTTGATCAAAGGCTTAGCCTTTCAAAAAAAGCAAATAAAAAAAAAAGCAAATCCGGTGGCAGTGATGTGTGTAAAAAAACCCTGACACTGTGTCTCTGTCTCCCTCAGGTGAGCACCTGCGTGTCTGTCCTCAGGGATACACCTGCTGCACGTCGGAGATGGAGGACAAACTCAACCAGCAGAGCAAACTGGAGTTCGAGAACTTGGTGGAGGAGAGCAGCCACAATATGAGGACGACGTTCGTCTCGAGGCATAAAAAGTTTGACGGTAAGCTGGAGGTGCGTCCGTCTGATACACCATTCCTGTTTTAGTAAATGATAGTAATATAAGCGCCAAACTCGTAATAGAGGCTGCTAATGCCGAGATGAATAATTACTGGCTGTTTTTAATGAGGTACTCCACCTGCCTGTCTGCTTCCCATACATTTTGGCCCTCTTTTTCTTCTTCAGTACAGCCTTTTTTTCAGGGGGAGTTGTCTTTCTCTTGGCTCATACTAGCAGCTGCCTCATGAGACCTGATCATAAGTCAGTCTGACTAGTTATCATATCTGTGGTGCTCAGTGCGTTTATGCTTTGTGCTACTTGTCCCAAAGGAGCCGGTGGGAATTTACTCACAAACAGGACGACAAGACGGCACTAATGTGGCTTTGTGGTGAATAAATGTTATTACCATTCCGTATGCCCTCATGCAAAGTTGGCTGTGAAATTAGCGTCATGGTGCTCAGCCTTAGATCAAGGTGCCACGGCGTCTTCATGTCACTACTGCCTTCTCCTCATAATGAATCCGTTGCTTGATTAAAAATTCTGTTTGTGATGTAAAACAAAGGTTTAGTGGTGTGATGGACCGTGATGGATCTGTCACCCCCCGCACACGGTTCGGTACGCATGGCAACCACAGATTCATTCGTTTTTATAAACAGTTTAACCATCATAGTGTGGAGGAGAGCTATGTTACGTTGGCAGCACCGGAACCGACAGCTAACGAATGCTAATGTAAGCTAATTATGATGTATACATGCAGGATTCGATAGAAGGAGCATTGGGCGAAGTTAAATTATTACGTTATTATGATGTGTTCCTATGTAATCTTGTAAAGTAGTAGGAGGTGTTAGCGAGAAACTTAAATAAATAGAGTTGTTTGAAGGAGATGTATCAAAAGAAATACCAGAGGTAATTATGAAGTGTTTAACTTCATAACACTAGCTTTAAAATGTATCATTTAAACATGTCTACCATGAATTGTTATTGTGGATCCTCATGTGACACGTTAGTACGTCAAGTTAACTCTTTTCCTAATTCTAGGTGGTCTCTGTGAATTTGCATTGTTCATTGCTGCATTGTTTGACTAATTCGAGTGGGATCCTTTTTATTTTCTCTTGCTGATCTGAACCCACAACTCAAAACCCTAACAGGATCTGAACCGTGATTTGTGTGATCCGTCTCACCCCTAGTTCGTATCTACTTCAATGAATAGCATCAAAGCGTGAAGTCTTGATAAACAAAACCTTTTCCTTGACAGTGAATACCAAATTTGTCCTACATGCTGTTTAAAAAAAGATCAGTGAATTGCAGCCGTGACCCTGTGCAACAAAAAAATCGATGAGCCTTTTCTGTATCTCAGACGTCTGCGATTCTGCTCCTGTAATATCTACGTGCAGATGGGAGAGGGAATGCAGGGCCTTAAATATGAAAAAGGAGACTTGAATAAATGTTGAATTAGGACATTTTTGTTGGTCTAAAATCCACTAATTTCATAATCTTTATGTCATTCCAAGTGTGATACAAACGTAAAATTGTACTGGCAGCAGAACAGATTCACCTGGCCAGGAACAGTTTCTCTCAGTTTTGTCATTGCTGGGTGGGAAAAATATCCATCTGTCAAGTTGGCAGTCAACTGAGGACAATACCTGCAATTCTCCTGGAGTCATAGTCAGTTGCCATTATTTTAATTGGCAATATTGGTTCATCAGTAGGATATTTAAAAATAGGCTGAAGGGTTGATAAGAGATGTTTTTTAACCCTCCTGTTACCTTCACATTTTTTAACATCTGTTCTCCTTTGGGTCAATTTGACCCCAGCTATTTAAACCTTCATGAAATAATAATTATCCTAATTGTTACCCAGGTTTATGCTTCAGGTGCTTCATGTTTCTTTGTTGACAAAACCCATTAAATAAAACATAATCCCTCACCCCCACCCCTTTATACATCCACAATATTTCCATTTTTTTATTTGGAGATGTTAAACATTTGAATTGGGTCGAATTCACCTTGAGGGTAACAGGAGGGTAAATGCGTGAATTGAGAAATGACCAGTATTTAAATCCGAAACAATGTTATTCCTATTCATTTTCATGAAGAGGTGGAGTGAACTACATATGTCGGATGTTGACTAGTTATTTAAAACGGCTCCTATTGCCCCCTGAATGAAAGAGGAGACATGCAGATGGTCTCACCGTTTGTTATGCAAGCAAGGTCACTACAGATTTGCCGGGCCAATCCTACGGATGGTTACTGGCTGAAGATCAAATTCTGATCTTTCTTTACTTCAACGCTGCTCTCCTTCCCTGTACTGCTTGACAAGGATGTCCTACACATGCAAGTGAGCATATAGATGTGAGAGATTAGAGACACTGAGGTTGGCCAAATGCTATCAGATCTTTCTTCATCCCCAGCAAAGAGCAGTGCAGAAAAAAACTTTTCACCAATTAAAGTGACACATTTCTTTAAAGTAACAAAAACATTACTGGTGGTCACTAATTAATTCCGTGAAAATGGGAAGAAGCTCCGCTCTGTATCGCCACTGATTCACCGTGAATGTTTCCGTAGTTCCCACAACTCCAACGGGCCGATGTGTCTTCTCTCTTGCTGATCATGTCACGACAATTTCAGTCACATTCTGCAATTAAACTTTCATTCACATCATATCATTAATTTAAGCTTTTAAACTTAATATTTTAGAACCAGGCCCTCCAGCATTTGGATCAAGAAGCTCATGAAAAAAACAAGGTGCATCAGATTAAGTAGGCTACAACTGTTCAGTGTGTCAGATATACATACATATATACAATGTATACATGTACATTGGATTGGACTTTGTATCAACACGCGCTCAATGTTAAAGGACTCGTATTGGGATTGGGGCCAAAAAAACTTGTTGGGGACATCCCTAATGTAACGCTAATAAACCATCTGTATAAGTAGAACAATTCTTTACTGTTGTGCAACCTTGAACACATTTGACGTCGAGGGAATATATTTCTTTAAAGGTTATGCTTCGCAATCGCCTCATTAAGCCACAGTTTCAAAACATTTTTAAAACACATCTTTTTTTCCCCTTTTTCACAGAGCAGTGACTTTAGCGTGGGGTGCACTGTAGAACATCCAACAGAAAATGGGCATCTTTTCATTTCTGAAATATGTGAGGGAGGTTGGTTTTTAGATTTAATTTATGAGCTTTAGAGCCCGATATTGATCACATGAAATAAACATAGAAATGTACAAGAAACAACAACAAGAAGCAACAAATGTGGTGCATGGGAATCAAAGAACCAATCATTCCAACATGGAAAAGGCTCGGCTCTGTAAATAAAAAACTTTTAATTGGTAGACATAGGTTATGTAAGCGTTACCGGATTGTTTGAAATGTGCAGTAAAAGCTGCTGTATATCTACATTAATAGCACCTTTCAAAGACGACGCCTCTAGAACAATGCCCATATATCTGTGCAGGTATATAGTGACACTGGTGACACAAATCACTCGTGCAATTCCATCTGCTACACATGCCCCTGTTGCCAGGCCACTCAACATCACATCCCTTCTCCTCGCGTTAAGCTCCCTCCACCTCGTGGGGTTTGAATCATCCCTCATCAATTTTACATGCCCTCATTTCTGTCCCCAGTTATTTATAGGGTCCTATTATGAAAACCTTAACTTACTTTTTGATTACCGACTGCTTCCCCCTGGAGGCCTGTGGGTTTTGATGCATTATTGAGCAATCCCGAAGCCATAAATGACTGTTGCACACTAGAATTAAGGTTTGGTATATTCTGAATGTACAATCATCTGGCCGAGTCCCCCTCCACATCCCAGTGTGCTTTATATTTCCCAGAGAGACTTTGAGTCCATTCGTATTCTAGTCCAATTGATGGACAGTGTGGAGAAAGAAACTCGTAACCAACTTTTCAGTGTTGCAAGTCGACTTTTCTTTGGCTTATTATTATGGTAACAACTCCAAGAAGGTTTGTTTTATTGGTCTCTGAAAGCCTTGGTGTGCTGTCTGCCGGGTGCCCTGAGGTAACCTGAATTAAGGAGAAGAAATTAGATAAATATTTACAATATTTATGTCCCTGAGAGACGAAGGAAAAGACGGAGAAACACTGGATGTGTATGTGTGTTGCATTACATCTGCTGAAGATTAATTGCAGTGGATGAAACCCGATAAAAGATGCCTCGTGCTCAGTCAATTGATTTGAGATCGAAGCCGTTGCGTAGCCGTAATTTTTTTTTTCTTTTTTTTTTTACCTCTCGGTCTCGTAGTACACATTTAAAATGGTACTATTTATTGAACACAGTATTTTAGACATGGTTTAATAGAAAATGAAATCAGTCTCATCAGTCTCAAACACTGGTATGTGTGCAGGAGCTTTGCATCTGTTTCCTACATGAATCCAATGGTTACTTTTTATTCTGCCATACATATTCATACCCTGCTGTGATCAGGGGGGGAAAAGCAGCTCGCGAAATTGGTGGCGTAGGGACTCCTCTACTATTGTAAGTAGCCAACTAGTGTAAGGTAACAAGATACTGTGAGGTACTTTTCCCATTCTCCTCCCCCGTTTTCTTGCCATTAGCCGCCACTGGAAATCGTATTCCATTCCAGCACAGCACATCGATTCACCCAGCCTCAATTTGACCTAATTGTAAAGTGCAAAATTGCTTAATATCCAGAAGAGATCAGATGAATAAAACCTCAACTTAATTTCCTTCACAAATGACATTTTAAAACCTTAATCACTTTGTCCCTTTGCTTTGCATGAAGCGGCAATATTTCAACTTACATAGAGGGATATAATAAAATATCCCATTGTTTTATGGCTGCGTTTTACATCAGTGGAAGAGTCTTGTTCAGCATTCTATACATCCCTGCAATTCTGCAGGATATTTTGTGTCTCCCAGTACGTCTGTGGGAGTTTAAGAGGTTAATAGGAAGAACTGGAGAGAAGTTTGACTTATTTATATCTCCAGTGTTGCCCTCTGTTTGTTCTTGTTTTATGGTAGATGCTCATTAGGTTCAGTTTGGTTGATGTTTTTCTGTGGCGACCCCGGCGAGAGATTAGTGTGTGTGGTTGGTTGACTAAAGTCTGGGTTGAGCAGCAGCCTTGGATGACTGAGCGCTTTGATCCTGCCCCAGTAGAGCTCCTCTGCTCAACATGGAGAGCCGCAGTGGCCCTCATTCACGTCAACGATCCCTTATTCACACCCGACTTAAACCAAGACCGACTCCAAACACAACACCCCATCGGCTCGAAGCTGCAGTCTCTTCAAATTCACAAGCTCCTAGTGGACTGTGTAAGCCGGCAAACACACAAGGAGGAAAAGTCTATCCCAGTTATTTCATTTCACAGATTAATTCTTTATCCGTAACATTTTTCATGTTCAAGGTGAGATGGGGACTGTTGCCTTTTTTAGGTTTCAGAGGAAGATAAGATAATAATAATATAGATAATGCATCTTTGGTCAGATAGAGACAAGCAGACAAAGCCTCATGAGCTCAACATGAAACGTTATCTGAATACTTTTTACGTTAATTGTTGAGTGCATTGAAGTTGTTTGTGCACCGCAGAATACTGAATTAATGATTAAAGCACCAAGCACATTTTTTACGCATGAAAGAGCAGTAAATGGGACCTCAAATATTTGGCTTTTCATCGTAATAACATTGGTGGTGAATCTGTGGCATCTTTTAAACAAAGACAAAAAAACAAAGCTTTGACTTCAAGTGACACTTCAAAATTGGCCTCCTTCAAAAACAACAGAGGGAAAGATGCTGTAACTTATTATCCCAACACTAATGTCCCATGAACTAATGAACAATCATTAAAAAAAAATTAATCCATTTTCTCCTCATAAAACAAAAATGAGAATTTCGCACTTTATTTTACGCAGTTGGTGAGTCTTCAAACGCTTTTAATCTTTCATATCCAATCAAACAAATGTTCAGCTTGCTTCGTCAGCACTGCTGGTTTGGTGCACTGGATGAGGCAATATTTCCATGTTTACTTTAAGCCAAGGGCCCTTCAAATGAGGATTAATGAAGCTCTAAAATTAGCCAATGACCTTCTATTAAATTGAATTTGGTCTGCATTATAATCAAATAATGGTGTAAATCTTTTAATAATGAGGTCTAAAAATGCCTTAAATAAGGTTTTTGCAAAAGATGAATACACATGATAGTGGGTCCATTTAAAGCCGAGATCTTCAACAGGGGGAACGTGACCGCTAGGGGGTCTGAAGAGTTAGAGATGAGGCAGAGTATTATGTTATCTAGATAATCTGAAAAATCCAAATAAATATTGCAGCGTAAAGCCTTCAAACCGGTTAATTTATCAATATATTCAATGGGTTGCTTTAGTGTCAGACTGTAAGGAAGCATATGTTTCACCTATTCACCACTGTGCTACCGTTCTGCATAGTTGTGACACTATAGTGATGGACTGTCCTCTTGTTTATAGCATCACACACAAAGTGTGGGACTCCTAAAGAAAGCCTTCACTCTGCTTCAGAGAGAGACACTTTGTTACCTTAGTGCTTAGTTCAAGTTGTGTGACTTTCAACAGCAACATTGATTTAATACCAGATGTAGTACTTCAATGTTTATACTTCAATGAATGTTCATGCATCCATTATTGTTTGTTTTTTTTGAACAATGTTTTTATTTTATTTTGCATCATTCATTACAGTGCAGGTAAGGTACAAGTGGGCATAGTTATCCAATGAATGACACTGTAATATCCCCCCCCCCCCCCCCGCCCACACACACATACACACTCGTTCTCTCTCTTATACTCACTCATAGCTTAAGATTTATAAAAAAAAGTAGATACAAAATACAAATCGATGGTACCTTAGCAAAAATAAAATAGAATAGAAAGATAAAAATAAGAATAAATACAGATATCAACAAAATAACAAAATTAACCTGAATTCTCCAACTGTAGAAGCTCTGCTATATCTTGCTTTTTAATAAAGTCGCTGAATGGTTTCCAAATTCCTTCATACACACACAATCTATTTTTTTTAAATATATGTTATTCTTTCCATTGACATACACTGTGCCATACATTTGATCCAAGATCCTACTGTAGGCACCACAGTTTTCTTCCAATTCAGAGCTATCAGACGCTTTGCCTGTAGAACAGCAAAATTAATAAATGTGTATTCTCTATCTCTCAGGTTTTCTGGGTACAAATGTAACAGAATCATAATAGGATCAAGTGAAACATTAACCGACAGAATAGCCATAATTTTATCCCCATTATTGTTATTTACTCGACATTCATTGAAGTACTTACCAAGTACTAAAAAAATAAAATAAAAAACATCCACAATTCCTAGCTGAGATCAAGTGGTTACATCAAAACAGGATCTCAAAGATCCTCATTATGCTACACTTGCCCCAGTTCAGCTCGGAAGTTACTGTAGAATTATAATTAGCCATTTTGTCACCAAAAAGCATCATAATGTTTTGAAAAGAAAATAAATAAGTTGTTCCCTTTGAAATGTTGACGCATCATGCTTTGGATCCTCTCTTTAACGCCGTGTTTCTGTTTTGCTTCTGCAAACTTGAATGATGGCTTGAACACATTTAATTACGCCGTGCACAAACTCCACCACTGCAGACTGAGTACTTCAGTTTGTGGACTGATTTGTAATTCCTATTATCCTTTGTGCATAATATAATAGCCAACATTATTAATGTATAATATGCATAAATTGAATAAAGGGGTTACAGTTGATACACAGTGCAAGATTCTGATGCGACTTGGCCCCATTTAGACATTCCATATAAAGTGTGGCTGCTATGGCCTGCTGGACTTATTTGGCAGAGGTAAACCTGCTATAAATACATACTGCGGGGGCCTCGGCACTTATTAGCCAACGATGTAGAGAGTATATTGGTATGTTGTCATACTCATTACATTTTAAACATAAACAAGACCAATAAGCCATATTTGCTGATCAAGTGACAGAGCTCAGTTTGATGTGAGGATTTCACTGCAAAAAGGAAAGACAACGGTCATTAAATCAATCGTCCTCTTGGGAATGTCAGTTCACTTTCACGACAGTCTTGCTTTTCCATCAAACAATGCTCTTTGTGCAAAGTGAACTTCTTGATGTGAGAATGATCCCGGAGGAGAAGCTAATGGAGGGGTCAAAAAATGTCCTGAATATTGTGGACGTTTCAGAATCTGACTGGTCGTCCTAGATGAACTGTTTGGTTTTGGTTTGGGCATCACTTAAGTAATTTATGACACTCAAAGGTTGTATCGGCGATTCTGGTTGCCCTCACTTCCGTTGCGAGATCCAAAACAAACAGAGCCAGCTAGCCCCTCCCTCCCGTGTTTTGAAAATGATCATGGACGCGCATTTTCATGAACGTGCCACTCACCCCTTGTCTGTGATTGGTTGGAACACTGTTTATTTTGCTTTTGAGGTGTTGGTAGTACCATTTGTTTTTGTGTGCAATCTCAGAGCCTAGGCTGCCTAGAGAGACACATTTTTTTGACAGCCTGCGTATGGGGCGGGCAGCTAGCGGATCGTGAGGTAAAAACAGATGAATGTGATCATTTATGTTTCGGCCCAGAATCGCTGATACAACCTTCAAGTCAAATTACTCTTATTCATATAGCCCCAAATCATGGCATATGGCATGCAACACATATTTTTATTTATTTATATTTTTTGTCCTTTATTTATGCAACACCTTATGATTCATCATCATCTTATTTGAGATTTCCACTAAAAAGGATGAAAAAGAGGTGTGTGTGTGTGTGTGTGTGTGTGTGTGTGTGTGTGTGTGTGTGTGTGATGCAATAAAAATATTTGTTTATTTACAAAATCAAAAGTGATACCAGTTTTTTGTGTAATTTTAAGAGCTTGAAGCATATTTTGATAATTATTGGGATAATGTAGTAATCTATGTTTACTAGTGAGCATTTGTCTTCGTTCTTCTCTCCTGGTTTTTTTTTGGTGCATTGCTGCCTTTCTTGGTGCATTACTTCACTTTGAGATCAGAACAGCATGACACCACAAGATAAACAAAATGGGGGGTCCACTCATAGAAAAAATGCTCTATAGCTCAATGGGATGTCAAAAACTCCACAGGGAACTAATACGCTGTCCGGTGGTGACATTTGTGTGTCACATCAGATCATGCTACGTATATGATATGCTACAGACTGGGCTCAGGTGCTTTATTTCCCTCTGTAAAATGTGTAAATAACTAAGCCAAATAACAACAATAAGATAAATCACAATCCTTAGACCTTTGAATCGGATAAGGAGAATCCCTTTATTTTGGGAGGGGGGACAAACTAAAGACACGATGACATTGACCAGTTGACACTGAACCATGCGCCTCCTTGTACAGGACACATTACAGGAGAAAAAACAAATGCACCGGACTCAAAGGACACCACAGGACTCGGCAACCATATGACGGTTCACAACTCTCATTACACGGGAGATGCCACTAAATTACACGCGGGGCAGGACACTGGTGAGGACAGGGCATGCATCGATTTAACCCCTTCAGTCCCAGCGATGAAGGGGAAAGCTTTGTGACAGTCGCATGTCAATTACTATGAAATCTAAAACCATGTGGACATGCAGTTCCTGGAAGTGTTCATAAATAAATAACCTCTGTGTTGATGTCCCCCCCCCCCGCGTTTCCCTAAGTGAATGTCAGGAAGTCTGTAATTCTCTGAGGACTGAGGGAATGGGGTCCGTCCGGCAGCGCCTCAGCTGAGAGTTGGTGGCAGCCTCCATCATCTGGCACAGGCTGCAGCCCGGTGTCACTTTTGTACTTCAGGATGGATGACTCTATGTGGCTTGGACACTGTTAACTCTGTCCCACTGGTGAGCTTCAAGGAGAAGCTATAAGAGGCATACCTTTCCACAAGCCACTGTGGCAAAAATGAGAAGGAAAATCCACAGGCCTGGTGCAATGTGATTCTTCTTTTCTATATATTTATTACATTTAAACGTTGTGTCAGATATTGAAACATAGACACCGAGAAAACTCACTTAGAAAAAAATCCTGTCGTCGGGATATTGAGTTTGCTCGGGCAACAGCTGCGATCGCGCCGTCTTTTGAGACGGATGAAAAATGTTTCCCTCCTCCTGCAAAGGTGGTGATATGCCTCCCTCATAGATCCCCACTGTTCCCACTCCTTTTGATCTCCATGCATCATTTAAAAGTTGTCTGAATGTGGTGACCGCAAGGTTGGCATAATTTCTAGTTTAGCGCTTCGCATGTGATGAATATGTGAATTTTAAAATCGTATTATAAAATACGGTTTATATAGAGGGGTTTAAAGTCGGCAGGGTTAAAGATTGAAATGTAGAATGTAGGTCAAATCATGGTTTATAAATCGGACCATATTAAAGAGGGAGTTTGAATACAACAAGGTAGTTATCGTTGAGGAAGGGTATATTGCATCTATTTAATTTCAGAAAATGATGGAGTAATAGGTTGAGTAATCTTCCAGGGACCTACAGTTATTTTCAGTAATTACAGTATAACGATCACAGTCTGTCCATGGACACAGCATGTGTGTGCATGTTTAGACCATGGCTCATTTCTCAATTTTGAAATTAAGCTATAAAATATCTCCTTATAATGACAGGGGTCGACTGATGTGGCTTTTTCTGGGCCGATACCGAATATGACTAATCTAGGAGACTGATACAAATGTTAGAATAACAAACTTTTAACACAAAACATTGTTGAAATGCCTTAATGCATATGTTTAATTCAAAGAATCTTTCAACATGACCTTAGCACAAAAAGTTCAGGGAGCTCTCAGCAGCATTATTATGTAGTTGAACAATTGAACAAACAAATAAATAAATACAAGAGCTCCCTGAAGTTTTATAGAGTAAAAATGAATTAAATAAGTGATTAAATGCCCTAAAGCATATGTTTAATTCACAGAACCTTTCAAAATGACCTGAGCTCAAAAAGTGCAGGGAGCTCTCCATATAGCATTATTATGAAGTTGAAAAAAAAAACTAATAAAATAAAATAAATAAAATAGTCCCCTGAAGTTTTATAAAGTTAAAATATATAAAAACCAGAGAGTAGTTACTGCGGCTGCAGCCAGAGTAGTGCATTTTAAAATAAAATGTAAATTGGCTTTTAAAAAAATGACTGTTAGTTGTTTGGTCATAAAAATTCAGCATTTGTATGGTTATAAAAATGCTGAATATTGGTGTGGGTAAACGATGCACCCCTTGTCTGTACTAAACAATCAAAATGTATTATTTTTTAATCAAAATAATAATTTAGACTAAGAAGCCTTATACACATCATTTAAATGAGATTCTTAAAAATATATTTTTAATAAAAAATTCAATTAAATTAGAGTTAGAACTACAATTGTCAAAGAATAATCAGGACATGGATGCCTTGGATGAATTTGAAAGATCTGTACGAAAACACACAAATGTCATATTAATCAAAATCACAGAATCAGTCCATTGGTCTAAATGAAAACATAAAAAAATAGAATAAAAACCTACAACGTTCACCTAATGTCCTTGATTGAGTTAATAGTAGGGCTGCGAAATGTTTCCTTTCTGCATTGACACTGCAATCTGCCCAATTGTCACATTGCAAGTGCAAAATCACCATTAATATCCATACAACCAATGTGATTCATAAAATTGTATCTTAAAAACCTTAGAATCTTAATAATACTCTGAATGTGCACCCAATGAATTTAACTGAATATTCCTGCTCCTTGTAATATATAAAGCATTTATTCCTGATATCATGCAGCCCTAACCACTGTGTAGTGTCTGCCCTTCGCTGCAGTCCCGTTCTAGTCCAGACAAAAGCTAACCTTCACTTAAGCACCAACACAGGAACAAGGACAGAAACCAACAATACCCAGACTGTGTTGCTTCTTCTGGGAACCTCGGCGTCCTCACTCAGATGCAGCAAACACTCTGCAGAATGGATTAGTCTAACAAAGCTCTGCATGGACGCTTTCATGGGAAGAGGCACTCCAACAGCCAGGTTGAGACAAAGCTGCTTATCCACAGGGTCATAGTAATGCAATCGGGTGTGCAGCCAATTTGCTCCTTGCTATTCAACGGCTGTGAATATCATCCATGGGAGGAAACCAGTTTGATTTTCTGAGCCTCGCTAATTGACTTCTCCAGGGCCTCTTAACCCTGAACTTAGATTATATTCATCATTAGGAAAAAAAAAAAAACCTGGGGTATAATATATTATATGAGCAGTGTGATACCAATATCGGGGTTTCTTGCAGCTTGGGGGTACCACACTTCACCTAAAATAATGTGCAAGAAAAGAGTAAGAAATGCTTGCATTTATAAGAGAGAAATAGTCCTCCAACTTAGCATTGATCAGAACTGAAGCAACATTCCTCTTCCTTCTCAAACCATGATGCCTACATTACCCACAATGAGACTAGACCACCAACAAGATGTGTTTGGATCTGTCTGTTTCAGCGCAGCAGGGGATTATTGGGGAATATGTCATTTTCAGGATATCGTGCACATCATGAGCAGCAATCAGCAGTCTTCATCACCATTCAGACTTTGTAAAAAGGGATTACCTGCAATCTTGACACATTTGTATGCTCCGTATGATTTATCATAATTGAGTCATCAAAAAGAGTCTCATGCAGCTTTCAAGTGAGTCGTTAGAATAAATACATACAGAATACATTGTGTACATTGTGCTCTGTGAATGCTATCTGTTTTTTTTCCATTTCTGATTAACAGTATTTCCACTTTTACTGATGATTAGTGACTCTTTTTTCAAACATGCTTTTATCTGTATGCTACTTTGTTTTGTTTTTTTGTACATAGTCAAATAGATTATGGGTTCTGTCTTGAAATGAACATTAAAGTTCAGGATAAAGCTTGGAGAGGTGTCATCATCACTGTAACCAAATAGGGAGATTAAGAAATGAAATCTTAACAATACAATTAGTTCTGCATATTTTTTTTAATATTCAATTTGCAAAAGCATATAACAAGCACTGTATTCAAATCATATATTGTAATTGCTGGTCAATAATGAGTGTTGACTTAATTCATTATGCAATTAAAGGTATCCTTAACTGGATTTAGCTAATGGCAAATTGCCTTATTGCAGTAATTATGCAGTAATTTTAGCAATGCTGAAACACAAGAACATAAGAATATCTCCTCAAACATTTAGTCAGTGAAGATACTGGGTTGTGGTGTTGTTTTGGTGGGAGTTCACTTTGCTATATTAGTGTCTTAAATGGCAAAATTATTACAAGAACAACTGTGATCAGATACCCCCCCCCCCAGAAAAAAACACTTCCAAGGTAGACACTCAGTTTAGCATTAATACTCTCTAGGCACACAGATTTGAAACATTTGCAATTACCACATTTATCAATTTGAATCCGCCCTTTTGTGAGCACTGTATGCATGTCTTTCTTCATCAAGTAAAAAAAAAAAGGTTTCTAACCCTCTTGCAAATTAACAACCCGTTTTGTGTTAACGCTTGGCGCTGACAGCTTGTTCTCAGTGCTGGGGTGTCGCTCGCTGCAGACATTCAGCTAAGTATTCTACAGAGAAACAAAGTAAGATCACCAACCCATTACACTGCAGGTGTGTCAGCCAGTCAACCTCAGAACATTTATCGTTTTGATTTCTGTCCAAGCGTGGGCCTCTCGCTGGGCTTCCAGAAACGCACACACACACACACCACATAGTGATTTAATCTGCGCTGTTATCGGCTTTAGCAAACCTGCCTCCGACCCCGTCTTTTGTACCTCTCAGTATTTGGGCTTTATCGTACATTAAGGCACTTCTCTCGTTTCTCTTTTGCATCATTTTTTATCAGTGAACCATGAAAACAGCAAAAAAAACATTAAGAGGAGTACAATTAGAGCAAAAGCAGTGTGGTTGTGATGCAGTCGTGTGGAGGACTGGGTGTCGGGAGGTGAGGTGCAGTTGAAAGAGACGGGCTCTCAGCCTGTATCGGGAAATGGAGACAATCTGTCGAACTGACTGAGAAGCAAAGAAGAAACGGACCCGAGTGAAGTGTTGAATGATGGTCTGGAGGTAGTGGAGTGCTGTGAGAGGTTGCTGGGGTCACCGTTTGCTGCAATGGTGGCTGTTTGGACCACAGTGAATACGATAAAAGCAAGAACACCATGCTGCTACTGTTCTCCGATAATAAACACGGAATAGAGCATCAATAAATACCAGGGATTAAAGTCTTAACAGAAATTCAATGGCACAAAAATCACAAAGTGACGATACTTCCAGCTGGGTTTGTTTCTTTTCTCCCTACATCAGTGTTAACGTCCAAAATCCACTCATTCTGTTGAGTGTTGTGCAACCCGGAGACGACCTCGGCATGCATTGAGTAAGAGGTGGGGAACACCCTCTATTAATATTAAATGTAGAACTTAAATTTCTCTCGGCATCATGTTTCTGCCTTAGAGCATTTATTTTACTTCCCAAATAAGCGCACGGTGTCTCATTAAATCTGTAGCAGAATGCGACCTTGTGCTGATGCAGAACAGTGTCCATTTCTCACCGCAGAAGTGAGGTGTGAGAACTTGCTCTGCCTTCTCATTCCTAAAATTCTTTAAGCCTCATTAACTATGAAATCAAGCCAACTAGCTGCTGTGAATGGTTTGTAGGGTTTGCTCTAGCCAAGAAAAAGGCTCTGTACTTCCCTACTTGAGCAGGCAATCACTGAGGCAGACCATAATGGGCAAAGTTTCATGTTGTGTCTAATGTGCTGAGTGGGCTTATAATTCAATACATTGTGGACAGTAAACGTACGTACGTTGTGCGTGTTGTTAAATCGGTGTCAAACTTGTTCATATTTATAGAATAAATGAATTTAGGCACAGCCGTGCGTGAGACTAAATGCTGAAGTCAGCACACGATGCTAACATGCTGAATTTTTAGTGTTTACCATGTCCACCAGTTAGTACTTTGCTAATTAGGGCTGAAAGAAATTATAGCTGAGGATCACAGGAATGTTTAGTTTTGCTGGGATTTTACTACAAACAGAATTTTGTATGTATATATAATATAATATATATGTATAATATAATATATTTTTCTTCTGGTGACTGCTTCCTACTGATCCCCCTTCTTTTCCCTCTATTGTCAATCAATGTATGGGAACATATCTTAGGTTGAGTAGCACCATAATGTAAATTATGTGAGTTTGTGAGAGAGCCATGTAATTTGTTTTGAGCTACGAGTGAATAATTTGCTGAGCAATCTTGATCTCAGCAATAAAGACTTGGATTTGGAGAAAACCATTTTTTTTCACACATTTGCTGTCTATCTCAAAGTTTTTTTCCCCTCTTTTCACCTCAGCCAGTATGGGAATAAGATTATCTGTGAAGAAACTGTAAGCAGACATAGCCTATTGCATCTTAACCCCGTACAAAGCAAGAGTTTGAAAACATGCAGTGTAGATGTTGCTGTTGCACCAGCACTGTGAGCAGCCAGGCTGCAGGCGGCTCGACTAGAGATTCGCCGCGCATCGGCTCTTTTTTTTGTCAGTGAAAATACAGTGAAAATGATCTGTTGAGGGCTGGCTGTAGTAGCGCCGCAGGAGCCCTGCAGTCTCAATCTGCAGACCCCACATGTGTGTGAGCCACATAGTGCAGCGGCTGCTCACATGGGCTGTGTGGCTGCTCTGACCTTTTAATATGGCCGCCCAAATGAAAAGCAAGAGGTTCCGCAATTAATCGGAACATATCACCCACCAGTACATCACCACAGACGGACAGTGAGCCCTATAACCTGAAGTGGTGTGACGTTGTTAATTGGGTGTTGTGACAAGTAAATCTCCCTGATGTGTGTGTGTGTGTGTGTGTGTGTGTGTGTCTGTGTGTGTGTGATGTACTGCAAATTGTTCCTGGAGCCATAAACTTCTCTGAAAGTGCTGTGTTGATTCATCAATAAGATGTTTTCGGAGGGGAAGTGAAAACTTTGACTACTGGGTGTTGCTAAAAGGAAAAAGTCAGGGGAACTTCTGGCCACTGTGGACGTCTGCGCAATCCATCCATTAGTTTTTGAGATATTTCAGTCAGGACTTATGTGGTGCACCGGCAGAATGACCTTGCAAGAGCGTAAATAACAACTGCTCGCAACCGACTCTATCTCCTGAATCCAGCACTTCTTCCTTGGCCGCTGCCAAAGACTCGGCTTCTCTAAATGTATAAACAAGTGCTGCTCTGCTCTGCAATTTTGTGCCCACACACACACACACACACACACACACACACCAGGCTTATAAAATAAATCTCTCACCAGACATCGCCACATTTGTCTTTAAGGTACTTCCAAGAACCCCTCTCCTCACCCCTGAACAAAAAATAATTCATCCTTAAATGTCCAAAACGGACAATCTCAGAGATGAACCTCAGAGAGCCAAACCAACAGAGCTCTCTGCCAGATTGCCTAACCCGTTGTTGAACCCATATCCTTCGAGAAGCAGGCACATGAAGCTCCATTGTGCTACAGTGTGTGTGATACTAACATGCATGGAAATGCATAACAGTCCACTCTAGTGCCTTTCATTTCTGTCCGTAAACTACTTAAATCAACAGTTCTTCTTCAAGTGAATTCAAGTTGTAGTTCTCTAGATTGGTGAGAAGTCGTAAAAAAGAAAAAGGTGTTTGGTGGTGTAAGGAATGAGCAATGGGTCTGCATGGAAAAGATGTAATGCCCAAGAAAACTGAAACTCACCAAAGGTTAAACAGGCCAAAGAAATGTCATCAAAATGCCACTTAAACAGGAATTGGCCTTTTGGATTCTTTCATCGCATCAAACTGTGTGCCAGCTGTGTGGCTCGAATATGAAGGAGAACGCAGCACGCGCCTCCGAAAAGGTCGATCAAGATCTGTTTTGAAATAAAAACTTGGACTTCAGGATAAATCAGAATTTTGTGCATCAGAAAGCATGTTAATTTGACCTGCAGCATACATTTGAAAGTTTAATTTAACAATAAAACAGGGACAACACGTGTAAGAATGCAAATAATTTCATTCATGTTTTGTGTCTTATCGCCAATCTATTAATTAAAGAAAAATGCAGAACATCAGAGGTGTGACTAATGGAAGCTGGATTCTTGCAGCTAGGCAACGGACTGAAAGGCCCCTTAAATAAACGTCCATGAATGGGATTCTGCTGCCCACTCTCACTCAACCAGGCTCCTGCTTCATTTTCTATACTTAATTCTATGACCTGCTAATGACCTGTCAGGGCATCAACAGGAAAAAACAAACACACAAACAACCAACAGAATGATATTAAAAAATGCTATATTTTGCATACATTTACATTTAGATTATGCTAGCAAATAATATATTATGATGAAATTGGTTATTGTGCTTTTTTTTTTAATGAAGTTTTATGTAAATTGATAATTATTAATGCACCAATGCAGATAAAACAAATGTAGATTCCTTGACACAATACTTTCTGATATGTTATCTGCAAAGACCAATGTGCTTTACTACTTTATCTTTGGTTTATGTTTAATTCCTGCATCATATCAACAGTCAACTTATTTTTTTTTTAATCTGAAAAAACATACACATGTCGTTGCAGTGCTTTTTAAAGCTCTGAGTCATGACTGCAGCCATCCTGATACTATATGTTGTACACATGTACTATAGGGTCCAACCGTGTTCCAAGATGGTGGGCATTTATTTGAATGAAAATTGCTTGCCCAGCATATAAGCCTAGAAAAGCTGCTCCTTGGTTTCTTTCAATATTGTGCGGCCCACACATACAAATTGTAATGTTGAAATGTCATAATACAGAGAATAATAATATCCCATATTTATTGTTATATATAGAAATGTGACAGACAGATAGACAGAAGGATAGACGGACGGACGTAGATAGATAGATAGATAGATAGATAGATAGATAGATAGATAGATAGATAGATAGATAGATAGATAGATAGATAGATAGATAGATAGATAGAGTGGCTGCATTATCTGCCCTGGTTTTAATAGCTCATGGCCTACGAGCTACTACCTCGCTGTAGCTGTTTCACACTTCAACCCCACTAATGTTCTTCCATTCGACACAGTCTGTGCTAATTAGTTGATGCCTGGCAGTCGTCCGTAGCCCGCGGCCGCCTCGACTACACCTCGCCTTCCCCTCGCCTTCCCTTCCCTTCCCCTCTGTTAGCAGACACAAACAGGCACTGCAAGTGGAGGATTTCACCCCTGTTCCTGAGCCTGAGGCTGATGGGCCCCATTCACAACAAATCAGAGGGTCAGCCTGATGTGGGTGTAGGTGCCGTGCAGTCACTCAGTGCATTGGGAAGGAAAAGGGGGACAGTGTCCACTGGCCTGTTTTCTGCCAAGTTGGGAAAATGTCTTGAAGCTGCTCAATTTGGTTTGACAATTTATAGCGCTGTTAAAAATAACAGCCTACCCTTTTCACCTCTTTTTGTATGTGAAATATCCTGATGTACGTGATTGTTTCAGTGATGGACGTGAGTCGTTACGTGATGGTGCTTTACTTCAGTGTGTTAATGGCGGTCGGTGCAGTTATGGAGCAATTTGGAGGGATTGAGCCTGTGAGCCAATAAACACCTGATGGTAATTTCAGCTTCAGAACTGCCTCAAGACTTTTCATATAGTCTAGTAACTGACATTGAATCAGAGTTCAACGAAAGCAGTGGGATCCAATAACGTTAGATTTTTTTTTTATTGCTTTGACAGTAACCTCAGATAACAGTAGGAATTGTCACATCCTTTATAATCCTAAATCTTTGAAGTGTAATTCAATTAGCTGTCACTGATTAATCTTCTCACGTTACTAATTTTCATGATGCTGCTTTCCATGCAGGTGTAAGGTAAAGCCAGCGCACGGCTCAGATGATTTTATACTCAATTTCACAGGTTGGCTGAAGAAGAAATAACGAAAGGGTTCCTTTGTTGCTAATTTTTTTAAATGTGTATCAAGAAAGGGACTGAACAAAGAATCTGTTAAATTCTCATGTGCACAAACACAGTGTGCTCTAGGCAACTTGTGACCCACCGACACAACCGACTTTATTACTCTGAAAAATGAGGGAATGTGGAAGAGATGACAGTGCTTCAGCTTTCATTAACTCGAAATCACTTTCCACGTAGAGTGCAACAGTGCACAAAGGTAATTAATTTCCTCAAGGACAATTATTTTAGTGATTTGAGATAATGACGATAACTCCTCAAAGTCCAACCTCGGTATACTGTAGGTGGTTTTGAAGGAAAATTATCCCCCAAGGCCCACTTTAGAGTCTGTATTGCACCATCTCTGGTGACAAAGTTAATTCACTGTGCAGCTTGAGAGAACTTACTCTCCCAGTGTAGACTAAGTTATAAATATATCATATACTGCATCAGGGGCATTTAAATATGTACAGCATAATATTTGTATTACCCATAGTTAGGGACTTAAATCTATGTCCTCTATTACTGTACAGTACATTACTGGAAGATGAGAAAGAGAAACATTTAATGTCCTTTTTGACATTTTAATAGTTTTTAATTGTTAACATTTCTACACATTCTTAATGTAATTGTATTCCACATTAGCCTTTTGAGCACACAAATACAATTTGAATATTTTTTCTCGATATTTGGTTTTAAGTCAAATGAGCCTTTCAGCGTCAAAGTTAAGTCTCAAACACAACACGGATGGGAGCATGAGCAGTGATTCTTCAATTTGCATATTGTGCAGGACACCTTTAATATCAAAGAATTGAATAACATACATCCGTGCTTCGAATATAAAAAGGCTGTTCCAGGTATCCCTTACTGTCCAAGACGACGATGTATCATGTAATTGAAATACCACTTTGTCCTCAGATGTCTGTTTATTTTTGTCTTGTTATGATAAATCAGCTGCACATTATATGAAGCACAGTGAATGACACGAAAGGCACGAAAGGCAGGGTGATTATGGATGTTATTTTTGAGGACAGAGGTTTACATCTCACCTGCGCTGCAGTTGCAATTCTATTGGGACCAGGATGATTACATTATCAGCGGGTCTAGCATCAATTGGGATCCGTCAGATCAGTTCCTCTTTTTTCCTTCAAAAACCAGAACTCTCCCCGACATGCTGGGCTGTCAGTTTGGCAATGGAGGGTCGAGTGAAGACCGGCTTCTCCCAAGAGAAAACAGATGTCCTTGTCCTGGAGTTGCAACGCGCAAATAATATGACATCTCATATTTGCCGCCAACGGCAGACAATGTCCCATTTTAACTTAAATTATTGTTTCTAAACATGTTGAAATCCTTGTGTTTTCCTTGTGTAAAGATGCGTGCCAAGAGTTGTAGTGTGTAAGATATTTTCGCCTACTAAGCGGCTGTCCTCTCCACAAAAATAACAGCATTAGTATTAACCAAGTTTTGTAGCCCACACTTAACCTTATGGAAATGTTCATTTTGTGGTTTCTGGGTCATTTTGGAAGGCAGAGATAGACTCTTTCACGAATTGAATTAATTTGGTTACTACCAGAACATCTCCATTAAGCTTAAGATTTGTAAATCACATTGCATCAATGTTTATTATATATTTCAACAATGAAGTGTGAGTAAAGCACTCAATTAGAAGCCCACAATTTAAAACAAAGTAATGATGTTGCTCTTATGTGACCTCCTGATGAAGATGAAAGGGAGTTTTTATTCTCTTTCCATATAAATTGCAGTACAGTAGCATCACATATCGTGTCACTCAGTAAAATAACATGTTTTCAGTTATTGGCTATTTTCTGTAGCATATGTTATAGGGTTAGATATTAAAATATTTACAAATGTGTCTTATTTTATCAGTAATTCTGATCAAACAAAAGGTTAAAACTAATGCTACGTTAGAGAAAAACGGTATGACTGCGTTAGATAATTCTAATAATTTGCCACTCTATCTTTTTTTATATATATCAAAATGCAAAGGTGATTCAGCAGTGCAGCCTGATTTAAAGACATTCCCAAAGACAAACAATGAATAGTTTTAAAGTATTTTTGTGTTTGTTTTGTTAAACCATTTACATTTGGGCATTCCTGTGTATCGTCCTCCCATGCCACCCTGCCAAGACCTCTTGCCACCCCATGTAGAATTTTCTAGATCCGCCACTGGATGTAAGACAGGTCTGCTCATCTACTACTCATCTACTACTTCCAGCCTGTCAAGGGTTGATGATGGGTGGCCGAGTGATGAATGTAAACGTGTATGCTAGAACAGCAGAGTTGGTTGGTTTGGACACAGAGCTGGGAGACTAAACAAACTAGCAGCCTATGGCTAGGGGAGGCTGCTCACAGCCATCTAACCAAATGCATCACTCAGCCTGTTGTCTTCACTGCGTGTGCTTGTTAGTGATGTCCATTTTCTAGCCATTATTTTAACTGCTTTGCTGGTTTACTGCTCTCCACTATTGATAGGTTGTCAGAAAAGGTTGATGTTCTGCCTCTTGGATTGGATTAGACAATCTTTTAGCAGCATTTCAGCGATGCTCCAGTCACACAGTGAGAAGTAGGAACACAAGTCGTGGAAACATGCCGTTGACTGAATTTGAAGTTACAACATTTAACACATCTTCCAAGATATCTCCTTAATATATTCAGGGTTACATTGAATGTCAAGCTGATAACCTATGTGAGGGTTAATATGTCATCGTGCCTCACACGCAGATTAAGAATATTGTTTTTGATCATATTTGGTATGACTGGATTACAGATGTATGTGAACGTGGTAATAATAGAGAAAAAAAGGATCTCAATGAAAGATCAGCTGCAAAGGGCACTTCCTTCTTCCTGCTCTCCTTCTCATTTCATTATGATGACAATGCCATGCCTTTTGGCTTCACTCCTTTCATATAATTTACCACTGTCCTTTACTTTAAAGGCAGCTCACACCATCATTCTGCAAGTCTTAAAGTATCATTGCCCTGTCTTTTCCACACCAGAGGCAATCACAAATCAGTGATTTCAATGATTTAGTTGTCCTTTTATCGAGGCGCCTGCTGCTCCTTATGCATGGCACTATAAGTTTACGTAGGACCGGTTCCAAAAAGAGCAGGAAATGTAAGACACATGCTGTTAAAATGCTGCTTATTAATAACTGAAAGTGAATTTTCCACAATGGCCACAGAAGTATTTCGATTTTTTGTTTCATTTAAAAAAAAAAAAATACCAAGAAGTTTGTTGTTTATACCCATATCGGTCATTAACTCCCAAAGAGCATCAGGAAAATCAAGACTACTTTTTATCCACAGCACTATACATCTTGTATATTTCACCAATATAGAATCAGATCTATTTAATAAATGATATACAATATACTGTTTATCACAAACAAATCTAGAGAAAGGACGGGAATGTTATGGAGGTTAAATCCTGCACCGGTGTGGACGTCGTCAGGGGAAAAACCAATCATCACCTGCCTTGAGGGAGCTAATTATATACACTACCTGTTATTTCTGTCATGTAGCTTCTCTGCATTTTTAGCAACAATATAGAGATAAAATAAAACAGAAAGCCTCTTACTAATGCCTTTCAGTGATTTGTCTTTTACACTAAAACATGCAGTATCTCTCCGTCTGCTATGGGGGTTTAATGGTTGCATGGTGGAATATAAATTCAGGGTACGCAGCATCAGACTTTAATGACAGCAGTTCTTCATGTGGGCGATGACAACTCGTGCCTGGTTCTACGATGATTACTGTATACCAGGGTGTGAATCTTCATACTGCTCTTGTGGATAGATTCATTCTATGTTTAAAGAGCTTCTTCAAAAAGGAATAATTAATCTTTATCCCGGAAATTTCCAGGTAGACTAGATTAGTTACTCAATGTAACCTAATTTATTATGCTTAGATCTCATGCTTTGGAACCCCACACTTTTCCAGTGTATAATGGCAGCAATCATGCATTCATTGAGCCAGGAAAGCATGGAATAATGTTCTTGGTTGCTGCTAGTATTTTATTTACGAAGGTACAGAGCTTGGCAAATTGTGTACGTGATAATATGCCTCTATTACGCTTTATTGGATACAAGTTATTTTTCAACTAACTTACAAATCTGCAGGGGAAACTGGCATCAGTATCCACTCATCCTTTATTTACAGAGCCAGATGGTACGTTTGGACACCGTCAAGCATCTCTTAATACAACAGATGCTGAATTGCGAAATTTCTCTGTTTTGGCTAGCTGGCTCTGTGCCATTTTGTCTAAAAGCCCATTATCTAAGGTAAATACATGACCCCCCTCCCCCTGCTGCTATCACAGAGCATCAAGTGCAGGAGGAGTTATTTTCTTTGAGAACAGAGAATGCCTGCTCTCTGCATAAAAGTCTCCCCCACTCAACCTTTATCCCAGCGATTTCAGCAGAGATTCACTCCGCTGTCAGAAAAACAATTGCTCTCCGTAAGAGGCGGTAGCTGGTGCAACTTTAATTTTAAAGATGTTTTAAATGACCTGCCACCGTGTGATTGATGGGCTGTGTGAAACCTGCCTCCCTTTCCTCTGTATCCTGCAACAGAGGGCTTTAATTACGAGCCCTTTGCGTTGATGCTGTCAGCACCAGCGTGATATGCATCATGTATGGGGGGGTAGATATTACCACCTGGTCGCTCTGTATTGTATCGTTGCACACAATGTCATCTGTTGAAAATGCATTGTCATCAAACCGGACTGATATTGCCTGGGGATCAAGGCCTTTGGTATTCATGTATTCACTCATCTGTTTGCTCCCACTCAGAGTTTAAAGTGAATTTGATTTTGATTGATGAACAATCATTCATGAACTGACGTACCATTTAATCAATATGTATATGTATTTTTTTTACATACAAACAGCTAATGTCAAACTCCCTATGCGTCCCAAGAAAAGAAAGTATTTATAAGATCATAGATGGCCTTCGAAAGTCAAAGTTGAGTACCGGTATTTGTATTTTATCCATTCACAGTTTTGAAATGCCTATTAAGGCAGTAAAAGCTGACTTTGGAGTGTAACCCAAGAGACCGTAGCTTCACATCTGGTAATGCCAGAATTCTGTCACTATTGGGATAAAAACATATTTGAAAGTTAGATAACCCCGTCTAGCAAGTTTTGTTGCCATGTTTTTTAACAATGGCTCAAGAAAATAGTTTCTCTGAATATGTAGTCACTCACTGTCCTGTGCCGCGACTAACCAACGGGACCATACTGGCCCACCCCTACATGCTGATCACTGGCCAGACATTTACACACCTGATAGGGGAACCAGGCGTGCATAGAAAGTGGTGGCGTCTGGGCGCCTGTAACTATCCTGTTGCTATTCCAACATTGGCAACAGCTGCCTGCAATTCACAGCAACCCCAAAAAGTCCATCAAAAAGAGAATATGTACAATATCGGTGAAGGTTTCACAGATGGAGCGGAAATGTGGCTAATTCCGAAGAAAAAATGCTACTGACACATTCCTATTTATAGCTCATTCCAACGTGAAAAACAAAAAAGAAGAACGCGTATCCTTTTAGCTGTGCAAGTGCATGTATCATGTTAGAAAAGTCAGTCACACAAGCAAGATACGATCATATAAAAAAAAAAAAAGTTAAGCAAAAAAAAAAAAGTCAGCAGCCTGTAGTCAATGACTTTATATGAGGCCCGATGTATACTGATCGCTGGCAGTGATTTAATGTTAACAGATCATGTTTTATTGTTGACGTTTGCCATTGCACTGGAGAGAGACTGTCCTTAATTATCTGTCTTTTTTTCTGAAATTAGTACAGAAGGGTTAGGGTTTTGAAAAAAAATGTTAGTCCCAAATGAGTAAAAGTCCCAAAAGATCTCGGCTCGGATGGAAGCGAGATCAAGTTGAGATTGACTTTCCTTCCTCTCAGCCCACAGTCCGATCTGGTTTGTTCCCCTGAGTACATCGACTGGTGAAAAGTTTCAGCGCCGAGCATGAGGTCATTGTTACGACCTGGATCAGCGCCAGAGACTGAAACATGTCCAATATCAGTTTGGGGCGAACACGCCTCTTCTCCTGTGGCCTCTAATTTTCCTCTACTTCGCTGTTGTACATTTTATTGGACAGTCAAAAAACAACTTAATGTGAGTTCAGCCCCACTGTGATCTCCTGTCGTATGGTTGTTCATTAATGCCTCTGCTGCTGCTCCGTAGTTGGATGTTTGGCACCTGAAGGCTGAAGCTCTTTGTCACCTTCACTCAATTATACATGTGGGTGTGACGTTTCCCATCCAGTGTTATTAAGATATTCATTTTGTGTCATGTTTTCGTGCTTCCCATTAATGAATGATTGGGATTCATCAACATTAGCATGGATATGATTGAAAACAGATGTTTCTGAATGTTTAATGAATCGGACAAGTCTATTTCGTCCCCGTGCAGAAAAACGATAAGCATTTCATGAGCAAGACTCGTGTTTATAATAGCAGATCTCATGGTTTCTGTTTGAGCGCATGAAGAGTTAAGCTGCAAACACGACGAGAAGATACAAATCACACTGGAACGGAATGTAAACTGAAACACTGACACTGTGGATTTCAGTTTAGGGATTACGGCATGTGTTTGTCAGAAAATCACAATATGCAGTTAGGCATAATGAGTATGCAGTGAAGTGGGACGTATTTATAATCATTTTGTTTTGTATAACTTTCCTGCAGCAATTCGGTCCATTTAAAAGTAATTTTACATCATGAGGCTTTTCTCCCTTTAGCATCGCTGCTGTTGGTTTTACTTGTGACTGTTTATAAAAACAAACAGAGAATGTAACCTGAGAGAATTTAGATTTACCACCATGTACTGTCCTTTCCCACAAACTTATCCTGTAAACACAGAGGCATATTCCGCCGTACAATTCATAATACAACTCCGATAAATATACGAAAAAACTCTTCTTTGGCTACAGCTTAAATATGTGTCCAAAGGGAGAGAGAATGTCAGACAGCCAGTAACGAGAAAACTCACAATTGTGTGCCAGTAACCAGTTCCCATTTGCCTGTTTCTATCATGCGTATTCTTTATGTAAAACTCTATCAAGTCTGTTGAGGCACACCGTAGCGGGGGCAGGATTTTTGCAATGTTGGCAACATATTTTAGATACATTTATAATATTTTATATCATTTGTAAAAACAGAAAAATACCATTTACTGCAAAGGAAATCACTTGTGGCAATCTTAGATGAAAATGAAAATCTTGCTGTTTCATATAATATTGATAATGTTGATAAATTTTTGGTTTAGAGAGAAGTCAGAACCAACACTAAGGATTGTTTGTTCACTTTCACAGTCTGTTCAGGGGAACAAACAGAACAGAAACAATATTATCATAATTGGCTGAACACACACACACACACACACACACACACAGGTAATGAATATTGGAGGAAACTAAACGAAACAAACCATGCAGTCATTGTATCTGTTGTGATATACAGACATGCTGGTTTTAAATTGAGAATATCAATGAGATGGAAATTACCAGAGTCCGTTATGCTACACAGTGCACATACTGCACGTACATGTTAACATGTGCCTTTGATAACGGAAGTGCGCCATATAATAAAACATGCCTGCATTTTATTTATATATATATATATATATATATAGTATATCATATATAAAATATAATATATTGCTGTTGCTGTTTTTTATCTGAACTTGCATTGCAACATTTCATCCCAAATGGAAAGAAGCAGGAAAAAAGGGAATGATTGATGGTTTTGGCAAAGCAAAGTAGATAGAGATAAGGACAGCAGGGAAATCGGCGTCGCATTACAATCTGAGCGACTGAGGCGTATTGTAAACTTGCGCCGATATGTTACACACATGCCACACATGTCCTTGCACAGCACATCCTGTGTTGGGTGTGTGAGGCTGTCAGTAACCTCACACATCAAAGGTGGTAAATGTCAGTGTTGATTCCTTACAATCAAACAGAAAGTGTTCTTTTTGTTCGACTACAATGCTGTCACATGACGTGTTTTCCTAATGACAGCTCTCTCTTTCTGCTGCTCCCTCCACACACACATCTTAACTTAAAAATCAAATGCTTGAACAAAACATCTTTAATATATTTATGATTAATGAACCACTAGAGGATGTCTTGAACCAATATTACAATAACTCCATTCATATTTGGCTCAAGTACAATGACAAATTGTCCATGGCAGTGGATGAAATGTGACACCTCTGTCTTCAACCTGGAATGTGAAACACTAACCTGTAAGGTGATCCGGGTAACAGGGGCTGACAAGGTCAGAGATGTGGTCAGGTGCTGGTCAGCACAATTTACTGGTCAGCCTTAAAGATGACCAAACCTGATGAGATGTTGAATTTGGAGAGGCTAGAGAAGATAAGTGTATTTATCTACATTAGGTTATATCAAAGTATCAAATAGCTTGGGAAACCTCCCCCAAACCTTTCTGGGGTCGGTCTAGTGGGGGGCTTTGTCCAACTCTTTCATTACGCTGTGTTTGGCCACCTGTGCAAAGGTGAGAAAACAACCAGGGTTTGAACATGTATCCCCAAATTTAAAACTGCATTGCTTCTCCCCTCTGGCGAAATTGAATGGCTATTCATCAAATAGATGTTGAACTATGTCACACAAACAAAACAAAAATTTGGGCTGTGGCACTAGAGAAAAGATAATCATCCACTAAAGTCTGATTAACCCTCTGGGGACCATGAAAATCCACAACATTTTGTGGCAGTCCATCCGGTAGTTGTGGGGATATTTCACCTGGACCAAAGTGGTGGAGTGACATTGCTAAACTAAACCTACAACTTTCCCTAACTGATTTTCCTTATATATATACACACACACACCTGCCTTGACTTGCATATGAACTTGAGTAACATCCCATTTTTAATCCATAAGGTTTAATATGATGTCGGTCCACCCTTTGCAGCTATAACAGCTTCAACTCTTCTGGGAAGGCTTTCCATGAGGTTTAGGAGTGTGTTTATGGGAATTTTTGACCATTCTTCCAGAAGCATATTTGTGAGGTCACACACTGATGTTGGACGGGAAGGCCTGACTCTCAGTCTCCACTCTAATTCATCCCAAAGGTGTTCTATCGGGTTGAGGTTAGGACTCTGTGCAGGCCAGTCAAGTTAATCCACACCGAACACTCTCATCCACGTGTTTATGAGCAAGGCCCATAAGGCTCATAAAGTTGTAATGTTGACATTCCCACAAAGTTGGGAGCCTGGAATTGTCCAACATCTTCTTGGTTTGCTGAAGCATTCAGAGTTCCTTTCACTGGAACTAAGGGGCCAAGCCCAGTCCTGAAAAACAACCCCACACCATAATCCCCCCTCCACCAAACTTTACACGTGGCCCAATGCAGTCAGATAAGAACCGTTGTCTTGGCAACCACCAAACCCAGACTCGTCCATCAGATTGCTAGTTGGAGAAGCGTGATTCGTCACTCCAGAGAACGTGTCTCCACTGCTCTAGAGTCCAGTGTTGGCGTGCTTTACACCACTGCATCCGACGCTTTGCATTGCACTTGCTGATGTATGGCTTGGATGCAGCTTCTAGGCCATGGAAACCCATTCCATGAAGCTCTCTACGCACTGTTCTTGAGCTAATCTGAAGGACACATGAAGTTTGGAGGTCTGTAGCGATTGACTCTACAGAAAGTTGGCGACCTCTGTGCACTGTGTCTCAGCATCTGCTGACCCCTGCTCCGTCATTTTACGTGGCCTAACACTTCTTGGCTTGCTGTCGTTCCCAATCACATCCACTTTGTTATAATCCCACTTAGAGTTGACTGTGTAATATTTAGGAGCGAGGAAATTTCACGACTGGACTTGTTGCACAGGTGGCATCCTATCACAGTACCACGCTGGAATTCACTGAGCTCCTGAGAGCGACCCATTCTTTCACAAAAGTTTGTAGAAACAGTCTGCATGCCTAGGTGCTTGCTTTTATACACATGTGGCCATGGAAGTGATTGGAACACCTGATTTCAATTATTTGGATGGGTGAGTGAATACTTTTGGCAATAATTTGGATGATAAGAGCCCTCTAAATCAAGGGTAAGTTTCCCATAGGACACTTCATTGAACCTAGTTGAATGCGCTGAACCAAGAGCACAGAGTGCACACTGCATCCTATCTGAAACCCATGTGTGACCTCTGGTGTCCTATCCTGGACTGAATGCTTGAACCAACAATAAGCAACAAATCACTGTTGATGCCATGCATGCTGGGTATTGGGTTGATTGACCATTTGTTATTGCATTGGCATGAGTGCAAAAGAAGAGCTTCTCACCACGCTGCCATTGAAAGGACGGATTAAAGGCGAAGATATTTTCTGTGCTTTCATGGAATTTGTTAACAAGAGCCAATTGCCCCTCTTCAAGCTCATCTCCATCATAACGGGTGGCGCTCCAGTGTTGCTAGGCCGTACCATTGGGTTTGCTGCATTGTTCGAACAAAGTGAATCTTTCCTGAACTTCCTTAATCATCGTCGTACAATTCACCAGCAAGCGCTGTGTGGGAAGATGCGACGGATGTTGCGATAAAGATGGGGTGTTGCGTTCAGGCCAGCGGTCTACAGAGGAGATTATTGCATGCTCAGTTGGAGGAGACGGGTGCAGAACACACAGACCTGCTGCTGCACCCGGATGTTAGATAGCTAAGCAGAAGTAAATGTTCGGCAAGACTCACTGAGCTGTTGCCTGAAATCAAAGATTTTCTGCAGCTTTCAAAACATGCAGAATATGCACAGCTACACGACTACCAGGGGCTTTTGGATTTAGCATTCCCCTCTGATTCCTGATTCACTTAGAGCTACAGGGTAAGGATGAACATGTCACCAACGCGATCAGTTGAGTGAACACATTTCAAAGCGAGCTACAGCTGCTGTCAGGGAGGCTGCAATGCCGTCACCTTTGGAACTTTCCCTACTTGCATTCAGAACTTCAACGTCGGGGCGAAGACTTTTTGTGCAGCTTGACAATAGCACATTACGAGGAGTTCAGAGCATCAGAATCCGACAACCGTCAGAATTTGACAAGCGTTTCACTGACTTTGCATCCATCAAGCCCATAGCCAGCTATCTGTGTTTTCCATTCGGTGCAAGTATTGATGTGGGTTGCAGTATCACTGTTCCACCTGGATAGCTCTGCTGCTGAGAATGAGACTCAGGTCACAAGTAGCCATACTTAGAAGATGTGCCTTGAACCTGACAGCACTTTCTCGATCAACCCGTTGTGCGAATCTGCTTTCTGTCATATGACAGTCATCAAGTCAAAGCACGGATCCACAATGACGATGACCAGCTGGTGGCCTGCTTGCAACCAACTCCTACTGCCCTGACTACGACAAACTAGCTGCCTCCTCCCTATTTGGACTAGTAGATCACGGTTGACTTGCAACTTTAAAAGTAGATCTTAGTTCAGAAAAGGTTGGGCACCCCTGCTCTGAATGTTCACAGATTAATATTGATTAATACATATTCATGTACCAGGTTCTGGATAATGTGTGTGTGTCTGGGGGGAGGGGGCATCATTAATCTGAATTTTATTAATTTTATGATAGTCTATATCCTCTTGTCATTACAGGGACAGTGCTTAGTCTCTCTGACTCTGATTCAAAACGCATAACATTACCAAGCTAAAGATATAATATGGAATAATATCCAGGCTAAGCTTTGTACAATAACCCCCTGGACATTTGAGACCGTTGGACCATTAATTGAAATTAGATCTTAATAAATGACACTAAGAATGAAAAATTAGTTCTCAAGTAGTGTGAAGTAAGAATGAATGGGCGCGTGCAGTCTTCCCTTGGATAACATGTTATTATCAGAGCAACAGCGAGGTCACCTTTATTCATCATGATAATTATTTACAGTAATTATGCCAAATATCAAAGGAGCGCTTTGTAACTGTTCTCAGAGAAAATTGATTCCTCACACAGAATTACTTCAAGGGTACTAACACATTTTCTATTTTGCATACAATATGGAAATAAAAAAGTCCAACCTCAGTTACGACTGGCACTCATGTGGTGGTTCTCATCACTGTTTTCATATTGATTATTTTTTACTTTTTATTCAGTATGCTTTTGCCTTGGAGAAAAAATTATCTCAAGGTGACCGAATGTTAATAATAATTATCATAAGTCATAGTTATAGCAGCTTTATAGAACAACCTTACAGAATGTTTCAAAAGTAAGACGCATCAAATTAATCAATACAACAAATCGAATGGTTACCATGAGATTAATTTTAAGGAATTCTCTAAAAGACAGTTTTACACAGCCTGAGGACCTTGAAAGGGTTGTAACAACTATTTTAGAAATACAGTACAGCACATTTACTGAGCTTGAAAACATTTCCTCTTGAGGATATTCACAAACACACAACACAGTTAAAGAACAGTGACTTCAAATCGTGTTTGTACAGTGGGAGTCAACAAATACAACAAGCTCAGACTGTCGGCCAGTTCTTGTAAAATATTCCTTCATGTTTATTAATAGACGCAGTATGAATGTGTGGGTTTATTTTCTCACATCATGAATGTTCAAACTATTAGCAGGCTTTTGTCCATTGTGTGACCTGTCGCTCCAACTGCGTTTTGGTCATTATTTTTACGTGTCTTCTTTGGTTTGTACTGTGAAAAAATTCCACAATTCTCACAGTGTGATATGTGTGTATCACACTGTATGTCATATGTGTGTATCACACTGTATGTCATATGTGTGTATCACACTGTATATCATATGTGTGTATCACACTGCATGTCATATGTCGAAAAGGCAGTTCAATACGCAGGCAATGACACTTTTGTGAAATCTTTTGGTAAATAGTATGTTCCTGTCTCTGTTTCATAGAATTTGATAGTGATTTTCCATTTCCTTGCAACATCCACGTTGCCTTTTCCAACTTTTTTAGATTTGTACAATCCTGATGACTTGAGATATTTGGATGATTCCTAAATTTATTGTGTCAGTAAGAAGCATACACCCATGGACCGACATGTTTCCAAGTATTAAGACCCTTCAGGCCGGATATCTAAATGTTATCCAAGGTCAATAAATTGCAATGATAATTCCCTGGCCAAGTATGTGTTTTGGCCAGTGGAGAGCAGTTCACTCTTCATGAGTTGGCAAGCTGTAGCTGCTAAGGGCATTTCTCAGTTCAGTCTGTTTTCCAGGTAAAATGGCTTGAAACGACATAAAGACCCAACAGTTATGCAAGAGAAGACTGGTGATTAATTTGGTGTACTTGCTCATTAGCTCAAGGACTCTTGGGTTCAGATTATATAACTCTAAACTTTGCTCAACTACTTGAACTTTGTACTTACACTTGATCTGAAAATAAGCAATTGAAACTTTTTAAAAGTAGACTGTTAAAGCAAAGGCTGCTGCTGTTTAATAAATAGTATTACAATGCCAGTTCAGTCATTTCCCTCTCGAGATTTTACCACATTGATTTAAAAAGGATTGTTTTTCAAGCACACACAGGCATTGTAAACACCAAAGACAACTAAAAGTCCTCCAAGTGCTGCTCCTCAGACCGAACAGGATCACCCAACCAACATCGCCATTGTGAGTCAGCAGTCAGACTCCTGTGGATAAGATGACATTATGTAATGATTATACATTGTTGCAGAGATCTATCATCATGCTGTTTGGATGCAACATCCTGACACTTCACATGTTTCTGTTTCTTAGTCCACGGAGGCCTGAATTACAGAAGAACATTGAAGTCGGTCATTTGACATCATTTTAATCTGAAAAAAAGCTTCATTTAATCAGACAACCCCTGTGTATTGTTTGCGCTGTCAGTCACCACTGCCTGGAAGTAAAACCATATCACAGCCTTTATTTTATCAGGTTAAATGATCTAACTCATCTCACGTCATGGGACTCAATTAGTCTTTAAAACCTCATCATTTTGATCAGAATTTTCTTCCAACCTCAATAAATGAAAATCTTAGTCCAATCTTGTTTTACTGATTTTTTTTTCTCATGCTTATAATTGTATTGGACTTGCTCATAATATATCAACTATGCAGACATGAAGAAATATTTTTAAAACTGTATTCTGCGGACATATGGGGAGGCAACTTTATATTCCTTTCCTTTTCCTTCTAGAACGTCAGGTAGCCTGAAGATCAACAACTTTGCAGAAAGGTCATGATTTGCATTCTCAAACAAAACCTAATCACATAAAGATGAGAACACATTGGTCTTCATTCTTGCCAAGTATTCAACGACTTCTTTGAAATTTAAATATATGTATGAGTCTTTTTATACATAACTACAGTAAATAATATGCGTCATATTGTGTTGCTTTAGTGAATTATCCGGAGAGCTACTTAAATGGTAACACAGATATAAAATTGCACGGCCAATACACAGGGGCTTACGTGTCCTTGATTCGGGTCCAATTGGAAAAATGGAATGAAAAAGGCCCCGCAGGCACTTAATATATAAACAAATGTGGGTGTAATGGCATGTTACTCAGTTGCAAAGAAACTAGAGTGAGTGACTAGGGACTGACCTTCTACCCGTTTTAGGTGTCAACAGAGAAAGAGAGTATTGCAGAGAAGGTGAGTCAGAGGGATTCTAGAGCAGTTTAACTAACTCCCACTAGTATTGTAAGTGGTGGGAAGACCAAACCTCCGTCACCACGCAGATGTGGTTTAAATACAGGACGTTTCTTGGGCACTCACACTGACGGTTGCAGAAGAGTGGATTATCATGGTTCAGAGCACACCAGTACGATAGGGTTTCATTAAGTTTGTGTCCACCAGTATAATTAAATATAAAAAAGATGCTAAAATGAATTATTTTTAACCATTTTTCACTGCACGTTGAATGTTCTTTCATCCGTCGAACTGAACCACAATTAAATATGAAATAGTTTTACATTTTTTTCCCTCATGTTTTGAATGTTTCAAACATGGGTTATTCTCATTTCCCTTGATTGTATACATCACAGCACGCCCTCACCATCAACAGTGCTGATTCATCCTTCCTTATGGTTTAGTCATATCACAGGAGGGAAATGTATTATTAGAAGGAGATATGTACACCGTGTAGCTGTGTGACAGTTATCATTAACAATGCAACGAAGTGTCAGACACCCAGATGCACCCGACCAGGAGCAGAGTCCCCGTGTGGTTTGTTAGCAGGCATGACATGTGAAATGTCTGCAGCTTGAAGGGAGAATATTTGGCATTTGTGCATGTGGAGATCTCATGATCTTTCCGACTTTTATGCCTGTGGATTCAAGAACATGGCATGCTCAGTTTCAGTGAGACTCCCCAGCTAATGCTGTTTTTTTCCCTCTTTTATTTTCATCTTTGTTGGCTGTGGTAATGCTCAAGAGACCCGAGGCCAGAACTACGAGGCGAGTTCAACATACCCGGGGTATGTTTTTGTTATCTGGCTTAACCGACGGTAACAACAGTGATCCTGCTAGGCGCTCCTATGATGGTGGCTATCAGCTCGCTAAATCAACCCAGATTTCTCAGTCTGGCTGCAAGCATGTTCACATAAAAGCAGTGAGCTGTGTGCAGCATATGACCAATCACAAGTCTCCTGGCAGTAGAACCAACTATAGTTAGGAGATAAATATAAAGAACTTAAAGACTAATCCCGGCTAAAAGTAAACAGCTGGAAGATGCTGGAAAGACAGTGAATGTGTGAATAAACAGGCACTGTCCCATCTAAGGCACGAGCAGATCTCATTATAATTACATTCATGTATTGTATGCAGTTATTGTGTTGCTTAGATGTATTCTATTAGAAAAGTGTACTTTATTCATCCCCTTGGAGTAATTAACTTACCAGCTGCAACCCCGGCCACATGAAACGGACTTGGAAGCAAATAAAAAAAGTATGAAACGGACGGATCAAGGGCACTCTGTCAGATTTTGAATGTTTACAACTCTCACACTCCTCCCCCACGACCACCGAGCTCCTCCCCCTCGACTTCATGCCCTTTGAAATCCCTTAGATCACGCCACATTTGAAACGCGGGTCCGATGTTGACTCTGGTTTTATCACGGGCACCGTCGCAATCTTTCTATTTTCCTTATTTTCCACGGGTGTTTTCTTTTCCTTGGTTGTTTTGGACCTCCTCATTTCGGTTTTTAACCGAGGAATTGGAAGCTTGTTCCTACTTCCCCCTGCCTCCCCCCTGTGCGTGCTGATTGGACAGGAAGACCCGGGCTTTGTTGATATTTTGCAAAACAAACAACAGGCTCCACGTGCATGTAGAGGCCCTTTTTTTTTATAAAACCGGATGATTTATGTTGTTCTATCGGAGCATAGTGTCGGCTTCAGTGAATATGATAAAAAAAATGTTGCCGACTGGGACTTTAAAGTTGTACTTTTACGAGTTATATTTACAAGAAAAAAATGTCAAATTTACAAAAAGAAAAATGTCAAATTAATGAGGAAAAATATAATTGGGTATTGTGCCAAAAAAGTGTGGATAAAAGAACAAATAACAAGAACTGTCCCTGCAATCTCTTGAGCTGTGAAAGCCCCGGGTCGCATCGGTCAACGCCACAAAATTATAATCTGATTTGTTTATCTACTGCAGGCATCTAACACGACAAGTGAGGTTTTTTTCTTGCAGATTTATGACTTCCCACATGACACATTTATTCAAAGGATATTAAATTGTTACCATAGTTTTAGATGAAAACAGTTTCACCTAAATCTTTCAATCAATTTCTAACATTACACAATCCTGAGCTTTCAAATTCTATGAATTAATTGTAACTATTTTGACTTAAAAAGTATTATTCTGAGATAAATTAACTTTGATATCCAAACTTAAACCATTAATAAACATTAAATCTAATGTCAGATCAACTCAAATTGCTTCTTCCCTGCTTTCTAGTTAATTAAAGTGAGTTTCAATTAATTGGAACTTAAATCAGCTTTTTAGATACTGTATTAAACTAAGCTATATGAAACTTTTAAATTTAACAACCCTTTTTTTATAGTTAAACTTCATCATTATACATGAGCTCAGTCTAAACAGTCTAGGACTGTGTGGGATTGTTGACAATGGAGAAGAAATGTCGTTCCGCACTCGGTAGCGCACCATCGCAAACGTTTGTCAGTCAACAGTTGCCGTGGGTAAAAAAGCCCACGCAGAGGCTGAGACAATTTTTCCACAGATACACTGAATAACTATAGTTCCTTGTCCTTGACAAGTGAGGATGTTTGTCACAATTCAGATCAGCTGTTCAGGAATGGCACATTTAATACAAAGTACATTTGTTATCAAGTTTTATTTTTGAATGACAGCCAGTTCACTGAATTGACAGCAAACATAATAAATAGAGCAGATGTGCTTGTCTCTTGTCGCTTGTCTCATTTCATTTTATGTTTAACATCCCCGTTGGATAATTCAAAGCGAAGTAAGCCTCTTTCAATATACTGTAACACTATATTCAATTATAGGCTCATAGGCCAGATGATGTGGTGGACAAATAAATAGTTTCAGGGAGGAAGTAATGTGTCTGGGAATAATGCTGGGTACTCAGGATGATAATGTATACTAGTGTCCGTGTCTAAAAGTTATGAATATTTTGTTACAGTATGCAATCAGAACCTTTACATTAATCATTCATAGTCCTTGCGGCCCATTATTTCTGCCACTAAATTATTAATGCTTTGGACTGACTTTCTTCACATAATCAAGTAGCTATTGTTGGCTGCTATACGTTGGTCCAGTGAAGGCAGACAAAGCCATAAAATCAGACACTTAAGTACAACAACGTTCTGGTTTCTCCCTTTTGTCTGATTTATTGTATTATTTATATAAGACATCAGATACTGTAACTATCGGCCCAATGACCCAGCTCGTTGTCTCTTCTGTCTCCCCGTCCCCTGCCAAAAAAAAATCCCATCCTTCCATCTAGAGTTTTTCTTGGAGCTGCTGGACAATTCTGAGAAGTCTCTCAACAGCGTGTTCACACGGACGTACGGGAAGCTGTATATGCAGAACTCGGAGGTGTTCCAGGACCTGTTCACTGAGCTGAAGCGCTACTACACGGGGGGCAACGTCAACCTGGAGGAGATGCTCAATGACTTCTGGTCCAGGCTGCTGGAGCGCATGTTCCAGTTGCTCAACTCCCAGTACCACTTCACAGACGACTACTTGGAGTGTGTCAGTAAATACACGGATCAGCTGAAGCCCTTTGGAGATGTGCCCAGGAAGCTGAAGGCCCAGGTCACCAGGGCCTTCATCGCCGCCCGGACCTTCGTCCAGGGGCTCATGGTGGGTCGGGAGATCGCCAACAGGGTCGCTAAGGTCAGTTTTCATATTATTATCGTAGCTCTTTTGACTGTTGTGTTGCTCGGCTCATTAGTGATCATTTGCCGTTGTGTTATGGTTGAAGATTAAGTAATAAACAGATTAAGATTGTAACTGCCTGCAATAGATTGTGCCTCTTCTATACTGGGTTGTTTTCATGAGGCCATATATTATTCTAGTGCATATTATGTGATTATTGTAATGGACTCACGCACAAGAGAAACGAAAATATTTCATTAATCATTCATGCTATTTCCTGCTGTACATACTGTTCCATCGCACAGTACCGACCGTCCGTCTACCTACACATTCTTGAGTCTTAACTCTTTGAAACAACTTGTCTGGAATTAACATCACAGACGTTTAGATTAGATGGCGTCTGAATCATTTATCAAAAGAGCAAACGTTTTTCACTCCATAGATCTTTTTTTGGGTGCACTTGATCTCCGGCCAGTGCAAGACTTTTTTTTTCTTTATCTGACTGGTGGAGGATACAGTACACAGCACAGTATGCTGCACATTTCTGAAGAATCACCCGCGGACAGCAAATCTTTTCAAAAGAGAAGAGATTATAGAACCCCCATCCCCCCGAGATATCTGACGTGCTGCTGTTTGCAGTTTCTCATTTCTATTCTCTTTCTCTTACTATTTAGATATTGTTCATCAGGAATATTAGTGACATTTGTGCACGCTGAAAGTTCAATTTGGTGATATAATTAATGTTTGCTTTTGCGGGGACTTATGGTCTGGTTTGATAAATTGGTTGATTTGATTCTGATAAATATGTTTTTAGAGCATTATCAAACTCTGGGGATTGGAAATGTGTTTTTCAAGGCTAAGCGGATATGTTTTCTCATTCCATGTTCAACATAGAAAGTTATGCAACGGTTTTTCATCAACGTCTAAACTGTAAACATTATATAACCAAAGCTGTTGCTCGGCTTTATGAAAAGGATCAAAATGAAAAGGAATGACTCAACTAGTAGCCGAAGTTATTTACCTGTCATCGTTGTATATTATATATCATATTAAACTAAAAACAGACACGAAAACATTGTCATCAGCTTGATAAAATACCACCCTCCTCCTTTCACCTCTATCTTCACATAAATTTTGGGGATTATGTGAGTTCACATCATGATAATATGCACATATTATACAGCCATATCTTACCTCTGAAGAGTCAGTCATCCTAAATTGGTTATTATTGTCTGTTAGCTTACCACTGAGTTGGGGTTAAATGAGCACCTCTACATATCTGTCCCAGGCCCACGAAGCCCCCTCAGTCTGGATCAAATCCCATATTCCTCACTTCCTCATCAATTATGAAGCAGAGCCAGGAAACAGTGTGTCGTCGCTGAAGGCTGTCCGGCCGGGGAACAACCGCGCTGTAGAACTGGAGGTGAAAAGTTGCGTGACATGACGAATCACCTTGACCTAAGAATCACCCACATACTTGGACCACGTACTCCAAGTACGTCGTCTTGGAGTACGTACCAACTCCTCGCTCGTTAGGTGGAAGAGCAACACTGTGTACTTTGTGTTCAATTTTACATCCATAAGCAAGAAGGGTTTGTAGACTTTATGATGGAACACTAGATTAGTGTGGTTTTATAGCAGCCGTTTGGTCATTCAGCGCTTTGTGTGATTTCAGCAGATAATTTGTGGGCAAATGGTGAACATTTGGACAAACTGCTTTAAAGTGTCCCTCCATAAACCATCTGTCACGAGGGTCCAGGACTGTGCTTCACTTTTTATCCTGAGGCAGTGGTGGAAGATGTAGATACTTGACTAAAAGTACTACAGTGACAATGTAAAAAGACTCCATTTCAAGTCCAGCTATTAGATGTATAGTTAGTTATAGTCTGGAAAATCAATTAAATGTGAAAATTGAATTGTTGATGGAAATTATTGTTAATTGTTTTGTTAAATGTGTCATTGAACTATGGCTACAATAATATCATATCATTATATTCTAATATTTATGTTACCTTAAACTTCTACATTATTTTTGCTACGCACACTTACATTAAGCTAAATAGAAGGTGTGCATGGAGATGCCCACACAGAGGGCCTCTCACCTTGTTTTTATTATTCAAATTTAAACTGAGGGTGCAAAATATTGAACTGAGGGTGCAATGAGGGCCTTGTAGACCCGGGATGGTCTCTTCCTCTCTCTCTGGCCACGGTCACACATGCACTCAAGGCAAAATATGCAAGAAACTGCCGCACGTTTACCTCATCCTAACCTCAGTTTACCTCGCATACAAACCATCTCTGGTAACGCAGGGTTATTAAGATTACTGGGGAAAGTTTAGTAACACTGTTATTTATGCATAAGTATAGCTTCCTGGATCTTGGATTGATTCTTTTATACAATTTTCAGATGCAGATGGAATATGCCCAATTGTCAAGGAATTTTTAAAATTACCTCTTACTGAGCATTTCAATGATTTCTACGTCGACTAATACTGAGACGGAAAAATTATTAATGACCTCGGAACCACGTGGCCTTTTTTTTTTACCTTCCACTGCTGCTAATGTTATCATCAGTGATGTTTTATCTCATTCATTATATATAATGCAGTCTACATCAATCAAAAGCTTCTCAGTTGCTCTACTTTTTATTTCACCACTATGGAAAAACTAAATCAAAGCAAAAAATACCTGCAATAAAGGATTTTTTTTGTTTTCTTAATTTTTAATTAAAAAGGCCCACTGGCCTATGAGAAAAATGTAAATTATTATCCTGTCTCCGCCAAAGGTCTTTAATATAATTTCTATGTGAAGCGTTGCATACTGTACATGGCCCCTGGTGAATGGCTCTAACTAGCCACCGTCAAGACTCTAACTCAAATTACCAAATCAGTTGTGAAAACCAAGGGTTTTAAAATGACAAAATGTGCCTTTTATATGAAATGACTGCTTTCAACCATCTGTCTGTTCAATTTTCCGCATTGCTTTAACACAGGATGGTGCACTGATGATGATGAGCCGTACATAATTACTGCTAACAGGCAGCTCTGCATGCAGTCAAGTCGGAACAGGAGAGATATCAGTCCATAAAATGGGATTGCACTCGACTTGGACTGAACAGTTTCCTGGACCCCGATCCAGGATTAAGAGTAGAATCTCTCTGGATTACAGTTTATGATGACCATTAAGAGTTTTATCCTGGGGGTACTTAAAACACAGTCCAGCCACATTAAGACCTGCTCAGAGAAGATTGCAGGGATTTGGACCTTTTGAAAGGTTTAAAGTTCGGGCATTTAGAGCACTTATCATTCACTCTGCATGCGCACGGGAAGCCACCCTAGTTCACTGTGCATATTTAGTCAGGATGATGGAAGGAAGGAAGGTATTTTGTACCGGGGGATTTGTTTTTCTCGATGGCTTACACTGTCATGTTGATCTCATTATGCACTCATTTCCTACCACAAACTGTCAGATAATATGACATTAAGCTCCGAGGCAGTTTCTAATCTTTACACAACATTTACCTTAGATTAATGCTCTGTCAGACTGCTGACATGTGAGAATATCGGGATCAGTCACAGAGGTTCCCGTAGGTTTTTCTGACTTCCTGTGTGTCTTTTTTGTCTTTTATATACTCAGTGTTCAAATCAGTTTAGCCCACTCACTGTCAGAGCAAAACAGCAAACTGAGTACAGTAAGTGCATTCACTTACTGCAAGCACAGAACAACGGTGTCACTCTGAGTCACTTTGAATTTAAAACAAAAATAATTGAGATGGAAACACAAAGAGATGGCTTACACAACACTTGTGGGTAGAGGTTTTTTATTTAATAATAACCAAATTAAATTGAATGAAACCTTCATTCACTAGTCATATACAGATTTGTTTTTCTAGTTGATATACAAATAAGCAAACTGTGACCTTGAATGCTGTTATCAATGAAACGAGAAATAAACCATTTTCTATTGGTGATGTTTTTTTCGTTCCCTTTCTGTAGATGCCTCTCCATCATCCATTTATCTGTTACAATGTATTAGAGCTGTCAGCAGCTCCTCTATTTCCTTTGTGCAATGCATTATGAAACAATAGTGTCCTCACAAATCAATATTTAGTTTGCACACTGACTTTTTGAGTATGCTACGCTTTTGTACAACTCAAGCTCTTAAATCAAAGGAAATAGTGTTTTCAGATGTTTTTTGCTCCAATATTATAGACACACAACAGCAGGTAGCAGCACAAACCATGAAATAATGGTTTTAATTGGCAAATTTTAGTGATCACGTTCAGCCAATAATTTATGTGTTGTAGCTTTGGATTCCTATGAAATATAGCAGCGATGCAACAATTAGTTGATTTATCTAAATGCAGCACCATCTCTGGTTTCAGATTTTCCAATGTGAGCATCATCCTGTATCTTGTACTCGAGAAAGTCTCATGATCAAGTGCGTTGGATCATGAACATGACTATGAAATAAACCAAAATATCCATTGTTGATCACTTCAACTCACTTTACTGAAGTCAAGATTTAATGAAAAATGCCTTTTTAGCCCTGTTAGATCACATCCACGGTAATATTATGCATCTATTCAACAGTATGTGCAAAATAATGGAACAAAATAATCTAAAAATGTTATTTTCTGCCTTTGAACCAAAACATGAAGTGTGCTGTGAAAGCAAGTAACAACCAATTTTGACCAATAATTTCATGACGTCCTTCCATCAGGCTCAAACCTTAGTGAAAGGACAGTGTGCCTCATACATACTACATTATAAGCCTGCTCACTTTTTAGCAGTCCAATCAAATACGAAGGGTTCAAATGAAATCTACACTGCTGCAATATTCTGTTAAACATGTCACAGTACAGAAGCCAAAGAAGCTCTAACTTCTGTTTTGCTGGGACTTTAAAAGCACTTTCAGAACCTCATCAGGTTAAATGCATGACTGCTGATGGCGTCACCTCCTGTAGGGCTCCAATTGGGTTGGTTTCAATATTTTTTTTAGTTGAGTTGAATTAAGTAAAGACAATTACAAAACACACAATAGGTATAAAACATAGTTATTTTATCAACAACGTGAATAAGTATTACAGCGTCCGTTATTGCAGTGTCCTCATAGAGTCTCGTGTAGTTCAGGATCTGTATTTGTGAGGAATATGCTGAACTACCAGAAAGTGGACTAAAACAATTTGACAGCAGATTGTGCTCAGGGCAGATTCTGTGATCTCCTCCATAAGAGAGTATGGTTGATCCATGTTTCTCAGCCGAGGCCCACTTCTACAGACAAACTCTCCCTCCCTCCCTCCATCCCACTACTTGTCTGTCTCCTTCTATCTCGCTGGCTCACAGCTCACACAGCTTGCTGGGGATAAGGCCTCAGCCTCAGTGCTGTGACGGCAGATGGCAACTGGCTCAAAAAGGTTGGCACGTCATCGGGAAATGTGCTGCACCAAAGATGTCCTTTTTAATTAAGAGATTTTGATCTGTGGTGAACTGCAGAATATTTGAAAAAAAAAAATGAAAGACAGCATGTGGTCTGAAATACAAAGACATGATATGAAAGGATAATAAAGATATATACTGTGTACATCCCCCTATGCTCTTCAATTTCATACAGGACACTTTTAAGAGATATAGACTCAGTCAGTCTGATGCTGAGTAGGAGGACATTAACTACAGGATGAAAAATGTCCAAAGTTTGGGGAAATATCCATCCAATTCTGTATGAAACGCTCCCGTAATCAGTCGTTTAGGTCTGATAAGATTATTTTCAGTCGTTTTTTGTGCTGAATTAATTACTTTCAACACATTTATGAAACGCTTTCCTGTTAAACAAGCTTTAAAGTGGTGCTTTCGTCTGACTATTTGTGTAGAAGCTCAGTTTTACAGATCTACAGATAAGTCAACAAAGTTGTGTATTGTATAGTGACGGCCGTCTAAGAACTTCTTTGGTGGAGGACGGCCATAGAGAATATCTGTGTAATCTAACAGCTAGTGGAAATATGTGGTATCAGTTGACTGTGTCAAGGCGGATCACGTCTTCTGACTACTTTTTTGCACCTTGCCTTAAAGTGTGTGGTGCCACATCTTTATTTAACAAGCACTTAGAGAAGGTTGTCAGCGCGGATGTTGTGACATTTGTTCAGAGGTTTCTTGGCAGCCCTGCTGACATTCAGGTTGGGCTGCAGACCTTCAGAGTCATATGGACACGGGGTGAGTGCTGTGCTTTAATCCAGGAGGTGCCACGGCGGATGGATAAAAATATATTGTATGCAGGTCTTGTACCCACCAGAGATGCTGAATGGCCCACTGTGCGCCGCTACTCGTCATCGAGCAGCACGGCCTTGGCTTTTAACATGTTTGCACTTGTCGAGGTAAATCAAAGAAACAGCCCTGGAGCTCCAGACATGCCACAGAACATGGTACATGTCAGGGGGGATCAACGGTCACCAGGCCCACCAAGTACTGCTGCGTCGCCTCGCCACGACACAGCTGCGCACACGCGGATTATCCTGTCAGGCTCAGACGTTCATTGATTTGACAGCACGTTATTTTAGAGCAGCCTCTCTGGAATCGTGTTTCGCTCCATCTTACATTTAACATGGCGGGTGGAGGGAAAGGAAAGTTTACAGAGACGTGATAAGCGAAAGCACAAAGCCTTGTAGAGTGTGTTTTGTCGCCAATCAATGACAACTATCATGCAGACACTGCCAAATTGGTTACAGCCTGAGACATTAATATTCGTCTCACGTTTACCCATTTGTGTATCTTAAATACCATCTACATGTATTGTGAATTAGCATGTTAATGGTTTACAACAGCAAATATATTTTAGTAATCTCCATCTATTTGTGGCGCTGGGCAATGTGTCGCCACGATTTCTGTCCATCCGTCTGTACATACTTATAAGTAAGTCCATCTCCTTCTTGGGAAGGGCATCATCTCAGGAATTCCTTGAGAGAATTTCTTCAAAGTTATGGTCAAAAATACATTTGTGAAGAAATCATGAGCTAATTATGACATCCTACCTTGTAGGGTAAACTGATGACATTTTGGACAGACAAGGATATAAACTGCAACATGACTGCTTGGCGAAGACATAAAACCACGTGGATTCTAGTTAAAACCACTACAGAAAGCAATAACACACGTATCCCTTTACTGATTTACAGGCACATGTGATGAAGTAGATCTTAAACTTAAATGTGCCTTACTTCATATTTCTTCTTACATCTGATGATATTATTTAAAAAAGCATTACCTGGTGTCAGTGCAGCAGAAGGTTAATGTATGAAGGAAACCTTCTGTGAGCTTATTCCAGCCGATGCTATGAATCCTCTCCAACCTTAAAGAATTCATTTCATTTGGATTGCAAAAAGAAATAGGAGAAGTTGCTCCACAGACGTTTTGGTGCGACCAGACACATGTTTCTGTTGTTGGCAGATGGTAGTCTGATTGGCTCAGTGACGGATCACTCATATTGCCATTGACACTAATGGCTGTGGAATTGAGTGGGGACACTGGGGCACCAATGCAGTCTTACATCCTTGTCCAATCAGTGCGAAGCAACGCAGCCTGTCACAATAATTATGACAGAACTATTGAGACATTTTTTTGGCGAGAGACTCGATGTCCCACTAGTGTTCCCCTTGATTGGCCTTGGTGGCTCGCAAAGTCATTGTCATTTCTCACAACTTCATTACTTTGTGGCACAAAGCAATTTCCATCTTCTGTGCTCTTCCCACTCTGTTACTCCTAAAGGGAGTTCACGCCATATGTGCATGACAACACCCTGTCGGATAGACAAGGTGATGTCTTTCAAGAGTGTCTTTTAGAGTTATCTCCCAGTGTGATGGCGAGCTCCACTTTATTATAACGCTTTAGTTATCTTGGATATGTCTTATTGGTGGTTAGGGATTCAGGTGAGTGTAATGGCTACCGACTGTGACCTTTTTATGGGACGAAATGAAGAGTGCTTGCTTTATTATTGCTTGGGTTCATTGCATTTAAAATCCCACATTTCCAATCCTCAATAAAGTTACCGCTCGCATCAGGAGTCTGGCTGAGACGCTGACTGCATCTTCAAGCTGCGTCTTTTGAAGCAGCAGGCTAATGAGTAGGCTGCTGTTTATGCATCACTCTCATTTGTAAGGGGAGCATTTCTCTACAAAACACTCTACAGTATAACTAAGCACATTCAAGCACATATTCTATTAGGGTACTGCACTTAAGTAAAACTACTTATACAACTATGTAGAAATATGGCATAATGTCATTTTTAATACATGGAAGGTTTATAAAATATGATGCTCAAGTGTAGATTACCAACAGTATATCAAATGTGCTTCATCTCGGCCAACTATAACTGTAAAAAGCTGCTTACACATGCATAGGTAGTTGTAAATCAAACCATAGTCATAGTTTTTTATGCATTATATATTACAGTGGTGGAAGAAATACACCGGAGTCTTGCTGTTAATTATAGTTCTTAGACAGAAAATCGGAAATCATCAAAAATCGTAATCGGACGGTCAAACTTTTAAAAAATCGCTTTTGAAATTGGTGAAGAAAATTACAATCGATGCATCTTTAGGACTTCAAGTTGAAATGGACTATTTTCATATTACATTGTTGCTACTTTTACTTTAATTAAAGGCTCTCAAAACTTCCCCCACACACCGACACGCACTCAAACACATGCTCTCCATGCGGTGTCATCATAGCACTTAAACATCAGATGACTAGATCAGTGTTTTAATCTCACTCTGGATCTGAGGAATCCCACGGCCCGGGCCTACACTCAGCCTGCTGTGAAATATTTCATCCACTCAACTGTAAATAAGTACTAACAAGATTATCAGATTACCCTTCATCCAGGGCATATACAGCAACCGCTGGGCATAGTAGCTGCAATGATGTAAGAGTATCCCTTTAAGATAATTGCGTTAGTAGGCACCATTTTAATGCAAATTCACCAAAATGCTCACAAAGCTCAAGGGCATCTTAACACATTTTTTCTATTTGCAGTATGAAATGTATTTCTTTGCTTGCCACTTAAATTCCACACAGAATGTAAAGAGTGTAGATGTTTCCTCCATGTCTCTCAAGGCAGTCTAGAAACTGGGACAACTTTAATTGAATTGACAGAATCAGATTAATTCAACTGAATATATATATTATTCTCGTGAATAAAAAGGTGGAAGAAAAAGTATGACCGTATTAAATTGAACACAATTGTAATTTGCAATGGTTTACTGATGTTGAGTAGATGTGTTATAGGCCAGCTATATTCATTAGACTCCTCTTTAAAGCTGCCATAATTTATACCAACAGCATAACAGTGAATTTATCAAGGGAATATATTCCAAAGTCATCCTGTCAACTAATTTATGTTTTATGATAGTGGTTTAAACTGGATTTAATGCCCTTGCCCAGGTGACTGGGTGGGGCTGAGCCAACAGAGAAAACAAAAGGGACAAGCTCTCCCTTTCTTTATAGTCAACACATATATTTGTATGCAAATTTGCCTGTGGAATAAGATGATTCAAATAGCTTGATAGGAAAATGTTATCTTTAATCTTTGGGCTTTGAGTCGTTGATGGGAGAGAGGGAACGAGAGGGGAAGCGATTGCTGGAGAGATGCATGAGGGTGGAGGTGGAGGAATCTCACTTATATAGAATAGTGAATCGCATGTCGCAGTCAGATTTGACTCGTGGCTTTTTATGTGTTATCCTGTTGTTTTTCAAAACCAAAACTATAATGACGGTACAGAATCTAAAGATTATCGAAACACGTGGGCTGTGTAGTTCAAGCACTGTAAATCAGTTAATGAACGAATGGAAGGGCAAAACCTCATTTGGTGTTGGCTGCTTTTATAATCCGCTCACAAATTATTGCACGCTTTAAGAAAATGCAACATTGATGGAATCGTGAAGTGTGTAATTGCAAGTGAAAAATGACTTGGGGAAATAAGAGGCGCGGCGGTCCAAAGCAAACCCTGCGATGGCATGTGCTTGGTTCTGTGTCTCCCTGCCACCTGCCCGTTCCTTCTGTCTGTATGCTGGTGTCTTGTCTGCTCTGCTCTCTCTATCTCTTTCATCTCTGTCTGTCTTTTCTTGGTGTTTGTTTCTCTGCATGTTGGCGACCTTGGCTTCCCACACAGCCAGTTCTTTCTCTGTTTGCCAGTTAATGTTTTACATGAAATGTAATGACTGTGAAAGGTCCATAAATATAATAATAATATATAATAATAATACTAAATAGCCCTGTTTAGCATCGGCAAACAGTACATTAACCCTTTGATAACGCATTATAATGTGGAGCATCTGGAAGAGGAGTTTGGTGTTAAAGCAGATTATGGATGACAATAAAGTAAAACACAGTTGTGATAATATGAAATAGGACTTCATAGGAGAAGTTGTAATTGTGATAAATGCTTTGCAGTAATAAACACATGTTCTCATTTTCACAAATGCTAAAAGGTGCGTATTTTGACCCATTTCTGAGTGAGATCGTTCAGGCAGGCGGGATTCAGCTTCATTGATGGATGACTGTCATGATATTATGGGTTGAAATTGGTTGCTACTAAAAAATAAATAATATATATATATATATTTTTTAATTCAAAGAAAATATTATTTTGGTATACACTGTTAAATATGTGCACAATATGCCTGGTATGTGATCTAAAAAGGTTAAAACAGCATAATTAATTTCAGTTTCTCTTTAAAGTACTAATTTGGTTTTGGCAACTAACTGAACCGATTTTCCTTAGTGCAGAAGGAAACAAAACACACACACACACACACACACACTCATTTGGTCTTCTTTATATTTGTCTAAACTTATACCACAAAGCCTGGCACTTCAATGTTTTCCGGGCATGTCAGCTGTGAAACGTGTGCAATCAGATGAACCTTGTTTGTGAAAAAAAATCCCATACCCCATAACCACACACCCAGACTGATATAAACAATTTACGCAAATACCAGTGCATGACACGCAGCAGTGGAACTGACAGCTAGCAACCTAGTTTAATGGCCTTCTTACAAACTATCGCGTGATGTCAGTGGCAGATTGCAAATGTCAGAGATGGTTCATTCCATCCTTGTTGCTTGCTGCAAAGCAGCAGTGGATGGAAACACACCGATAGTGTATGTCTCTGTCTTCCCCTCCCTGTCTCGTTCTCCTCCTCTACCTCGTTGTACCAATGACATCAAAGAAAGACTGCAGTGTTCAAAACAATGTAGTGTCAGAGATGTTGCCATGGAGCTACAGAGGTGCACTGATGTTTTCTTTTTTTCAGATTCATATCACTTTTATCTCCTGGATTTTCATCACCAGACTCCGTGTTGTCTGTCTCTGTTTATTTCTTCCAGCAGTATTATGTTAAAATTAACATGATAACTATGACCAAACGCAAAATGAGTATTGAATAAATCTTTCTCCTTTATTGTTGTGGGCTCTCATGTCGCCGACGCTAGTGGCCTTCATGCTAGTGTGCTGGTGTGTCTGCAATTACACCACCAGAATGCAATTCATGCCATAATGTTAAGTTTCTTTGTGTGCTTCAAACAATGGCGACACTTCTTCGCTGAAACTGAGCAGATAATGTGTCACGAGTTGGAGCTGGAGCTTAGCTGGGGCTAATAAATGTAAAAATACTTGCTTTTACTCAGAAAGAGCAGCTGGAAAAGCTGTAGGAAGGAATGCAATGCTTCCAAGTGGACTCAGGTTGCATCGCCACAACATGTAGTCATGGTGGAGATGCACTGGATCAATATAAAATCAAGATCCAGATCGAATCAAGATGCTGTTACTGTGTTGCCAATGTCTTGCCTTAAATGTCAGAATCATTTTTTAGCGCACTGTTTATCTTTAAAATGAGAAAGAATTGGACCCGGTCACTAGAAAAAAAGTAAACCCAAAACCAAACACTGCCCACCAGCTGGAGTAAACCGGACCATGTGGGTTCCACCATGTCCTTGCGTTTGTTTGCTGGGTACGGTGTCGCTCCACCATTATAAATGGCGAGGTGCACGTGAGGCTACAGGAAGGAATGCAATGCTTCCAAGTGGACTCACCAGCCGTCTCCGGAGTGTGTGCTGGGCAAAATCTAAAGTCAAGCATGAATACAGGGGCTGACAGGCCAATTATCAGATGTACTCTTCGTTCTGCATCCCCACCTCTGAAGGGAAGCAGATGTGAGAATCCTGTCGCTTTCACTCAAGCCAGTACAATGACATTGCACTGCAACAACAACAAAAAGGCACAGCCTTCACAAAGAATCGGGACAGAAAGAGTTGTAAACATCGTCTTGTCATACAGTTTAATCTGGTGGGTTTTCACATTTCAGGCTCGGGAAGATGTGGTGTAGTGTGGAGATTGTTTGTCAAAAGTTGAAACGCTTCTGACTTTCTCCGCCCCCTAGACTTTCAATTGGGAATTGCATTCTTTCCTATTGATGTCTTGTTTCTGTGGAAACCTCACAATGATCTGTAGAAACATAAAAATGTTATAAAAAAAATGTGGTGTGCAATATTCCTGTTTTATGACAACTTCTCTCTCCCTTTTAGGATCATACAGCACGTCCTAAAACCATTTTTCAAAGATTGAATGCACTTAAAACGACCTGACATAACTCAAGAACGTCTCTTTGCTTCATAGGTGAATGTAGTTCCAGCATGTGTCCGAGCCTTGACCAAGATGCTGTACTGTCCGTACTGTCGCGGCATGCCTGGGCTGAAACCTTGTCACAACTACTGTCACAATGTTATGAGGGGCTGTTTAGCGAACCAGGCAGACCTAGATGCTGAATGGAACCTCTTCATCGGTAAGAAATAAAAGATTCTGATTCAAATGGAGTGCCCTTGCACCTGTTTCTCACTTCTGTCTTTGTAGTGCCTGTCTGCCTGTGAGCGCACTTGTACTTCTGAGTCTGCATGTTACTTTTCCAAGGCAGTGTCTTTGAATAGTCTCTGTGGGAATTCAGTAGGATGTGCTGTGTTAGATTCAGCTTTAAAGGATTTACAGAGACAAAACTGAAATCTTATTTGTGCAACCATTCCTTCTTTTTTTTTTCTGTCTGAAATGTTGTTTGCTGTTGCTAGAACCCTGGCATGGTGCTTAAAGCTCTGGTCCCTGCTGTTTGGGATTGATAAAGGAGAGCAGATTCTAGGCAAACACATTTTCTATAGTGTTTCCAGCTGAGCTCGGTGAGTAATATAGCACTTGGGTAAGGCTGTAAGTAGCTGGATGCTGTAAGCCGCCCTGTTAAATGGATACCAAGAAGGCACATAGAGTGTTCCCTCTGGATCTTTTGTAGGCCAGTGCTTTATTTGTTATGTACCCCAATCCCATCCTCCCACCCACACTAACAGGTTTTATTTTTTTTTAAATGGGACGCTGCTTTTAAAAAAAAAAAAAATTTAAGAGACATCCCTGAAGACTGCGTGTCAAGTGAACTGCACTTCTAAGCTTTTGGCTGTTTTGTGACAGGCCTGTCATTTGAGAAACCATCAGATGACGTACCGCTTGTTCTCTCCGATGGCATGTCTGCAGTCTCAGATCAACACAGGCCCCTATGTGCTGAATGAGATGTCTCACAGCTTTATGACATGTGTTAAAAAGTTAGTGTCTTGTTCGGTTGTGAAGAGGCAAATCTATTGCCGCAAAGGGACGCTCTGCTTGACAGTAATGGGAAAAGCTGTTGTTGCAACAGAATGATGAATCTGGTTAGACAAAAATGCCCTTGGGGTGTAAAAAAAAAAGTGGATTTTTAATTTTCAACCATTTTTTTTAGTCCAGACGTTGTTTTTTTGGTTCAGAAAGACAACGTTGATGGTATTATAATTAGAAATGTAGAACCCAGGGGATGTTTATTTTCACCATGAAAGACTTGTTTTTTGATGGCTACTGACATTTTGTATTCATTATCTGTTGCTAAAGAACTTCGATTTGCTTACCATGCAGCTTGCAGGAAATATTGATTTACCTTTCAGAGACAATTTCTAAAAGTATCGTAGGTCAGTTCTCGCCACCAGAGCACATCTATGCATTATAGAAATGTATGGATTGAGCCTGTACACAGTCTGTCATTGCCATCTCTTCAAATCATCACTTACAGGCGAGGGTTAGATTAGAGGCACAGGCACAAGAACCCTCAATGACATTTACATTAGGACTTTGTTCATGCTTAAATGTCACCTTTCATTGGTTTATAAGACCACAATAGAAAAGGAAGTCAAGGCTTCATATTTTGTTTTAAGCTTCAAAATCGATGTAACCTTTCTAAATCTGGCTGAATCAGGGACACATTTTTATTTATTTATTAATTTTTTTGTAAAATTGTCTAAATTAAAACCAGAGGTTTTTTCTCTCTAAAGAATTTGAACTTGTTTCATTCTTACTTAAAGGATGTATTTTTGGGAGAGCCTTCTAAAGATAAGACACCCTAAATAAAACAAAATAAAACAAAGCAGACATGTCGATATTGTATTTAGCATTATAAATGTGTTATTACATTTGGTTAAACATAGTAAATTAGTAAACAGATCAGGATTAATCACTCATTGCTTTACCATGAAAATAGATACAAGCTGTCTCTGCTGAAAATGTGAGACAGGGAACAGTTGCAACAGTTGCCTATTGGGCTGTGTATTGGCATGCAGACACTACATGAAGTGGTGGTCCTCAATAACAGATACATACTGTTCCAGCCTCCATTTATCTGGACATAAAAGTAAATAGTAAATGTACCTAATAAGGTATTGAAATCAATGTAATGTTAAAAATAAAGCTTGCTGGCCTTTGTTGTCCCTTTCCAAAAAAATGTCTTTAATCAGCACTATACTGCACATATTTTAGAGAATGCTTATATAAAATACACCACTCTATATTGTTTTTATTCTCACCGTAAAATTAACACAATGATTTTGTTAAGCTTTTTATTTATTTTTCACATTATTACTGGATAAACTGTATGATAACATATTTGTTTTCTATTCTCTACCCATATATCATAGTGGCTTTTGGTTTTGGACTTAATAGCAGAAAACAAATGCGTGTGTGTAGACATGAAAACAAAAATCGACAGAACATGATTTTAGTTGTGAGCATGTCAAGCCAGTGAAGTCAGGTTTTTCTTGAGTGCCTTGAATCTGCAAAGCCATAAAAATGTCACTTAACATAGAGCATTAACAACAGGAGCAGGGGGATTTATGAGACGCACTGTAACGCCAAACAAATCAAGAAAACTGACACGCCTGAGATTGCAAGCACATGCTAGTCCTTCTGACAAATGGATCGCCACTCATGATTTTAATATGCACAAAGAAACGCAAGCCGTTTGAATGTCAAGAACTGAGTGTCGCACATTTACAAGCATTTAGTGGAGAGAGAGCTAACAAATGTGCCACTACTGTATTTATTCATGACTTGCGTAACATTCAAACAGTAATAACCTTGGCCAATACTTTGATGTAGCCTACATACCACTATGCAGAAGAAGAATGATTTCAGGCATCTCAAAGTTACAGTCACAGTACAGCAGTTTACAGTTTGTAAAGGTTACCGTGACGACGTCACGGCTTTCAGGCTGCAAATGGACGACAGACTGTCAGTGAACAATGAGCATAAACCTGAGGAAGGATGTGATTTACCTGCTCATACCTGTGCTGAGTGATTTTAGGCATCCTCACTTTGTGTGTGTGTGTGTGTGTGTGTTTGTGTGTGTGTGTTTGAATGTTCAGGGAAAGAATTCATGGTTTGGCCAATGGGTGATACCAGACCATCAGTCACCTGCCATTGTGACAAATTTACCCAGCTCTGCATCATGACAGACACATCATTATCATTTTTCTTGTCAGCACCTTGTTAAAATACCCTCAGAGAGAGAGAGAGCGCGAGCGACGGCGAGGACACATGCTTTTATTCACACTCTACTGCAGTTTTTCAGCTTACTCCTTGATCAACGGCATTTTATTATTTTTCTGCTATACATGGACAAAATTAATGGCAGTTTTTAAATGACTTTTTGATAAACCACTTCTCTGGTGATTGTCCAGTCATTGCTTTGCAACCGCAGCGAGGCACGATAGGCCCTCCAGGCAGTGGATTTGTCCAAGCCGTGTGAGTGGAGCTGAAGTGAGAGCAATAATTAATCTAAAGAGTTTGATGGGTTTTCATCCCTTTCCAAAAACAAAAACATGAGAGCAGAAGTGCGAGGGATGCTTTATCTCCTCCAACATAAGACACTTGCTGGCAAGTCTGGTAGCTGTCGTACTACCCAGAGGAGTTCTATCATTTTGTTTACATTATTACAGTTAATGTGTGTGAAAACCAGTCCTGGATGCTATCAATTTAGGTTTAAGTTAGAGGCCCTTATTTTTGGATTTAGAGGTGTTAACACCTGAAAATATATTTTCTTGTTCCATTAAAAATGAAAATCTAGAATTGGATTCAGTGGTTCCAATCAACTCCTGGGGCTACCATTAGCTAAATTAGCTCGCTAGCTGCAGCTGATGAACTCAGACAGTTAGTTTCACCAGCGAAAAATAAGAGCCCTTCTTTTGTCTTTCTCTGTCTGAAATCAAGGACCCGTTGTTAAAAAACTGCAAAGAATTTGGACTGCTGAATCTGCTGCTGTTATCATTGTTTGTGCCACGCAATGAATGGAAAGATTGACAGATAGTAGCCTTAGTAACTAAGAGGGGGCGGGACTTATTTCAATGGATTTACAGTAATGAACTCTTTGTTACTTTGTTATTTCTACTGTATCCACTGGGTTGTGCCTGCGTATACATTATTTCTGCTAATTAAGATTTAGGTCTGTGTTGTCCTCTGTTGAGTCCTTTGACACCACAGTGTAAACGATCCTCATTGATTTTATTTGCTCATTTCTTTTTAATTGCACGGATTATGTCCCGGTGTAACTGGACCTCCCTGCAACCCTCCAGCACACAAGATTACAAAGCAACATTTTTTTCTGTCCTCTAAGAAGGACTTTCTGTGATGCCTGTAGAATTATGAAGATGAATGGCCTGCCACTGCTTTGCTTTAAATGATATAGATAGCATGGCAGAAAGTAAGCTCTAACTTCCCTTTTGCTGCACAGTGTAGCCTTAAAGATGTCTACATATTCTTCTACCTTTTCACTGTAAAAGCTCGACGGTGTCGCTAAGCATCCACATGCTCGAACTGAAGAGTGACTTTCAGAAGTATGATGTATAAATACTTTAAGTCAGACATTTGCCAGGCACAAACACACAGGCACTCAAGCTGACTAGCTATCACGCACGATGGTCTCGGTAACAGGCATGAAAGTAACTATAGTGGGTTCCTGCCTGTCACAGAGCTGAAGGCTGGATGACTCATTTAGCCTGTTGGAAGTGATCTCCACATCCTTAGCATAATCATCCAGTATAGTGTCTTTCTAATTGCTACTGGCCGTGCAGAATCTGCACGATGCTGCTTCTCTGAGCATGTGGCAGGGATGCTTACACAGCTATACTTCATATACAAGCAACACATCCTTTTCTTAAAGCTGCGAGTTACCACAGCTGATGGCCAGCTATGTTTTATTTAATAGTGTTATCGCCTTCGCAGCAGAAGCACATAGTGTCTTGCAGCTGTAGCACTGCGGAGACATGTCCACGTAAAAAGACACAAGAGTTCATGTGTGAGGAACAACAGACATGGCTTTCAGACTCGAGCTGAACTGAAGTAATCCGGATAGAGCCGAAAGCCAATAAAGTAGAAAAAAGCAGATCAAAAAAATGTTTGCTTATTGAGCTACAATCCAGCTGTAAGTGCATGAAAGATGGTTTGTGGAGTCTATCCCCCCCCACCCCAGAAGACACAGATATGTTGGCAAGTTAGTGAGTATTTTGCAATTGATTTACCTCTTGCAGCTGCAAACTGGAAATATGTGTTACGGGGAACTGATATCAGACGAGTTTTGGCAGAGTGGCTTTGGCAGCACTTGTGTTTCTGCGAGTGTTCTGAGCAAGAGTAGGGTTGTTTCACACTTGTTAGAGAAATAATGAGCTTTTTTCAACATAACGGAAGCTTCAACGTGATGTGTTAAAACCGGATGCAAAGATTGGAGAGTTTCCTTATTTCATTTCCATCCTGTCAACAGACAGGATGAATTATAAGAAACATCTGCAAGCAATTTGGACCTGCGATACTTACAGTAAAACATCTGCGTGACTGTACCGTGGAGCATGTTGGCAGAGTCATAATGTGTTTGTAATCTCTTGTTGCTTGTTACGTGTGTTTTCACTCATTGAGACTGAGCCCCTCAAAGAAAGGTCAGAGAGCTCAGTGGTCTGTTGGGACAAAAATTAATCCGTGGCTTTACTACCCCGGTAGGTCGAGGGAGGTTTTAGGCCCCTGGCTGCTTAACAGTAATCTCCCATTGCTTGTTTAATAATTGTTCAACTCGACACAAAACATGACTGGAAAGTGTTGCATTTAAGATAATTCATAGTTTATTTTCAATAATCTCATCGAACATGTTAGGAAATGATAAAATGCTCAATAAGTAGATGAAGGTTTCTCCCCCATGACCATAACAATTTCTAATTAGTTTCTATTTTTCTCAATGCAGTTCAAAGTGACCCATGTGACCCACTCATTCAAAACATGTGTTTTCCGGTCTTGTGCCTGTTAAGTATAGATATTGATAAAGTTTTATTTTTCATTTTTTATTTCTGCACCTGGCCACTTCTAGTAGTAGTATAAGAAAAAATAAACATCCAAAGCTGCGTCAAACAGCATTTATGAAACATTTTAACACAGGCTCATTTATTGTCTTTTTTGTGTACAAAAATAAAATAGTTTCAAGCTGTGCTTCTCTTTGTTTGTTTGCATCAAGTTGCAAAGGAATCCGATATGATGCTGTTAATTCCAAAGAATGATGGGGGGGGGCCCAGTGCTGATAATCACGTTATAGTATGCTTCCTGATTATAACATGTACACTAAACTAATTTAAGTGTCAATATTGCAGATATTGCTCTTCTCTGCTTCTAATCAAAAGGCACTTATTGAATGCTTTCTGAAGGCATTGTCTGTTCTTGGGGGAAGAGAGCCTTTTGCCTCATGGCTTAGGGAGAGAAGATGTGACACCAACACCAGGTCAGTGTTAGGCTAATGGAGTCGGAAATTAAACCCAGGTCATTCAACGCTACTAAATGTGGAGTTGTGATGCTGCCAAAAACTGTTAGTTTGAATATGAAAAATAAAACCAATAGTGCTTAACTCAAATAGTAAATACACGCACAGATTTATTTGAAGTTGGTCCATTTCTATGTTTCTATTATGCCATTATCATCTGGATTTGGTTCCAGTTTTAGTATTTATACACCACTTTGCTCCAAGAGGCACTCCACGAAAATCTTTGCAAGTGCAGAGTAGCAATTACATGATGCGATATAAAAGAGACATCAGCAACAGACAGCACTTCAGAGAGACAAGCTGTATGGAGGTGACACAATCCTTCAATGAACAAAGCCAGTGTAGTTTCCCTCTCAGCTTGTCAAAGTAGCACAGCATGTAAACAAGTAGCATGCTCAGTGATGCACTGATGTCTCCCTGACACCGAGCCACTCTCCGCGGCCAAGATGCAGTCGCACAGTTGTTTTTGTTATTCAAGAATCAGCCACTGCACGGTGGCCATGTTTGTTGTGATTATGATTATCACCCCAGTGGTGCGTGTTGTGTACAGAAAACACTTTTTAGAAGGGAAAAATATTTAACTTCAAAGGGAATTTTTAACTTGTCAAATTAAACATCAAAACGAACAAATGTTGCATTAATCTTAGTCATTTTTGTGGCATCATTATTGCGAGCGAAACACAAAGTAATGAGACATTTCTCACTTCGACTTTAATCGAATTGTTTGAATCTTCAACTGAAGACTCCGGTGTCTTCGCGACATGACGTATGTAGAAGGTGATCTAAGTATGTTGTTGTCAAAAGACTCATGTGGAGAAACGCCACTGGTGGCGATGGAAGAGTGGTCTGTCTCAGCACGGTGTCGTCATCTCACGTTGTTAGATGCTGAATGTTTGAATGCAGGCATTTCCTCCAGTTTGCACTGGCAGATGGTGAAAGTTATTCTCCTTATTTTCATCACTGCTACTCCGAATCATTGGGCCGACTTTCAATTTGTGGGCACTGGGTGGCAATTCACTTTGCATTATGTGCAGTATTTCTTATTCCACAGAAATTTTGCCCGGATTAATTCACATCAACAGCGGAATGGCAACTGCTGCAATAACAAACTGTTGCTGACGCTCACTGGGAAGATTAACTTATATGTTTTAGTCATTACAATATGTATTTGATAAGAATTGTATCTTACTGTACATGACTATTCTGTTCAATACTTCAGTATTTGAACACCTTTTCTCCAGCCTCTGTCGTTGAATAGAATGACAGACCCTATGTAACATTATAGCTGCCAGTTTACGTAATACGGATAGTGATATGCCTTTAAATCCTTAAGACGAGGTCACACAGGAGGGATTTTGAAAGTAGTCTAAGCCTGCCTAGACCATTTTGGTCCTCTTGGTTTGCACAAGAGTTGACACATTGGTCCTCCCATTGACTCCAGAGCAGTCATGCAGAGGCCAGTATGGGTTTTTTTTTTCTTCCATCTCACGTGTGACATTACACCCGGGCCAGTCTAGCATGTGCACTGTGAGAGAGACCAAGATCTTTCAGAACAGGAATCTGAGAGTTATCCTAGCGATGGCGGGTGAACCAGAAGAGAAATCATTATAACCCCCCCACACAAACATAAATCACAGTAGAAATGTCTTCTTCTCCATCCTTCAAAAGCTTTATTCCAAAAATATTATCTCAGCAATGTGCCTGGATCAGTACACATCAGTGATATTGTGAATGAAGCCAAATGGTGCGCAGACTCACTTTTTTGTCAATGTTATTCTTGTCAATAATTTAAACTATGTCGTTTCTCAGCAATGGGCAGGAAACCAGAGAGCACTACATTATAACTGATTGTATAGGTACCTACTCAGGATGGATCTAGTTTCTGTGTGACAGAAATTGATCTTCAAGTGGGTGTATTTATTGAACACTCCAGCGACACATACCGCATCAAAATTGTATTCAATATAGGCCGAAACCAAGAGTAAAGGAAGTCACTTTGATTCATCAGCCGGCATAAATACCTGCGGAATTTAATAAATCAGTCGTAAAATAAAGAATCAAGGGGTTAAAAGTACCCTTGATAATTAGGAACCCTTTATTTGTCTCTCGACGTCTTCACATAGAAGTTGTGGATTTGTCCCAGGCTCACAGATGAATGACTGCTGTGTCCCCCAAGAGACTCTGCAGGTAGTTTGTTGGAGTCTCTCCAAATCCCTCCGGGCGAGGAAAAAAAAGAGAGTTTTCCATTAGAAAATAACCGAGCATGCAGCCTGGGGCAAGAAAAGAAGCACCGTGCAGCCAGCAGTAAACAACCATGCCAATACAACCCGCTGTGTCCGTCATTGGGTAGATGGATGAATGGTGGCGCAAATCAATTGTTTGTCTGTTAATACTGAAGGCAAGAATAATAATTTAATCATGATATGAGACTGATGCCCAATGATGTATATCAGTCAAGGTTAAGATCAGATGAAGAGAAACGCATTTCTAAAGCGCTTTATTAAAATTAAAATGGTGGTTAACTCCGTGCTACTAAAGTTTATAGCATCTACATGTAAAGCCGGCTCAATCGGAGGAATGGAGAGAGTGAAAATATAAATAATTGAAACTAGCAATACCTCAATGTGTCTCAATGTACATCATCAGTTACACTGTATTCAAAGGCAATCGTTTTTTAGATGCAGTGCTGCAAGTACCGAAAACATCTCCAAATAAAAATCCATTGTTTGAATTGTTGATAATCCAGAAGTCAGTTGACAGACAAAAATAGATTTCTTTCCCCGAAGTGCAATCTGAATTAAATAAAGTCACGAGAAGCAGAATATTAAAATAAGGGTTTTAAAACAACGTGCATCACTTTTATTTTCTGAAAGCCTGAAAATGATACCCAAAGTAAAGTGGTGAGTTAAAGTCCTGATCTCTTCTGAAAAGTGACTCTTTTGGCTCCACCTTCAGCTTGAAGCCCACAGTTAGTTAGCACGAACATGTTATTGAAGGGCTGTTCGATTTTGCCCAAAAATAAAATCCCGATTTTCTTCTGATTTTGTGAAATGACAAAAAGGAAAGAAATGATTTCAAATATGCTGTTTTTTATTGAACATTTTGCAAATAATTTCCCCATTGGGATTTGAGTGCAAACCTTGCTCTTATTTAACAAAAAATCCCTCAAGGGATTAATATAAAGAACAATTAATGACCTTTTGCCATCTGGCTTTGCTCCATGTTATCTTCTTGTAGACCTCTTGTAAAAAAAACAACAACAAAAACAATCCCTTTGGGATTAAGAGAAAAACCTCATCTTAAGGTGTGTCCATTAAACAAAAATGAATGAATAAAGTGCAGAATTTTAACTTTTTGAAAAATCCATTTTATGATTTTCACGTTTTTAACATCGTCCTAACTACATAATCGCGATTACGATTTAAAATCGATTAATCGAACAGGCCTAGAAACAAATAAACTCCTTGCCTATTTTACTTTAAATCATTTTACTATTTTCTCTTGCAGTCCTGTTAAAATATAAGCAGCTGTTGTCACGGAGATGTAGGAATCTGAAAACAGTTCCTTCAAAGAAAATCACAAGGCTAGGTGCTTTCAAACAATGTTGAGTTTGTCATGACTGACAAATGACTGACAAGCTCCAGCATACTGAAGCTGAACAGGCTCTAGGACACATAAAATATAGGATACATATAAGAAGGGTGGCAGCATAGATGTTGTGATTTACAAGCTGAACACTGAGTAGAAATGAATCAGCACAGCCTATGAATATAATATGCACCTTTCTTTGCCCTCTTGATGATTTATGGTTGGAATGGATTAATCGTTAAGCTGCTGTTCATCAACAGCCCATCGTTAAAAAAGTGCTCCCAAATGTGACATAATTTTAGAACTTATTTTGGCATGTAGCGGTAACAATTCCTCGCAGCAATTCATATGGCTGACTCATACTCACAATCCATCAAATATTCATTAAGCCATATGAAAAATAGGTTGTCAGAGCTCAGCTGAGGATATCATTTAGGTATTTGAGTCTGTTATAGAATGAGTAACAGAATTGCTGCCAATTTCCGCTCTACTCTCACTGTGTTCCACCGAGGCGCTTTCCTGCGGTAGCGTTAGAGCAGTGCTCTGCTAAACATAGGCAGCTGAAGACTTCACAGGACTCAGGTTGGCCCCCCGCAGTGACCTCCAGCCAGCTCCTGATGGAAATCTAACCAAGCATCACGCCCAATTTGAAACTCCGGTGTAAACAAACAGGAGTGCTCTTCAAAGGTGCAGCTTCTAGCAGACAGACGAGTGGGCTCCATCTGTAGCTCCATTCACCAAGAATGCAGAAGCACAGGCCTCGATTAGAACATACAAAACCTAAAAAAGGGTATACCATTCTTTTTTGTACGATGCTCAGACTGACAGATTTGGGGGTTGGATTATTGGGGGAACTCGGGACTGGCAACAAACTATCCTTCACAGTTAGATTAATGTTGCAGTTGGGGCAAAGGAGGAAAATTATATCCCTTAATTTTACCACTCTGGTATGGCCAATAACTGCAATTTTGAATCCCAATGCTTCAGTGCATCGTTCCTCATATTTTGGTCAAAATAGATACAATGTCTGGACATTTTTGTGCTGTTTAATCTGGTTTTATCCAAATTGAAAACACCACCAAAGTCCCATCAACTGGGGTCTATCACCATATTTGAGCCCAATCTGTTTGCCAATTTATACTAACTAATATTCGCTCAACAAACAAAAAAACAAATCCTCTGTTCTGCCAGGGTGTTTGTGTTGACTCCATGTATATGTGAGTGCGATGGGGTTGAGTTCAGAGGAATATGCCAGGCTGCAACATGGCCCCTGGGTATTATTACAACTTGATTCAATGTTAATTGGCAATACAGGGTTTGAATATTAATCTTTATGCTTTTAATTCACCTCCCCTTAAATGGGCTGGAGCTCTCTCCTCTGTACTTACCTGTCCTCTAAATCACTCTGTGCAGTCAAGCGGGTGAGCTTAATAACCTGCCCTGTCAATAGCCACTGAGAGGAGGCAGACTTTATGTTCCTTAGGTCTCATGACAGGCACTCTGAAATGCTAGCCTGAGGGCAGGAGCTCAAACTCATTCTGCGAAGGCTGGTCAGGACACTCTTGAAAGGTATTGGATTTCTTCGGCGCTGGCCTGTTTCTCTGTAATTGTGAGAGCAATACCTGACTTACCCCAATGATCTTATTTGTCAATTCTACAAGGCTTTTCTTACTGAGCGAGGTAAGTTTCCACACCAGGCTCTAATACGCAATGGTAAAACAGACTTCTCTAAAGGTTCAGTGCAAAAGTCCCTGCAGTAAGTGCTTCATGATCCATTTCCTACCAACAGTCACACAATGAAGGTTTAGTCGTGGCACAATAGCAATATTTCAAAACCAAGTCATTTCAGTTACCTAAACACAATCATACCCGAACCATCATGTGGCAGACAGAAAACACTCGTGAGTATTGAGGAAGTCTTGCCCTGAAGTGCTTCAGTTGTTTTCCCAGTCCTAGTCCTACATTTTCATATCTTCATATATGTGTTTGAGTTAATCCCACAGTGCCCATCTGTTTTATTATGTATTGTTTTATTACCTGTTTTTAGATTTTAAAGATTTCAATCTTCAGTAGCAACCAATCAGCAAGTATTAAGAGACAGATTAGGGCACTTTTGGTTTTGATCTTTTCATAGAATTTGGTGACAATAACAAATATGTAGATTATCTCCAGCCTTTGTCTTTAAAGCTTGTATTTCAATAGAGCTGTGACAAAATATAACATAAAACATTTTACTATGTCAATTATTATTATGTACATATTTCCATCATCAGTGTTCATCAATAAGGCTCACCCTGTGACAAGTATTGTATAAAAAAGTATAAAAAATTAGATCTTAGTCAGAATTCATGTATTCCAACCAGTGAAGTTGTTAGCCCTATTTTACGGGGGCTCCCAATTTTCATAATCAGGGCCTGTTCTAAGCATGCAGCTTTAATGTGTCTAAAAGTTAACATTACAGTTAGATTGTTCAACAGAAGAGAATTGCTTTTAACTTGTTACTAGCTTGACTTCTTCACTGGTTGTTGTTCTACTACAGTACTATAAAAACATGTCAGTGCAAAGTATTTGTATGCTTCTCCTGGGGGCTAAGCCCCCCTATCTTTAAATCCTAGTGACGCCCCTGATTCCAACAAAAAGGTCAAGGTTATGTAAGTGAATTAAGTTCTACTGTGTCATTCTACCACTGCTAAAGACTGAGTGGATGAGGAACAGTGTTTCTGCTGCCCTTTTGCATTGTGCAGCTCCTGTAGGGGTAAATAGGCTTTTTCCTGATTGGTCGGCATCCCTGCAAATGTCAATGCACAGAGACGGAAGTCTTATTGATATCGCCGCTCCCTGCCCTCGCTACTTAACAGCGCTAACCCCGCAAACAAGATTTGGTGGACTTTTAATTACTTTTTTGAGGGATAAGATAGAGTCTAATGAAACGCATTATTTTCGCAGCTGACATCTCCCCGTCTACCGCGATCAATAGAACCATTCCTCTCTATGAACATATTAATATCACATTTTTTTTAATGAAAATAAAAAGTGGCAGCTCAGTGGGTAATCTGTTTTTGGTATTGATTCATGCCAAGACTCATCCACAGTAAGGTCACGGTCCCCCTGTTTGTTTGTTCTTGAAGCACAGAGAATATTTCTCCCTCTTTTAAGACATGATTAGATGGATGTGAGCTTTTTACAAATAAACACGGATACAGCAAATGCAACACTGCATGTACCCAACTCCATCGCTTCCCCTCAGATGTTTCTAATTGTTGCATTACGGTAAAGCAAAGTATTTCACTGCTTTCTGTGTCTTATGCAATTCAGAGTGCCTAGGATGTCATCAAAAAGTCATAATACATAGACATGAATTCATGTATTCACTGATATGCTTTCACAATTTAGAAATACTAATGCAACTGTATTAATACATCAGAAGTGTTGTCGCTCTCTGTCTAACGGGAGTGATTAGCATGTGTGCAATGATTTCTTTGATGTATAAGCTATTTGGAAGCTTAACACATTGAAATTAAAGTTGATGTAGCACATCCTCGTGCACAAACCAGAGTTGCTCTTTCTCATGTGTGTCTGTGTGTTTAAATAAAGGTCCTGGCAGGTTTGTGTTTGTGTTAACTTGCAGTCAACACATTTGGAGAAGGGATCTCTGTCCTCTTATTTGGAGCCATATCATCCACACATGATGGAGCGACAGGTTGTGTTAATGCTCAGAGATAATGCGAACATATTGACATGTGCGTGTAGATGAAGTAGCAAAATGTCTGTGAGCGAGTGTTTAATATCTCTGTGCTGTCATTTGTCCTCTGTGTTGTGACAGATGCTATGTTACTGGTGGCAGACAGACTGGAGGGACCCTTCAACATCGAAAGCGTTATACAGCCAATTGACATCAAGATCTCTGACGCCATCATGAACATGCAGGACAACAGCATGCAAGTGTCAGCCAAGGTACTGTCTTCTGTTCGCCGTGCGACGATGCAATTTGTTTCTAAACAAAATACATTTCAGTTTTTTTATTTTAAAAACAGACCAAGAGACAGGATAATTACAATGACACCATAAAAATGGGAAAAGACAAAGGAAGGGGGTAAAACATGAGCATAAAAATAAGTTGTTTACTCAGTTATTTGAGTCCACTTCACCTTACTTATTATAATTATTATAATATAAACTTATTATATCCATCCATACTGTATGTTCAAATGTAAAAATAGTTTGGTTGAAAAAATCACATTAATGTACTGCTAATTTTAAAAAGTTAAGGTTTCAAAAAGGTTGTAACACCACACATGTGAGGAAGCTTTTTATCTACATAAGGAAACATTTTTCAATGTATCCACTTACATTGTGTCAAATTAAAAATACATTTTATTTAAGGAAGCCTTTCTAAACACACATTATAAAAAAGGCAAATACAGTTGAAACAGGCCTTAATCAAAGTGTCTATGGGTCTAAATCTATCCATACATGGGATGAGGGAAAGGGAACTCTAGTCGTTTGGCTGTCTGATACTATATAAAGGGGATTTAAGGAGACAACTTAACATGCAAGAGATGCAGCTAATTTCCCTCGTTTAGGCTCCTTCGACTTTAATCCGCTAATCGGTCTTTTGAATAGTTTCCAATTCAAAGCGGTACATTCAGGACGTTATCATTCACAGAAAAGTTTCTCATTGTCTTTCTTGTCAAAAGGCAGGTTTTTTTCATTCAACTTTTTTATTCAGACCCTTTGGCACATCCTGGCCTATCTTCATGCCAGAATTGCAAAGGTCAGTGTGAATTAGATGTCACATTCTTTTCCATACCAAGAGGGCTGCGATTTACAACTTTTACCCATTGTCTGTGCACTTGACGTTCCATCCCTGCGAGGTTGCGCTCCGCTGACAGATTGCTCTGGGAGATTACAATCTCTCTCGGACCTGTTGAAAATCGGTTGGCTTGCGCGACGTACAATATAGCGGGATTGTAATCATGGTGAAGAATTGATAAATATTACAGAAAAGACAGCATCTTGTCGTGACAGCCGTGCAGCGCATTAGAGTGCTCCATCACATAGTGAGCCAGGGGCCGGCAGACAGGCCAGAGAGGAATGCTAATGAGCTGTGTGGTTTGGAGGTCTGTTGTTTGGGCCCCCGAGAGCCCGTAGAGACCGGGCCGTCTGAAAACAATCTATTCTCGCTATGAACCTCGATGAACTACATATTGATTAGTGTAAAGTTCAACTAATAATAGATCTGCACTTCTATTTTTGTCTCACCATTAACCACACAGATTTTTATTTCGGGGAGTTGAATAACTTTCTCGTCTCTTTCTCCAGTGTTGTCCAAGAGCCGAGTGTTCTCTGATATATAGTGTCACAGATTTTCCAAGTATCACCCAGAGGTCTAACAATAAATATTTAATGCTATAACATGTTCCGAAACTTTTCATGGTTTCAGATCAGAATGACATCTATTAAACATTAGAAGTTCCATTGGCCGCATTAAAAGTGAATATTAACTGACGGTGTCCAGTTTTATACGCACTTCCATTCATTTTGTGATTAATTCATCACAGTCGGGGCCCGAAAAGATTTCCACCTAGAAATGCTGGTTGAATATATAAGTTTTGATATATTTTGAAGCTGCTTTGTTGTACTGTAACAATGACTTTCAATCGCATGTGAGTAACAGCATATCCAGGGTTAATTCTTGTTTCTTTCCTTTTTTTTGCCACCAATATGGCATTTCCTGTAAAAGGAGACTCGAGCATTAATAGACAACATTAGTTCCGGACTGGCACTGGAGAGTTTTCTATCTCAAATCACACACCAGAAATTGTCCTCTGAGCAAATTGACTGAAGCTTTTAAAGGAAACTATCAGCGGTGTAAGAAAACTCAAAACTTTTGTGGGATCCAAATTGATGTATGTTCTACAAAGAAATAGACTTAGTCCTGGCTCAGTTTAAAGTTAATCATCTTTTTCTGACTATTCAGCGCCACAATTAGGAGCTCACATCTAACAATAATGAAGAAATGTTTCACTATGCAAACCCACTAGCCAACCAACCGTTTCCTAAAGACATGCTGAACTTTTTTCACTTTTCCGTTGAGCTTTCCCCCTCTCCATGGTAACCGTATCGCCCTCTCTTCGTTCCAGGTCTTTCAAGGGTGCGGCCAGCCAAAGCCACAAGGACTAGGCAGGTCTGCACGTGGCATCTCAGATGTGTTCAGTGCTCGCTTCAGGCCGTACACTCCTCAAGAGAGGCCAACCTCAGCAGCTGGAACAAGCCTGGAAAGACTGGTACGTACAGAGACAACATAACTCAAAGCTCAAACTGCAATTTGACAGTGGATCAAGAAATTAATGAATACTTAAATAAAATAGAACATTCAATCTTTAAGGTCATTTTGTTTTCTTCATTTATGGTGATGAATCTCGAGAAGAACAAGGATAATTATCCTATTCAACAGGATATAAGAGAGACATTTAACGGGGATTCTTAGAGAGACATAACTGCAAAGTAGAAGTTATTTTATGTCAGTAAGAGAATGTATGTAGCTTTTATGAGAAAACCAATACACTCCTTAAATATATGAACAATCGTTGGGTTTTTACTTCAAAACCTAATTAAGTCTAAAGCAGCCAATTAATGATTGTTTTATTGAAGGACCCTTTATTATACCAGAAAATTATGCTCAGCACTCTTTGTTTCTCAATCTGTATTTTAGCAGCTCAGGTGATTTTTTATAACTTTATAAAAGTTTATTGATGGTGGCGGCAGACTGAGCTTTAGGCCAATGTACCATAGGCCCTCAACGATTTGAAGAACATTGTAGATGTTAATCCATGTAGGTTCTGTGATTGTTCCACCGCACTTTGCTCAGAGTTCAAATATTTGTGTCTCTTATGCAATGAACAAATGAACACTCTTTGCATTAACCTTTTTTGGCATATTGTTTCAGATATATTCCTCAGTGTGTGTATGCAGCAGGAAAAGAGCCATTAGAAGTGATTACCAAATGTAGTTGATCACAATAAAAGAGACCCTTGTCTTATCCCAGACGTACCGTTCTCAAAATCAGTCTTGAGGAGGCTAAAACAGATTCAACATCCACCCACCAAACTCAGGATAATGGCAAATCCCCCCCAAAAAACAGGAATTGAGGCTGTATAAAGATCCATTTCACCACCCAATTGCCAGAGACTCAATGAGTCGGCGACTGTCTGTGTCGATCTCCATTATATAGCAACACTGAGCAACACCTCAACTTGACACGGTGTTGAATCCAACCCCACAACCCAAACCTCTGATCTCCGTAGCCTACAAGCACCCTCAAACTGTGCATATTTTCCCCTTTTACAATAAAATATATGGTGCTGTGATATCTCCAGGTGCTAAACAGTGATTAACACATGCCACATTATAATTTAATACGTCATAATGTAATTGTAATAATAAATACCATCATATACATGTTAATCTTAATTATAAAGCACCCTTCATGTACAGACGGCAGGACAAAGTTCTCTACAATTCAGCAACGAAACCACCAAAAATAAGTTAATAATCATACCACACATAACAAAGAGGAATGAGGAAAATAAGTGTTATTATCTAAGAAGTACAGAAAAATCATAAAAGATAAAAAATAGCAAGTAATTGGCAATATTAAAACGATGTGTTTTGAGTTGTCATTTCAATATTAGACTTGCTGACTCAGTGGACAGTTTTAAAGGCAGAATGTTCCATATTTTGTGGGCTTGGGTTTTTTGTGTTGACCTTGGGAACAGTTAACAGATCAACTGGAGGATCTCAGAGTTTGTGGAGGATCATAAAGCGATAGGAAGTCTGTGATGTTAAAGGGGGGCGAGGCAATTTAGTGCCTTAAAAACTAAGAGAAAGACTTTAAAATCCATTCTAAAAGATGCAGGGAGCCACTGTAGGTTGCATAAAACCCTGGCAGCAGCACCCTGAATAGAACGGCTGCTTTTTGTAGACAAAAGCGTTGACGGTAGTCTAGGCGGCTAAAAAACAAAAGCACAAACAAGATTTTCTGCAGCAAGTAGAGGCTTGACATTCGCTGTATTACGCAAATCATTAAAGTGAATGATTTGTCAATGAATTTAAATGAGCTTTGAAATTGAGGTCAGAATCCACAACAACAGGGTTTCTTACTTGTGGTCGTGTCTGCAAACGTCTGTGATATAAACAGAGACCATAAGTTATGTCCAGTATGAAATTTCAACTTTATCTTACACTGTACTTTTAATAATTACCTTTAATTGTCCCTTTTAGAAATGTGGTATGTTGTACAACTCTAGTGTTTAAGAATAAGTCACGCTGAAAGTGGAATTACAACAAGTCAGGCTATGGATTGGAAATTGATAAACCATATTTTCTTATGTCACTAATTTATCCTTTGACCAAACCATTTAACATATGCTTATTTATGTAATCCTCTGTCCAATTGGCAAACCAATTTATTAAATACATTATCATCCTTCTGAATAAAAGGCACAGTTGATAATCTGCTGTACAAGTTGTTTGACAGGATTAAAATGGAAAATGTGCAGGAGCAAAGAAGCAGATTAATAGCTGCAGAGTGTACTGTATTGCTCTTTGTAAGCAGTCTATACTCTCCAAACTCGGGCTGCAATAGTAAGATATAACACGTTGTGTGCACTACAGCGGCTCTGTGAAACATGGCATGCTTTTTATTAAAAAAAAAAAAATATATATATATATATATAACCAAAACCCTCATCTTTGCTTCATAAAATACACCACAAAAACTGTGAACATCGAAGACAAAAACTAATTTAGAAAGATATCCCACTGTCTTTAGTAATTAGCCTGCTCTGGGAACAACTTGAGAGAATAAAAGGATCCTAAGAATGTGGGTTGAGTTGCTCAGTAAGACTTTTTGTTTTCCTCTGTATCTGCATTTCCTTGTCTAAATGTATGAAGCAGGTACAGTCCTGAAATATAATATATAAGCATTAAATAATTCTGTATATTTTGCAAAACTGAGTTGATTTCATTGAATGACATATAACTACTGCTGTTTGTAACTACTGTTTGTCCCGAACTTTGCATTGATCAGATTTGATGGGAGCAAGATTTTAAAACTCATTTCACAGTAGAAAAATTCATTGTGGATAAGAAAAGCTGTGAGATATTAAATATCTCAGTGAGATGAGGCTGGTGGATGGAATACTTCAGGAGCACCATTTATCATTTAACTTTTTTGCTTCACAAACTAATAGACATTCTTTTGGTCCTCTTCTCTCGCTGTCTCTCGATTTCCTCGATGTCCAATTAAATCTCTCTCTTCTTCATTTCCCTGCTGCTCCCAGAGGCTTGTGTGGAGGACAATGCAACACAGCGTAAGCCTTCATTTCGCCTCTTACTTTCAAGTCATCTGTCTTGTGGTGTTGTCGTCAACTTGCCGTAGAGCTCCGCTTCTTTACATTATTCAAAGTTCATATCGATTGCTTGTTTGTGAAATGGCTTCTTCTTCTTTTCTTCTTTGGTTGAGTTGTTTTGGGTGTTTTATAGTCTGGAACTGAACTGAAGCTGCTGAGGTCAATATTTATCATCTCTATGTTTCTTCTTTTGTCCAACATCATTTTGCTCTTGCGGCGTGGTGCTTCCGTGGCTGTTATTGCCTTACAGTGTGAAGGTTGTGACTTTGTTCCTGTTTCAATTAACATTTTCTCTTTGGGTTTCCTCCAAGTTTTTCCCCGCCATTCAAACACACGCAGCTCAGGTTGATTGACATCAAATAATTTGCCCATAGGTGCGTTCTGCACAACGTTTAAACCTGTGATGACCTAGCGCATGTTTCCATGCTGTTTTCCCCCGGTGCACTCTGGGTAAGCTTGTGCACCTGCTGTGATGGAAAGAGAGAGAGAGAAAGATAGAGAGTGTGAGCTCTTGCCTTTGCATGGAGTCGTGCATGAATGATTGTTAATTGTTAATCACTAATATGGGAATCTCAAGGATTTCGTTCAGTGGGGATTTTTTAATCATATCTTTACTAATGTGTTTTGATGTCTAGCACTGAAGCAGCGTAATGTTGAACATGCACTATTAACAACCGAAGATGCACTCAAACAACAACAAAAAACGTAAACATAGGGGTTGTCTCCAATCCCTATGTTTACGTTTTTTTCTTCACAGTGAAGGAGTGTCAGGACAAATACCACCAAGACCAGCTGTCACATCCTACATGTAGTCTACGTGTTGCATCCTTCCCTTCAGTGCTTTTTACTTCAGTGGATATTGCGTAACATAGCAACCAGACACAACCCAATCGTCTTAGCCGGAAAAAACCCACTGCATCTCATTGCCCTTTATGGGTTCTGTATGTTGCCTAACAATACAGCTTATGTATATATAGCAAATATATGTCACGCTGTTGAGCTAATCATCACTGCAAGGCAAGTTCCACCGCAAGACCTAATAATTGCTTGTATATGTCAAAAGACCTTTTGCACCATACAGTTAATCTATCAAACAATATGCCAACAATCCGTTTCTTTGTAAAGTAAAGTGCAACGTCAGTTATTTAATAATAGACATTGAAATACATTCGGAATAATTGACATGATTGCTTGATCGCTTGTCAACATTTTCTTCACACTCATAAATGTACATGTACGACTCGTAATGACATGTTTGGTACAGGATCATGCTCCTAAGACTGTACCACATACTGGTGATTTATAGTAGTATTTAAAGTCTACAAACCTCGTACACAGAAGGTTTGCTAAGGCAGAAGCTAATTACATAGTCGGTGACTGGGACCAATTTCTGCACACATGTTCAGTGGCAGGATTTGTCAGAGATCATCCACTTTGACAAAAACACATTGAATGGCTCAGGCAGAGAGGCGAGGAGCTGGAGGTGTTGTAAATATGACAACGTGATTACCGTTGAGCCTTGAGGTTTATGATTGACTGTAAAGCTCTCAGTCCTCATTGCCCCTGGTTGTGTTTTACTCTCAAATATAATCTATTTGCAGCATGTCTCCGTCTGGTTTCAGGTTATGCGTGCTAATGTATCGCTAACATCCCGGCCTGTCATCTGCATCTCAGATCACAACTGAAATAGATGCAAGTGCTTACAGATGTCTAATCCTCTTCCTTTCCTAGCTCACTGCTAAACGATTTAAAACTGTAGCTGACTTTTTGCTTCATCTAGACAGAGTGTGCTGGTACATAGCTAGTGCTGATTTAAACAATGGAGTCTGATGTGATGTGCTTTGATTTATGATTGGGTGTATACTGCTTTGTCCATGATTCTTAATTTACTTGAGATTACTGGACTATTCCCCCATTAATCTGAATCCTAATTAACTGCATGATACTGTATAATGTGTATTAATGGTAGGCCCCACAGTGTTTACAGAGAAATCTGTCTGGGACTCAATGACCTTTTCCCTCTAATGCAAAGGAGTGTCTCAGAGTTAGAGAGGGATGTTCCGCTGTCCCTCTTTACGGCACCAGAGATTCATTCTTTCTGATAGTTTGCTTGCATATATCTTATCATTTTGTTGCGTACTCACTTGTTGAAAGAAATCATGAAATTGATGGGGGCTCAAAGAGGCCAACCCCAAGCCTGCTAAATCTGAAATCTTTACATAACTTCACTACCAACTGGATGTATAACATTGTACACTATTGTTGCTGTGCTGAAATGTGTAGAGTGGTACGACCCGGCGGCCCACTACTGCTGGTCCACACTGACATGGATTGCCATGAAATACTCTGCAATTACATGCCAATCGGGTAAGATAAGATGATGAACGTGTTGAACATAATGGCTGTTAAGTATCAGCACCATTTTGCTGCTAACATGGCTATAGACATTTAGCCACGTTCTACAAAACACCACCATTCATTTAAAGACACCGATGAATATGCGTCATTGATAGGAAGAAACCAAAATCCTCCCTCAGTTCATGTCTTCATTCACTGATAGTGCTCTCGTATCGGAGCATATCTCCCAGCCTGCGTTCCATGTTCACGTTTATATTCTGAGGGTGTTTTGCGACATAATTCCACACCTAACGTTTATATCCTTCATTTATTTTTCCTATGATAAGCAGATGTCTGATGACATAAATCTGACAGAAATTACTTACATCAAACATAAACGAACATCACTGTCAGTTTCTCATTACACAAGTGCTTGCAGAAAAAAAAGAAAAATGATGAATGTCCTGAGTAGAATCCATTATTGATTCCTTTGACAGATTTCTAAATACTTAGAGCCTCTCTAATGGGTTGTTTGTTGTTGAGCATTGTTGAAATGGGCATGCAGTTGGGAAAAAAATAAATCACTCATTAACAGTGGTCAGGCCTTTCTCCACGCTCCATTTCACGCTGTTTGAGCAGCGCACCAAGGCCAAGAAACGATCTGGAAACGACCATTTTCTCAGGAAGTGTAAAATAAATGTTCAGCGTTTTATTCCTTCAATCAATCACAGCAATCCAGTGTTGATGGGCACCACCAATACTTAAGTGTGTATCCGTTATTGTAGCCACGCTATACTGAGAGGACTAAAGAGTTTTATGGAGATTTAGGGAGGACGCTGGGAATTTAAATGCATGAGAAGAAACCCAGAGCCGAACATCCCTCAGCTTCTGAATGGGAGTCGAAATCTGAAAGTTTATTACCACCAGAGAAGTCAGTCATTGAGAAGTCGCTCTGCCCAATGCAATTGCACAACTGCCAATTATGACCGATGGTAACATGGCCAAATTGGTCAAATCCACGAGTCGTGCCATTAAATGGATCCAGATACAAATTGTGCCACATACTGCCAATCGGTTCTCTACAGTTTTTCTCTTTGATGGCCACAATTTCTGCCACAACACCCGTTAATCACAGCGGCATGCAAATGCAGTATATTAGGCATGCTGAGCTAATGTTTGAGCAGCAGTAACAACCACAGGGTCTAAGTGCTGCTGGGGTTTCTAAACTCTACATAACTTCCCTTAAAAAAATCAGGGGGGGATATTGTATGTGGTGTCACAAGTTGAAGATATTTTTTAATATAATGTGGCTGTTAGACAATGGAGGAGTTCCCCCTGAGTACTCATGATGTTATGTGTGCTGTGTTGTTTGTAATAATTTATCTTCTACTTAACTGATTCCAAATCAGTGTGTGTTCCTCTTTTGCTCGATATACTGTTTCTGCCTGCATCGTAAATCTGCTGTTGACGCTGACTTTGTTATTATTGTCCAAGATGTTCACAACTGTTTCAGATAGGGAGGATAGGGAATTTACAGGCTTTGACTTGAAGTGCCAGAGATTGATGTTGTGCCCCAGCTCCATCAACACAACCATTTTGTGGCGGCCATGGAACGGAGGAAAACATGCTGCCAAGGTTTTGTACATTCAATGTTCCCACACAGAAGTGACTGTTCAGTGTAAAGTCAATTTCAAATTGAGCAAGGGGAACATACAATCTTTCCAGCACTTCTAGGCTGCTGGGTTATTTTAACTCTCCATTTGATGCCTATTGATGACACGCTTATAATAGAGGGATGGCGTGAACTGGGCTGTCTCACGTTTCACCTCCATGGCTTAATAGAGGGCGATGAATCCGTCTGTCCAGAAGGTGATTCTGTCTGTCAAAAAAGATTGAAATCTGACAGAGACTGATGGGTAATCAGTCGGGCTCACTCAACAGTGACCTGTCTGAATTAGGATTAATATACATGGACAGGCGCAACAGATGAATGTGGCCACCTAACTTTCCAGTGTTTAAACTCCATCACTTTACTTATCATTACATCCATGCTTCCCCACTTTAGTTCCTCGCTGTTCATTTGGGGTACTTTGCCTTTGGTTTTTCTCCCTCCCTTTATTAAGCAATATTCTTGATAGTACTTTCATGCTTTCCTAAATTAGCACTGCACACAGCGAGTGATGCATCTTGCAGTAAATTGTTCTTCATGGTTAGTTTATGATATTGGGGATTGTGATGCTCCAATCTCTCACAAAAACACATCATTGAGCGAAAGTGTAGCTTGAACAGAAAACCAACTCGCAGCATTCTGTGTCAGTGTCTGTTTCTGCTGAAAGAGAAAAAAATAGGGCTAGATGTCTTTTGTGGTAGACAGTTGCTTGGAAGGTGTGCTCAGTATATTTTATGTTGCAGGTGGAGGTAAAGAACAGAGATGTTTTGTTGTTTGGTAGTTTCCTGTTCTTTTGCCTGGTTTCTAGGTTATATATATATATATATATATATATATATATATATATATATATATATATATATATATATAAAACCTAGAAACCATAGTTTATATTTTTGCCTTAATTGCAGGCTGCTGCCATTTGCACTTGAATTAAAAGAGTACGGTGCTGCTTTTGCAGTTCAATTTTAATTTTGTTGTTGTTTGTTGTTTGAATAATTAATAAAAAAAAATAATAATATGGCAACCAGGGACAGGCCCTGGAGAGATGCCATTACAGAATTTCTTTTGCCCCCCTAAAGTATTATGAAGGGCAAAACATATTTCCTTTGTATCTTGTGTATACATATATACTATCAGTTAATTAAAATACTGCTGCATGTAGATTACCTCAGTGTGACAGTGTGCACTGCTGGCCTGGAGACAGGTCTGTTTAATTAACCAATCACTAATCTGTCATTTAGCAGTAAGTGAAAGTCTTTCTTGTAAAATCACCAACACTCCGGAGGTAATAATCTTTGTTGTCATTATTAATACATTTCCTCGAAGAAAAGCTGAACCTGCACACAGTCTTGGCAGCACATTGTCTTCAATTCCAGTGCAAATGGGAGTAACTTCCCATCTCAAAGCTAAATTCGGGCCCAAACTGCTGCACCGAACCTGGCTGCTCTGCCTTCTGCACAGCTTGTCAGTAGACCCTGCCAGAAAGCCACAGCATGTACTGGAATCTGCCTCAGCTCTTACCTCACTGCTCATCAGAAGGCAGTTTAGCCCACCACCGTTTCCCCTGACAATGTGTGGTTAGTGCGCCTGCCTTAAGGTAGAAGGTGTTTACCTTGCTTTAACACGCAGAGCCGTTTGAGCTAAACTCTTCTATGTGGGTCGGCAGGCAAGCTGAAATGAACCACAGTGTGTCCGAGGAAATCCTATTAAGTGCATTATTCAAAGCACTGAATCGCAAAAAGCAGGGTCCATTGTGTTTGGGGTAAACTAACCCAATTGCTGTGAGCATAACGAGGAACTGACCATTTTGTGCTGCTTCCGTTTGGACGGTTTCCTAATTTTTTAGAATATGTCTTAAGGACGCTTTTTATGGTTGAAATCCCTCAGTGTAAAGAGACTGGTCCGAAACACAATACCATTAAGTAGCTCCTGTTGTTGTCCATGTGACCTAGAAATTGGGATCCTGCAGTCTATCCCTGCCTATTTATTAAGATTACATAACTCTAAAGATTGATCAATGCAGACATATCTTTCCAGCAGTGCAACAGTATGATCTCCATTCATGTGGTGTTTCTGCTTTGGTTCCGATACTGATGCTAGAACAGTGTCCACGTGTGTCTCCCTGTTTTGCATTTGGTTTGGTGGTGAGTTATAGAGGATTTGTTTCTTATGTGGTGTGTTGATGTTTGGGCTGGAAACTAAGAACAAATTACACTCAATACTGTTATTTTTGTGCCTATAACCAGCCCAGGGTCAGTCATTACTGATGTCATCGCCACTCTAAATTATTCATTTCCATTCCTGCTTATTACTGTTGTGTTGATGAAGGGGTCTGTTCAAGTATGCAGTTAAGTATGCAATCAATTTAACGCCTAACACATGAATACGTTTGCATTTTTGACATTTAAAGTCTCTTGACTCACTTAATGACTATCAAATGTATGTATTCAATTATATTTTTTCCCATTAATTAGATGTATATATATATATATATATATATATGTTTATACATACATGATGCTTTACTATAATACTATAACCAACTTCTTTATGAAGTTGCTTTACCTTACAGAGAAGCATCTGTTTACGAAGCCTTTTCCCCCAGACGGTGTGTTTATCCTTGGGATGGGACACAAAGCCAACTGTGTATGAAACTTCCATCTGTGCTTACATTAGTCAGGTCACGGTTTGCTTAGCATGAATGCGCTGTACTAAAACTGCCTAGCATCCTTATAACTTGAGGTCCAATTTTACTGCTTTATAGTAAAATGAATTCAGTTGTGGCCAATGGGAAAAGTAATCACACTTGATGAAAAACAAATATAAATGATTAAGTTTTAGCTAGCATCTTCTAGGCAGATGTAATGAAGAATTACTTTTTTTATTAATTTGTACTTTGATATCTGTGGTTTTCTATTGGAGCATTGATGACATGGCTGAAATAAGATGTCTTCCAAGATGGTGTGTGTGTGTGTGTGTGTGTGTGTGTGTGTGTGTGTGTGTGTGTGTGTGTGTGTGTGTGTGTGTGTGTGAGAGAGAGAGTACTGAGGCGCTAGAAATTACGCCATGTGTTTTATTTGCCTGTAGTTCATCCTGGAACCTAATCGAGTCATTATCTCACCGTTGACCCTTCTGTTCTCATCTTTGATTTTCTGCCTGCCTTATAAATCGTTTACAGATAGGAGGCCCTCAGCAGCAACATCCTTCCAGGCCTTGCAAAGAGTTCTAGGGATAGGTGTTTTAATGGGCACAGGTGTTTTTTCCCCTAAACTAAATGCCAATATCAGCGAACCGGGAAATTCCTTACAAAAACTTGTATACGTATCTGTATACATACAGGCATTTCCTACGAAGAACCACAGCAGTTTTAAACAAAGTAATACACTTATAAATTATGTTATCTTTGATATTTTCCCAAGAGTAAGAGAGAGGTTTGCCAGTAACCAGCTCAAGACATTTTGGAATTACGTTATGTTGTTGATATTAAATGAAGAATCTGTGTCATTTTTTAAAAGAAAATTCTCTAAACAGGTCAACCTTCATCGTAAAAAAGCGAGAATGATGGGAAGGGAAGTTTACAGGAATAATATGAATTATAGTATAGTATTAACAGTATTATTTTTGTATTAAGAAACTGAGATTATTATTTTTTTTAAATCAATGATGACCAGATATTTTAAACATTTGGAAAAAAATGAAAAATTAATAGTTTCAGAATAATAACATTTGTTTGTGGTGTTTCACAGTATATTCAGTGTTAGAGCAAAGGTGAAACGGAACACTCCAAATCTGAAAGCCTGTCAGGAGTTCATGGGTGATGCCTACGTAAATAGTTCATTGATGTTGGTGTGAAACTGTGAGCAACCCACCTCAATAGCAATCTATTGAGCCAGAGTAGGAAATGACACATGTTCTGCTGCATGAGAGGTTGATTATGTTAAGGTCACTTTTTCTTTGAAGAGATCCACCAAGCAGATGTCCTCTTGTTGCTTTTCTTTGAGTTCTTACTAGCTAGGAAATGATAGTCTTTATTGTCCCCAAGGGGCAATTTGGTTTGAAAAACAGTCAACACAGCCAATACACATCATGAAATAAGTAAATAATAGCAGCTAGGCCTACAGCTTGGTTAAAAACCCATCAGCTAACGGAACAAATGATCTCAGATATCTGTTTGATGTGGCCCTGATGGCAGAAGTCGAAACTCTGCATGAAGAGGGTGTTGAGGGTCTGCTAGACTGGCCTTTGACCTCTGAGTGGCTCTAACTTGATAAACATGGCCAAGATTATTCAAGTTAGTGCCAATAGTCTTTTGGCAAAGTTTAACAATCTGGCTGCTTTCTTGTTCTGTATATCCGGTCACATTTTAGAAGGTTTTTGTGTTTCTAATCTATACATGTGTTCGAGCATGATTGCAGCTGATAATAGCTGACCTTTTACAAGTTGAATCTGACACGGCCCAGCACCATAATACATTTTCTTTTAAATGTGATTCCTTGCCAGTGATTTGAAAAGTGCCCCCCAAAAAAATTCCCTGCTTTGTAATACAGAAGGATTCTCATAGGAGGAAATTTGTATTGACAGTTTGTATGAATATCCAGCTAAAATGGTTGTGATGATTAGATTCTTTTTGCACATTTGCATGGTCTCATGTCTGTGCTGTGCTCCCAGTAGAGTACATATAGGATCCTATTATTGACTATAGAAGATATGATGTAAAAGAGCAAATCCTTTTTTATAACTAGGGTATATTACAAATATAATTACAGGGATAATAACAAGTGTATGTCTCTCTCACACACACACACACACACACACATTGCTGTAAAAAATCATGAAGGTTATTGGTCAAAGCAGTTGTCATGGGGACAGGTTGTGAATTGCATACTAACTATGCCTACTGCTTGTTATTGGAATTAACAGTTGTGTGCGACACATTATTATGATTACAAAACCTCCTAATTACATAATTAGCTGGGGACATGATTCGAAAATATTGCATGGAAAGGTTCACCTGAGTTCGGCTACAATGCCACATCACTTTGGGTAGCTGCATTAAAAATGGATTTGGCCGTTGAAAGAGACTTCATGTGTAACTTCCTGCAAACTGCTCCTCTGATACCGGCTTATCCTGATACAAACTCCTGCTTAAAAAAAAACATGTTATTACTTGTTATTTCCCTTGTCAGCCGTTCTTCCACCAAACTCGACATCTGGTTGCGATAACTGCTCTTGTCTGTCTGAAACAAAAAGGGCGAAATGCCAAAGCCCTTGGTCTGCTGCAGCAGGGCCTGACTCCCCCCTCCAACCCATTCACCTCTAAAATCGAACTGTAAAACACATTTAATATGATCGATGGCCAGAGAGTTGCACAGCTCTTTGATATCTCTCTGGGCTATTACCATAGCCCTCGCTGCTACATTGTACTTGTCATAGTGCTCCTGCGCACCTTTTTTTTTAAATCCCACACTCAATATGCAATTGAACCGACACTAGGCTGTTGTGCACATGCGGTGCCCTCACTGACAATTACAGTGTAATCTTATCTGGTGTGACAGCTATTTCTTAAAAAGGGATGACTTTCACTTTAATGCTCAAGACAAATGAATGCTAAAAATCTAAATCTTGCATACTCCTCGCCGTCGAGACGTCTGGGGTCACAGATATTTCAGAAAGGATGGGCTTCACCTAAATGTTCAAGACGTGTCAACACTAAAAGACAACTGAATGTTAACTATTCACGGATGATGCCCATGAATTCCAAACATCACTCCAGCCATTGGTTCCTGAGCTATTATCACTTATTGTTGCCAAAAAATAATGTATACAAATGAAGATGTCACTATTAACATCACCATTAATAAAATAAATCTAGAAACGTATAACAAATATACAGGGAGATATGATCTAGTCTGCACACTGATTAAAACTGAAAGTTACATTTAATTTGGTGTGCCTTTTTATTTTCTTAACCTTTTGAATTAGATATAACACATACATCTTGAAATTGCACATTAATTAGCCCATTGTAAATTGTATACTTTATTACACATGACTTAATAAGCAATGTCTAAATTTTGAATTTTTTTATTATTTATTAAGATTTTAATCCTAAAAAACTCTGTGATCTACTTGATCCGATTTGATGAACAGCAGCCCGGAAACATATAAGCAAACATACTGAACAACCGTTTTAATTCAGATGGTGCTAAATTCTCATTGGTGCACAAAAGTACATTTACATTTAGGTCATTTAGCAGACGCTTTTGTCCAAAGCGACTTACAATAAGTAATTTTGTCAAAAGAAAGAAACAAAGGAACCACAACATATCATTGTTGATAAAGTAAGAGCTAAAAAATACAAACAAGAGTTAGGTCCTCGTCTGAGTGAAGTAGTAGCTGTTCAGCAAACACACCTTAAGAACAACAGTGGTATGGTCAAAGTGCCATAGGTATAGGTATAAAAGTACATGTGTGTCCATGTACAACCTCATTTAAACTCATGCGTTGGTAAGAAGCTTGTTGAGGAAATATTCTTTGAGGGCCGTTAAAGATATCGTATTGACATATGTTATGGAGTATTTGTAGATTGCAGCGATAGCTCAATCTCCAAATACTTCTTACTGGGTCTACAGTGAGGAAACACGTTATCTCCCAGTTGGCCTTCCTCTGAAAATCTCTATTGATTGTAATTCTATTGTTGGTATTTAAACCATGTTCTGGGCTTTCAAATTGACATGAGCCTGAACACACATTGAGATCATTTTGCAAGGCCTGTGTGGGCGCTCCACTGTCTAACTGTCTAGACTAGTAGACTGAGGGTAGTGCCTCAATTATTTCCATTTTGCTTGTTTTAGAATATGTTCTTATTTTCTTTTTATTATTAATATTCATATCATTATTAATTATTCACAGATTAGGTATTGTGAGCTGGGGGTGCATGCGTTAGTCACATTGCTTTTGTGAAATTGATTTAGATAGACTTTGATAATTGTCCATTCGTGTTCTTGGGCAGAGAATCACTGTTAACAGAGACGTGAGCAAGGGCCGATCACATGGTTTAAACCTGTGTACACCTCTTTACAGTGACAACCAGTTTGAAGATACAGAACGTATCTGCACATGCATTTATCAGCGTTCATATAAGAAAGAATGTACAAAAACGGAACAAAACAAAAAGGATTGTAATGAGAAGATTTCCATGTTTTGAGAAGACCAACTCACTTCTAAATTTGAAGCAGCTGCGGCCGATGTAGAGTCAACTGTACATGGCATCGAAGCAGGTGATATGACCTGTAAAAGCCCTAATTTAAACATGCATGCATGGTGGATCAACAAGCACTTGACACCACTTCCAAGACTCAGCAAACCCAGAAACAGAATGAAGCTTTGTTTGAATAAAACCTTTGATCCAGGCAGTACACAAAGCAGAGGAGGGAATAGATTAGAATGGTGAAACCTCACTTGTGTTCTTTTTGTATTTTGGCTATTAAAACTGCAAATTTGGCGGATATTGAGTATTTCATGTTGTCACAAGGTCCTGTTTGGGATTTGCTGTTGGTACATAATAGAGACACAATATGAACACTATTAGTACTGAATGAGTGTATTTTTTTAAAACTCAAATCACAAGAATATAATAATAATAGTATTTTAAAATGTGAGGGTTAGATGACCCAAATCTCCAAGTCACATAGTTAGTGTGCATCTTCAACAGCAGACTCGTACCGGAGAAAATTTAAGTTAAAGGATAGCTTCAGGTTATTTCAAGAGTATGCCACCTCAATATTGTAAGAGTCAGGTGTCAATGTTTTCATCCCTCCTCTCCATGCTGCCTGTGGAATGTCTATGCAATCCAACTACACATAGAACCAATATTAAAAGGGGCAATGATTACAGTGACCAGCAGCACTCTGAAGTATTAGGTCAGACTTGAAAGATAAATATAGGCACGGGACCTTTTGGCTGGAGTAACGTAGGCTTTTTACCATCAGCTCTGTTTGGTGGGTAGCAAACGGTGAGTCATATTGGATCACATTGTTTATGTGAAATCGATTAAGCTCGGGTTTCTTAATGGCCCATGTGTTCTTGGGCAGAGAATCACTGTTGTTAACAGACTTAAGCAGGGGCCGATCACAGGGTTAAAACCTTGCTTCACTGAGCTATGGCTTGTGATCTGCTTCACCCTCAGTGCTGTGTGTGTGTGTGTGTGTGTGTGTGTGTGTGTGTGTGTGTGTGTGTGTGTGTGTGTGTGTGTGTGTGTGTGTGTGTGTGTGTGTGTGTGTGTGTGTGCGTGTGTGTGTGTGTGTTTATGTGTATATATCCGCATATATTTATGAACAGTGTTTATCTGCTGCTGTAGTTGTGTAGTAAAACGGGATGTGCTGATACTGAACTCTTGACACTATGTGAACTTCACATTACGTTATACACACACGGAACAAACTGCATTATACTTTCATAAGCACCATTTCCCAAAATGAATCATAAATGGATTCAATTACTTGCGTGTTTATATATATATATATATATATTTCTGTCCTTGCTGCCTCCACAATTCTGCTTCGCAGACATTGGGCTGTCAGAACGGACAGTGTCAATGCTGTTACATTTTTAAAGTAAGAGTAGAAAAACAGAGCGCATTCTGATCTGATCTATATTTTGTTGCCAGTGCCAGGATGCTCCAGGTCATCGTGAATCAGAGCCACGCCAGCATGTGTTAAACCTAACCAGCTTTGGTGTCTCCATGACAGGATTACCACATCAAATGTGAGGGCAGGCTCCTGCAGTGGCATCCTGTCAGTTCAGGCCCTTTCATGTCCTGTTAAGACCCGAGGCTTCACTGTATACACTCTCTCAAATACCCAGTGTAGCAAGGACATGATGAGGGGCGTGTGGGTGTGGGTGTGGGTGTGTGTGTGTGTGTGTGTGTGTGTGTGTGTGTGTGTGTGTGTGTGTGTGTGTGTGTGTGTGTGTGTGTGTGTAGGTGTGTGTGTGTGTGTGTATAGGTGGGTGTGTGTGTATTATGTGCATATTTGTGTAGCTATTATTGGTATCCATTCAAATGAGTAACAAGCTTCAACTGTTACTGGAGGGTCAAGAATAAATAAATAGGATGAGAGCTGTTTGATTTTAATGGTTCTCAGAATCAGATTTGTAGAAGCCAAAGAATGAATGCATGAATAAGCCATGTGTGATGAAGATAAAGTATAGAACAAAGCATCCGAGTGAACTACAAGGACAACCAAACAAAATTCTCAGGTCTAACTTTTTTAGTAAGAATGCACCAAAATGCATTCTGATAGAATGACACGCTGAACAAGGTAGAGCCAAAGCACTTTTTCACACACATTATCTGCAATATTTCAAATTCCCATTGGCCTTTTGTCAAGGAAACAAATGCGCTACTAACTTACAGAAATTTCCTACAAGAATACATCGTCTCTGCAGCAAAATGTTCAAGACGCTGTTAGTTGGATTTCCAGAAAAATACTGCTTTTATTGACATTATTTCATTGATTGATGTGCAGTCAAAGTTAAATGTCCCTATATCCTTCTGCAGCTTCTTGTGCGATGGATGAAAAAATGGGGGGAATGGTACATTACCTCAACAAGAGGCCACAAGAGGGAAGAGAAGTCTCAGGAGGAGTGATTTTGCAGGAAGATTTTCCTCGTCAGACAGCAGGGAGTGCAGTGGGAGCTGTAGATGGGAAGGTGGCCATTGCACAACATGAACAGAAAGTTGTAACAGTTTGTAGAAATACAATATGCAGCAATGGGATTATAATTCTACAATAGGATTATCACGGCTCCAATACTAATGTAGCAAATCCTGTATAAGAAGTTGAATAACAGTCAAAGAAAGGGCAGGATAACAGGATGAATCCATTTAAATGTGTAAATCCAACGATTTTAAATTCAGTTTTTCATGTTTCGGAGTCCAGGACTAGGGATCGGGATTAGGGGAGTGGTCTTAATGGCTTTAATGAACCACAAGGTTGACTAGTCCATTTCCCACCTTTTCCTAAATTATAATCAACATTTTGAATCCTCAGTGAAGGATAATTTTCAGAGCAACAGCTGTAACACTGTTAAATATTTAGCATAATGGGAAGTCGTTACATAACCTGTCATAGTCTCAGCAGCCTCAAGAAGCAGACCTAATTTATACTGTATGAGGTGTTTATTCTGTTCAGCTAGGGATTATTGAATGAACCACGGGCCACTGTGGCCTGCAGCCAAAGCCAAGATAAAGAAAGGTTGCAGCTCACTGGATTATTACCTCAAGCTTGGTAGCACTAACCTGCTCCCCTTCTCTCTCAACTGTTTCCTCGAGCAGTCGGCCTCACATCACAGACTTGACTAACAGATTTGAACTCCTTCATATACACAGGTAACATCCTGAGAAACATTTGCCATTTACGCTGATGAGATCGCCGGTTGTCAGTTGTTAGACATGAGAGGCTGCTTTTGTGACTTCTGTGTGGAATCAAATACATATTATTTCAAGTATTCCGAGGGTAAAATGACTCCATTATCGGTGTAAATGTGCTGTGCCGGGATGGCAGCTTGAAGAGCATTGCAACAGGAAAGTAATGGTGAATAAAAGTAATGCAGAAACATACTGTAGCCTAATATACATGTCAGTGTCCTAAAGCTCCTAACGGAGTCTGAATATGTTTGCAATGCATTTCAGTGGAGATATTCTAATCCAAAGCATTGATAGAAATGTATTATAAAACAGGAGTTAAGGAGCATTAACTCTAATACGTCTATCAATACCGGGAGTCTGACACTCAAACACACTGTTCCTGATCTGTTAATAGGTTGCATGTGTACAAACATGCACAGAACGGTAATACAGAAAAGTATACAAACCTGAACTACTAACAGGATGTTTAAATGACATCATGGAAATGATGATGACATTTATTAAGGCATGTAATGTTGAAATATGCTGTTCCTGTTTTTTCAATGTGGCGCTAATTCCAATTTTAAAGCTCTTTCTTTACATAGTTTGACACAAAAACCATGACTCAAAATTTATCGTTGTACCATTTACTGGAGCTTTCAAACATATCTCTCAGTCTTCCTCAGCAGATTGAGTCTGTTAAGTGTTATGGAGAAGAGTCTGTTGAAGTGTGAGCTCAGTAGCTGTTCTGGTTTTATCCATAGCTTTTAGGACTTCCCATCCCTGTTCAATTTAAATTAAATTAAATTTAAATTTAAAGTTTCAATTCCAATGCATTTCTTTTCTGGAGCTTTCAACTGTAACACATGGTTCATATTTTAATCTCTAATGAACTGAATGGCTAGTAAGTGGACCTTGAGTTATTTTTGTCAAATATTAATACTTTATTTTTAATGAAAACTGCAGCAGGGACATTTTATGGATTTCCATTTATGTAAAAGTAATTGAAATCTCACATATATTGCTACAAACAAGGACTATGATATGCCAAAAGCTCAGAGTAGCAGCTATATTTTCTCTCCTGTGCTTCAAAAAAAGTATTTTCAACCAACAAAGAGATGCCTCAGTTAAAATACGGTAACGTGTGTCCATCGCTGCACGTTGGTAATGAAAGGGTTTGGAGTGGGAGGCGTTCCTTGTGTTTGTTTTGAATATTCTAGAGATTTTTGTTTTGTCTCTTCCACAGCACCGCACCTACGTTTGAGATTTATAACTATAAACAGGGTTTTTGATATGTTTGTTTACTTCGGCTGTAATGGTAGGAATATTAAGAATAGAGGCATTGGGCTTTTCATTAAAGCATATGTTGTTTTTGAAATATTTCAGTATAAATTGTTTGAGACAGATGTTTAGCGGGCTAAGCTTTTCACAGCCTTGAAGAATTCAACAGCTGAAGTAGGTTTAAGTCCAAAACAATTTGCTGGAGAGAAAAAAACACTGTTGAGAGCAATAGAATTTGGTACAGAAGGTCATGACCCATCAACAATGTTCTATCTTGCCAAAAGAACTCACACACACAATGAATGCATCGCCTGGCCGTCTAATACGAGGCTCTTTGTTTTATGGATGCAGAAATGAATATCTGTGGATTCTGTTTGTGTTTGTTTTTAAGTAGAATCTCATTCCCATTCAGGCGTTTCTTTGTGGCTGTACTAATCTTCCACGCTGAATTCATAGATTCCAGGAAGTCACTGCAGCCAAGGAACAGTCCAGCTCATAACCCCTTGTAAAACAGCAACTACTTTATCTTTTGTGCGGATAAATCAAATTAATATAACGTGTAAATGAGGCAATGTCGGTGGATGTAGAGAGGCTAGCTGTTTCCCTGCGTTACCAGCCTTTATGATAAGATAAGCTAGCTGCTGACAGGAACAAAAATAATTGTCACAATTCTGTATCAGTTGAGTCTTTGTGGGTTTTTTCTGCCTGTTTGCTGGTCACCCTCTCAAACTTCTCTCTGAGTCCAGATGGAATCAGTCGGGGGTGACTGCTCATGCCAAATATCAAATTCGCAATCCCAAGTCTGTCTTGTATGAATCAGAGATGAACCCAATATGGATAGAAGTGGACTGGAATCAAAAATGGAGAGAAAAAGACCCCCAGGCAGTCCTAACAGTACTTCTGTCCTGATGGAAGAAGGGAACAGAAGGGCTTGTGCAACTACAGTCACTTTTGCTGCCACACGAAGGTTTCAAATGCGCCACACTCAGAGATGGAGCTATTGGAGTGCTGCTGTATTCATGTTGGTTTCTAGAGCATGTATCACAGTTTCCCCCCTTTTTCATCCAATGTATTTTTGTCTTAACTATTATGATTATAATATTTTCCTAAATGAACATTATGTAAGTTGTTTTAACGGAAAGTAGTGGTCTAAATATTATATTCTGAGAACTGCATCCATCTTGTGGACTTCTGTGCAGCAGATTCAATTCTCTTAAAAAACATATTATCAACCATATATATATATATATATGTTTTGGTCCATGACAGGTGATTGACATCAAAGAGAAGTTGAAAGAGTCCAAGAGGTTCTGGTCCAACCTCCCAGATGACATCTGTGCCAAGGGCAAGCTCACGGAGTCTGACGAGGATCAGTGCTGGAACAGCCACACGAAGGGCAGGTGAGGACTTCTGCTTCTCTTAAAAACCGCAGCAAAGTCACCCACTCTACCATTATCACATTTTGCCTGCCAGGGATTAAAATAACCACACTGTGTTCCCAGATTAGCAGTCTCTCTGTAAGCACAATGGCTAGGGCTTATATGGAGAACTTCTATATAAGCTCTGAGACTCTAATACCCAGAGGACTGTGGAGTTCCCAACGCCTCTTATCACCACTGCGGCGTGGAGAGTGTCGCCGAGCTGTACAGTAGATTGGACAGTGACTTGTTTTCTCCGACAGTGAACCAGAGACGCTGCCAGAGGAAATCTATCACCCCATCACTTTGGGCCTCTCCAAGTAACAAAATCGACAGATTGTGCAATAAAAGACATGCTTAATTTGTGCCGGTAACATTTTTAACCTTTGCTCTTCATCAGGAATGTAAAAAAATAGGTGATAAAACGTCTGTGTAAGTCGGACCATGTTAGGAGTATGTGATGAAAGCACATACTATGCACACTTCATATAATGTTAAACTAAAAGCGTCATGTTGACATATAACACACATGCATGACAAATGTAAAAATGTAAAAAATGCTGGAATGAAATGATACAATCTTTCCTTGTGAGTAGATTTTGCATTTTCATGCACTGCATTATTTTAATTATTTTTGATTAATTAAATTGCAAGGAAAATAAATAAAGTGATGATTTGTGGGTATCAGGCACATTAAGGGCTCTCCGTCACAAAGTGCCACCTCTCCCAACATGAAGTAGACTATTGAGTCTGATTACGCACTTATGTTTTGCCTGATTTTGACAGCCGTCATTAGAAAGAGTAGCTCTTATGAATCTGTAGAGCTACTCATGAAGCAGAAAACAACAAAGTTTTCTGCTTACTTCAATTGTCACCTTATTTATTTAAACTATCATATTTGCATGTTGTCTTATACATTCTTTACAAAACCCTACGTCATGTCAACCAGACGTTTTCTAATACATCTGCCATAAAGGCTCATTTTAAAAGTGCTTCCAGGGATACTACATCATGGTGATCCAGGTTGTTCGCTCTGCCATTGTGTCCAGATATTTCCCTGAAGTGGTGAAGGAGGGTCTTACCAACCAGCTGAACAACCCAGAGGTGGATGTGGACATCACCAGGCCCGACACGCTGATACGACAGCAGATCATGGCTCTGCGTGTCATGACCAACAAGCTAAAGAATGCCTACAATGGAAATGACATCTACTTCCAGGACTCAAGTAAGTCCTCCAATCCCTCGCGTGTTTGCGAGTGCAGATGAAGACAATAATAATAATAATTTGAAGTTAAACAAAGAGAAAAGTTTCCCTATTGTTTTGCGTCACTGCATGTTGGTTTTCAGACCACACCACACCACATACACTCACACAAAATGCCCTGCAGAAATATAAAGTGAAAAGTCTACTGAAATAAGATCTCAGGTGTCGTTCATGCAGCAACTCATCATACAGCTCCACAGGATGCATCAGTGTGGCACTGAGGCAAGACTGACCTTATTAGGAGAATAAATAGCTGTGGGTATGGCGCCACATACAATGATAGACAGCCGACGCTGTGTTTAGGAAGCTGTACATCTCCGATGCTGCCATGACAGAAGCCATTCTTTCTTCCTGTTTATGTGGATCCCATTCAGCTGATAAGGTGGAGGATTCTCTGGGCTTCAAAAAGAAACTGTGTGGCTGCAGGACTACTGCTACTAACTCAAATGCATTGTTTGATGCTGTCGTGTTTGTTAGAAGTGGTGTCTTCTTTGACACCAGAAACCCACTATTGCAGCAACTAAATTGGGTGTATATCTCACAGAAGCTGCCACACTGCAGTACGACGCTCTGATTCTTGTTTTAAGATCTACCTTTTGCACACAGTGCTATTTATAACCACCGTCTTTGGCCATTTTCAATCATGCAACACTATTTTTGCACTGTCACCTGTAAAGGCCCGGTCACACATGCACTTATTAGGAGAAGACATTTTGCAGTGAAGTCAATTAATTTTATAAATGACCCCTGAAAACTTTACTCAATCACCATTGTCTCTGACAACGGCCCGAACATATGCAGCAGCAGTGGGTCCCTTTCTCCTTTTAACACATTCTTTGGCACGTCTGGGAAACAATTGAATCAGCAAATAACACATGCATTTGCAGAGTTTATGAGGGTAATCACTAATTAGGTAATTATAACCCGTTTTAAAAAAAAATTGTAAACCCCGTACTTCAGCCATCTTTTCTCAACATGCTGTAGTTAGTGTGTCAAGCTTTCACTGGGAGGGTTTGGAACATTCTGAGACTTTTTGGATGGAAAGCGACCTTCCTCTGGCTCCTACGGAGAAAATTCCTGTATTTCAACCGAATAAGACTGAACAGGAATCTATTTTATTTACAGAATTAACATGAATTAGTTTCCACAAAGTGCTCATCTTTTCTGTTACAACATGGAAGTTGCTCAATAAAACTTAAAAGGCAACATTTATATGTATACAAAAACACTAAAAGTAAAAACACATCACTGCCGTGTCAAAAGGTTTTTAAAAGAAGATAAAAGCCGCAGAAACAATCATGTGAAACTCTGTTGCAGATAGTTTGCTGTTGAGCTTTATGACGGCGATGTGATCACTGATGTACGTAGAGTGTAGAAAATCTTTGTAATGGACTAAATGAAAAGATTTGAATCGGCAAAATGAATGATCTAATTATAGCACCATGTATGTCACTAGGATGTGACCAGGGCTTTCTCCAATAAGTGAGTTTGGCTGGTAAAGTTTGATTTAGCCAAAGGAACTAATAGCTCCTTTTGCCGGTATTATTTTTTTCATCATTTTTGTTTTTTTTTGTTGCTACAGGTGACGAGGGCAGCAGTTCTGGCAGCGGCAGCGGCTGCTCTGAAGGCTGCACGACAGAGTTTGTTTTTGTCGCAACAGAGGCTCCCGTGATCGGAGCTGACAGAAGCGACGAACACGCAGCAGCGGCCGCAGGCAAGTCGTTTTCCCGCGGACCCTCCCTACTGCTGGTGATGGCCGCCCTCACACTCCCGCTCTGGGCAATGCAGACTCAATGGAGATAATACACAAGTGTGGCCTGATGACTGACTTTTCTACCTTACGTACAGTATGTTTATCAGCAAGTTGTAATGCTGTTCCCTCACTGGACATGTTAGAAGCTCCCGGAAACCTGTCGAGAATGTCTTACTGTGTGCTATGGTACGGTAGGGGAAGGGGGTGCAGCGCTGCATCCTGCTCGTCCCCCAAAGAATGCTCGGTGCCATCGCTGAATCAGCTTTCACACCTGGAAAAAAAAATGTTTTCTCATTATTCTAAAAATGTGGGTTTTAAACGCCTCTTTTCGAAAGTGGAAATCACCTGATCGGATTTTTCAGATAAAAAGGGGGGTTTATTTTTATTTTCCTTTGTATGATGAAGTTGCGACCCATTTTGTCCTATTAGTCTTTTCCCCCTCAGTAAAAAAGTCATACTGTGTGCATGCTCTGCAATTATGTTAACAAAAACACATTTTGTTTTAGGTTTTGTATGCAGGCTACACAGTTTGGAATGGGTTGGTTTGTACAGTGCGAGCAGTTCACCGGGTTTCCCGTTATAGCAGAGTGGTTCAGAAAGCAGCAGTTCTTACAGCCACTTTATAGTTGCACATTTGATTATCTCTGATTAAGTGACAATATGCTGCACTTAAGAAAACTACTTTGCACAGATTATTTTTGTCTGCTTCATAAGTTTATAAAGCTAGAGGAAACATTCACCCCATACAGAAGATCTATATTTTCTGATCATGTAACTGTATTGTACTTATAAACATTTGCAGTATGTATTTCATTGGAAGGTACTGTAATGTCATCTGACTGGTTTAGTAAATGGCTGCATTTTCTTTTTTATAAGCGTATTAACTGTTTTTACAAGTTATTCGATCACCTGTAAAATTAAAGAACAATAAACAGGAGATTTTCCGCGACAACACTAAGCCATTATACTACAATTGCCTGCTAACGATATTCAGTTACCTGATTTACTCTCTTCTGTGTGGGTACTTCTCGTGCACTTAAACAGTTCAGATTTCCTTTTCTTTCCTCAGAATATTAGCGATTTTAGATCTATGCCAATGATATTTTCATGTATTTTCTTGGCTCCCATGCTTTAATGATTCAAGGAAATCATTTATGTTGAATGTTTTTATTGCTTGTTTATACTACATATACGGAAGGCTACACATTGTAACCCTACTCCTGTAAGCTCAGCTCTCTGACAGGCTCTGCAGGTTCACCCAATCGCAACTTATGGAGCTCCAAGCAAATTTTTGTCCGGCCAATCAGAACAGACTTACCACCCCTAAAGGCTGCAGGTTATACTTCTGTGGTCCCTTCATGATTTTTATCAATACCTTAAGGAAAGTCTCCCTTCAGTGGGCTCATATGACTGACAAGACAGATTCCAGTCACCACAGGAACTCTCACTGCGGTACAGATGGGAAAGCATTTGACCTCCGTCGCCTCCCTGTAGAAAACACTTTGGGAGAAGGTGACTGAACAGCAGCCTCCCACCAAAACCAGCATGACACAATTAAATCACTGGTGCGTGAACTTTAATCGTGGAAGGCGACGGTCCTCTGTCCAACGAAGCATGAGGGGAGAGAAAACTGATCAACAAGGTCCTCCCCAATGTCACAAGTGTCCAGTGTAATAAACCGATGAAGGAAGGGGACGACAGTGGGTTGTTTTAAGCTTTCCATTTGTGCATAAAAAACAGAAGTGAAATCTAGTGAAAAAGTATTTATTCTGGGCTGAGGTGGAAAGTTTTATCTTTAAAAACAAAATGCAACAAAGTGCTGTTCAAACAGACAAAGAAAAAATTAAATCATGATGTACATGAAGCACATGTGCCCTACTTCTAATATTTCCATGACATTAGTGGATTTAATTTCGCATTTCCTTTTGCGTTCTGGAAATTCATTTAAATTTTGCACTTGAGAAATACTACTCGCAAAATATCAAATACCAGAATTGTTGCCATTACACAACCACTGTCATCGAAGAGAGCAGATATAATAAAAAATATTACATTTTAAATTGAAAAAATATTCATTTTAAAAGGCACTCATCAGCTAAGGCAGGTAGCAATATTGGGAGATGACCACCAAGTTGTTCAGGCCACCTACACCATAGTGACCCAGGTGCAGGAGGGAGAGGAGGCCATCTTCATCTCATCGTAGTTATCTGCTCTTGTTGCTCTTCCAGTCACAATGGGAAGCGAATTCTAGGTTAGAATGTAATCAGCATTTTAAGGATCTGGGGTCGGTGAAGCCTTTCTGATTGGTCCGGTAAAAAAGTACATGCAAACCTTTTGGAGGTCAAAGCCTATAAGACAGAATCTCCCCTGGTTCTGTCTTATTGTCTCACTAAACACACAGTTAACCAACTCGACAGAGTCTAAATTAGTGTTTACGCAGACATTACATCTATATTTTGAATTGCTCGTGTGTCTTCTGACAGAACATGTTAACATGAGTGCAGACAGCCCATCACCCACCTGAGCCGGGCAGAGATAAAAACATCTCAATCTGAACTCACTTAGCAGGTCAGACAGTTGAGACAGACGGGAGTTAGTTAGACATGATGTACATCCTGCAGTAACTATTTAAAATGTGCTTAATATTGAATTAAGTAACTAGCAGCCAGGCCTGATGTGCAGCAACCGTTTCTCTGATCTGTGAGGATTTACCCACGGAGGAGGCCTGGCCTGAATAGCAGATAATCGCAGTGAAGACGGTTCATGAAAAAATCATGTTCTCTTACCGTTGGCCTATTGAAGTTCAGACTGATAAATCAAATTCAGCTTCAGGCGTTTCATTTACAATGAAAAAATACATGTTTTGTCAGTACTTTTATTTTGTGTCCTATTGTTGCTTAAAACTAGATTCAACCGGGCTGTAAAACAGTTGCATCCGTTCTTTTGTGATTCTATAATTGATTAAAGAATGATAAAGTACACAACAGGAAGAGAAAAGAGTCAGTAATAAGTCAAAGTAAGTGGGTTATAAATCGTTCCAGTCAAACACATCGTATAAATTCAGTTTTTAATTATTCAAAAATGTGGAGACAGAGGCAGACATATTTGTCTGGGCCAGGAGACAGCCAGAAACTTAACGGGTATGTTTTTTTTAAATTGGAAAAGCTGCGGCCACACAAAGACTGAATGCACCCGTGAGAGTCTCCACAAGATCTGTGATTACAACAAGCGTTTTGGATGAGTGGGGATAAGGCAGGTTTTCTGGTATTCCTGAAATACAGAAAAGGAAGTGAAACGAACAAAAGACGCAGAAGAAGCGAGCTGACTTTTTCCAAAGTGCTTGTATCGGTACAAACACTATTCTTTTCTCATCCCGATGAGAGGAATGTTTGCCATAATCCACTGGCTTGTGTATTCCGCCACCTCTTCTGAAAAGCTGCGTTACCCTGGTCGTCGAGTATCACTGTCTGAGATGCTTCAATGCTTGACTTAATTATTCTGTGAGCCTCTTTTGTTTTGATTTTGTCTCGTTTATTCAACTTGTTGGCATTTGCAAAACTGGGGGGAAAGTAAAATCGTGGTTGGTTAAAGGTTTTTTACAGAAGGTTAAGAAAATATGTTATGCAAGGTTCTCCATTTTGATGTTAATTGTTTGCTGCACTTTTGCTAAAACATACGCTGTGAGTGTGGTACTGTTGTGATTTGCAAAATGAGATAACTAAGGGGCACATTAAGATTTTTGGAGCTGTCAGTGCACGCTGTTTGAAGTATTTTGGGGGAACTGAAGTTGATGGTTATACAAGCAGACATGCCTTACCATTTTTAAAAGACTAAAATGGATTGCTTATTTGGCTTTTGTTACACATTCTTGTATACAGAAAATAATACAAAAGGTAATAATAAACATTTTATTAAAAAAACTCTCCATTTATCATTTTCTTGTCCTGTGGAAGCCACGTATCTGTGTTGTTCAGGAAGAAAAACGACTGTTTTCAGATCCCTTGTTTTTACAAATGCCTTTCTTTTTTTTAAATTCTCTTTTTATTATGATACCATCATTTATAATACATATCATTCTTCTCAATTAGCCATCTGTAAGTTTACATTTTTAGCCCACAACAAGGCATCACAGAAGCAGGGACTCACTTGACATTATTACATACATACTGTAATATAGACCTAACCGTATTTTAAAATAAAGTAAAATAAGATAAGAACAGAAACTAAATAAAAATAGAACACAATTGTTGGGGTAAACCACACAAATCCCTCTAGGAAGGGGATTATTGATGACTATTATATTTATATATGGCATTTAGCAAATAATAGTATACTATATGCCAGAAAAGGCATAAAGTCATAGTATAGTATATCAAATAAGTTATGAATACTATGTTGAATGTTGGAGAAAAATGTCAAAAAAGTCATAGTATAGTTTGTTTGTTTATTAATCACAAAACCCATAGTATGTCCGAAAAGCCATTATAGTTCAATTTTATCATGTCATAAAAAAACAAACAGAACGTCTTAAAAATAAATAATCTAGGTTGAAAAACAGTCATAGTATGTTGATAAAAGTAACAATCATAGTGTACTATGTGAATAGGTCTTAAGAAGTAATTGTGTAGTATTTTGGATAAAGTCATAATATTAATCAAAAAATGTCAAAGTGTAGTATATTTTTAAAAATTGTCATAGTAAAACATGTCGATAAAGTCATAGTATAGCATTGCGAAGAGAAAAAAAATAAAAGGATAACATTCGCAGTCTGAAAAAATCATAGAATGCCAAAAAAATTCACATGATAGCGTGTCAAAAAAAGTCATAGCATACCAAAAAAATTCATAGTGTAGCATGTCAAAAAAAGTCATCGTATAGCATGTCGAAAAAATCAAAGGAAAGCATAAAAATAGTCAAAAAGTCATAGTATAATAAGTCCAAAAAGTCATGAAAGGGCATAGTATAATATAAAGTATATCCAATAAAGTGTGATGGTAGTTCAAAGATGAATACATGAGTAAGGCAGGTCACAAACATTCTTCATTATCACACTCAGCAGATGTAGTTTTTATGTATTTTTTCAGCCCATTTTAACTTTTTGTTCAGGCTGCCTACATTTATGGTATATGTTTAATAGGACCTGGGACAGTTGAATCCCACAACTCTGTTTTTAAAAACATGTTGCTGTTACATGGCTTCCTCTTTCACATGTCACAGAGACATGCAGCTCCTTTGGATGTCTGAGAGGGGAAAGCCAAAGGTTACAAATCTGTCAATACACTCCCCCCTTATTAGCATTTTATGCAAATCTTGGGAACCTCAATTATCTACCCCTTGTCCTGTGGGCTTTGTCTGACCCAAAACTCGGTCAGGTTCCAAGGATCTTCGATAGAAGTGAACTCTCTTGACTAAAGGCCTTATTAGACAGAACACAATGGCACCATACTGCTTTTTTGTTGCTCGTTTTGCTGATTTCAGCATCTTTTTTATTGTTCCTAAGAAACCAAATGAGTGCTCACATTTGTAATTTTATTTATACATCACCTTTCAAAAACAAAGATACAAAGTGTTTTGTGATAAAAAACATAATGAGAGTAATTAAGATCAAAATATAAACATGGTTGACTCATTTAAATAGATACAACAATATTACATCAATTAAGAAAAAGCAATTTAATCTCTTAAGAAGAGATTTCAGGGAAGATAAGTGTGCCAGCCTGGGACCCTTAAGCAGGGCAATCCACAGCTGAGGGTCCCGGACACCAAAAGCCCAGTCACCTTTGTTGACGAGATTACTTTTTCTGATTTGGAGCCATTCAGCTGCAGGACATTTCCAGAATATGTGATCTACAAGGGTTTAAAAGGCACTTTCCATTTCAGCTCAACTTTAATGGGACAAATGTAATCCGCGTAACAGTTGAAATATACCCCCCTGGGGTAGTATGTATATGGTGAATAATAATGGACCCCAAAATAGAGCCGTGAGGGACCCTACAGAGGAGCACAAGAGGAATAGGCATTACCAAGCATTAAAGAGAAGGTTGACAGAAGAGTCAAACCAATCCAATGAAAATGTCATTGTAAAGTATGGAATTAAAAATGTCATCTAAAGAATTCCTAATATAGAAATGCTTAAAGATGCCATACAAAATTCAGAGTACAGTATGCTATAACAATGTCCAAAAAGTGTCATAAAATGTCATAGTGTACCATAAAAATAGTCTTATAAATAACTGATAGTATATTATCTAATATACATGTAATTAAAAAAGTTATAGTATACTATATCATAAATATTTCTGGAAAATGTCATAGTATTGTATGTCAAAAAATGTCACATAAAAATAGTCTATAGTATACCATAAAAATGGTTTAAGAAATCATAGTATGGAATAAAAACATGTCATGGCATAGCATGCCATGAAATGTCATTAAATGTAATTGTATAGCATGCCACAAAAAATATCATTATATTATGAAATTAAATTAAAAAAGAATGTCATTGTGTGCCATAAAATGGCTTCAAAATGTCATGATATAGAGTGTCATAAAATATCATAGAAAACGTACAGTAATTGTCCCTCCAACGGTTTCTGACATGTGGTCAGAAGGTCATCGGCGCCTGTTTTGGAATCAACTGATGAGCTTTTCTTATTGTGTTCTGAGTGACTTCAGTGAAAAAACTTGGAGATACATGGTTTGATAGCCATTTAAAGTGGTTCTGAGTAATCCTGAAATTAATGTAATAAGAATTCTTAGCATGTTTGACATTTCATAATCACCCAGTAATTGACATCTTTACACAGCTGCTCAAGTTTTAAAGAGGGACTTGACTGCATTTCATAGCTTTTATCTTTGAATATTCATGAGAAAAGAAAAAATATTTCAGTTTACCATGTCAGTTATAAGTATTTAAGACTTGAGATGAGATGAGATGAGATGTTATGTATGAGTAACTCTCCATTAAAACAATAAAAAGCAGATTATAGTGGCGGTCCTGTTTAGATGCTAATCCACTTCAGAAATTGTGAGCGGAACTAATACAGTTCTAGGCTAAATTACAGACCATTGCTTGGATGGAAATGGATGGCTTTCTTACAAAAAGGATATATATTAGGGGTGTGACGAGATCTCGTACCACGAGATCTCGCGAGATTAAAGCCGACGATGTTTCTCGTCGTTAAAAATCTGTCTCGCGAGATTTGTGAGCTATACATAGCTGAGGTTTTACAGACAGCTGTTACTGACTGGGAGCTTAAAAAACCCAACCACGGCATCGCTTATTGTTACCGACAATGCACGTAATATGGACGTGGCCGTGCGCGACGCAGGATTGAAGTCGCACATCTGTTTTGCGCACACTATAAATCTTGCAACCCAAGCTTGCCTCGGTGTTCCCCGCATCGCTCGTTTACTCGGGCGGGTGAGACGTGTGACTGCTTTTTTTCATCGTAGTTCAGCGGCTACCGCGGTGAAAATGTCCAAGCAGAAACGGCTACAATTGCCATCACACAAGTTAATGACGGGCACGTTGGATATGCTGGCTCGTTACCTTGAGCAGCAAGCTGCCATAGCAGCATCACCAGCCCATAGTTAAGACAAAACTCCCGAAGCATTGATACACTTGACAGCTGCGATGTCAGAGATGCTGAAGATGCTGTAGTTGCAGCATGTTGTTCACGACATACTTGGTCAGGCTCCGTTTGCACTATTTGCACTCTGTATTGACAAAGTAGAACTTTGATTTGGTTTTGTGGGCTGCATGGTGGTGTAGTGGGTAGCACTCTCGCCTCACAGCAAGAGGGTCCCGGGTTCGATTCCCGGGAGTTTGCATGTTCTCCCCGTGTAAGCGTGGGTTCTCTCCGGGTTCTCCGGCTTCCTCCCACAGTCCAAAGACATGCAGGATGGGGATAGGTTAATTGGTGACTCTAAATTGCCCGTAGGTGTGAATGTGAGTGTGAATGGTTGTTTGTCTCTATATGTTGGCCCTGTGATAGACTGGCGACCTGTCCAGGGTGTACCCTGCCTTCGCCCAATGACAGCTGGGATCGGCTCCAGCCCCCCGTGACCCTGAATACAGGATAAGCGGTAGAAAATGGATGGATGGATGGATTTGGTTTTGCACATATTTACACTTGGGGAAAAAGAAATATTTTATTTTATTTATTTTATTTTAACTTTTATCAATTTTAGTTTTAGTTTAAAAAGTTTATTAAAAGATCATGCTTACATCATGCATGTAAAGAGTTATAATAAAATATTGCAACTCTGTTAAATTAAAGTCTGTTAGTCCAGTCATATATTTTGTCATTGTAGTTTTCTTAAAATCTCGTCTCGTCTCGTCTCGTTCTCGTGAACCCAATATCGTGTCTCGTCTCGTCTCGTGAGCGGAGTGTATCGTCACACCCCTAATATATATATATATATATATATATATATATATATATATATATATATATATATATATATATATATATATATATATGATTACATTAATGTTAAATATTCAATTAATACAGTTTGTACAATATATGTATATATGCATATGTACAATTTGTACATATACACACTCTTGTCAATTAGTAGGGACTCTTTTGTCCTTCACATGTTACAACATTTGCAGCTAGAAGAGGATGTAGAAATCCCCTCCCCCACTACAAGGTTAAAGTGAAAGCAAAAGGGAAACAGGCAAGAAACACGTAGTGTCGAGGTCATGTGATTAATGTATTTGCTGCTACCTGTAATCTATCAGTTGTCAAACTTGGCTCGCTGTCACATTTTGTCAGGGGAGGCAGCAGAACGTCTGGCTGACAGAAAAGAAAGAGACAAAAAAAAGCTTACTGCATTGCCACATTCAATTCCTCTGAGTAGCTCCCCCAAACATCAATTTATTCATTTTCACATGACAACAGCAATGGGGATAACACGAAACAACTTCACATCTGAACCAGAATTATTCATTCAAATATCTCTTTCTGTATGTACAATTATTTATGTGCTTCAATAATGGAAAAGCAGAATGAAAAGGACCGAACTCCAATCAAAATACAAAAAGCCCATGGATTTCAAAGACAGAATTTTTCTGCGAGATGTGCTTGATAATTTTGGATGGCTCTTGGCAAAACCCTCACTGAAGAAATAATTGATTCTGCTTCACAGATTGCTGGAGAAATACAGTCTTAGTGCTGTAAATGCAGCTGAACCATCTGCTGGCATAGTTCTTTTTTTATTATTTAAATAACTGAAATTATTTATGCTGTAGTTATCTTTGCATTAAGATGTTTGAATTACTTTCACACAACTGGACAAGCTAAAAATTCTATTAATTTCCGTAATTAGTAGCAGTGAGTAGTCAGAAATGGCTGCTAAGCAAGATTATTTGTGTTAGTAAATATATTGACACATAAATACCATCCAAAATGTATTGTTTTGAATTATTTTTACTGTCTCACTGATGGCTTTTGCAGCTGTCCACATCATTTTCTTGTAGGTATCTCATGGGTCATGACATAGTTAAAGGGACAAGAAAAGTAGGTTCCTTTTATTAATGAATGAATATGTAACTGTAACTTTCAGGCATCTAAAAAGTAATGCAATAAAAACAATATAACAACTGGAGAAGGAATATGGAGACATTGTAAAGTAGAACTGGTCACAAAATGTGGACATACGTGAAGAAGAGGATACAGTCTTGGAGCTGGGGCCCCATTCATTAATGAAAGTCGGTATGTGGTACATGGGGTCCATAGAGCTGCAGTTTCCTTTAATCCCGCCTCTCAACAGCATGGTCTCAGTTACTCACATGAATTCATTATGCCTAAGGAAATAACTGGTCTTTTTGGGCTCAATGGCATCCTGTCACAGATCAAAAAATTGTAATTCCACATGTTGGCCACTACAGAAATTGGCTTCAAAGCCGGCTACTGTTCCTGGGGGGTTGCGGGAAACACTATTGAGCCTTCAACACAAGACTAGTGCTCATGGAGGCAATTAAAAAAAAACTTAGTTTTAAAGTGAAATGTACAGTGCTTGGTCAAATACAAAAAAAATAAAAGGCATTTACTATTTCAGAATTTCAGTATTTAGACAATGATTTGGGGAAATCAAATGTATAGAAATATATACAGTACATATATTGTCATCATTACATTAATAAAGAAAACGAGAGAGATAGAATTCACAAGATTTTTGTGACAAGGTGATGATGAGCTTAGCAAACATTGCACGTCAGGAGAAACAGATATTTTCTTGCTATCACTGTGAGGTTGCCAAGCAATACAACCTGTTAATTGGTGAACATTTTAGGTGCTGGTTGGTAGATTAATATTTGGACAGAGCCGGCTAACTGGCATACACACATTTCTGAAACTATTGAAGACATAGCCACTTTATTAGCTTGAGCACATTACATTTTATTAGTAGCTATTGGTTATCCTTTCCTTAAGTAAGAAAAAAACGATCTAATTATTATTTTTTGCCTCCGCAATGTTTGAAAAAGAACTTTGTCATTGCTCCCTCGCAATGATAGTAGTAGCACCAGTTAACGAATGATGTGTGAGCAAAAGTGCTTTTCTCATTGTGTTGGCATTTCTTCTGCAATACAAATACAACAGTACTGAATTAGTGTGTCATTGTACCATCACAATTGCCTTAAATAGACTTCCTAACACTACAGATGTGACAAGGAGACGACTGCCTTCTAATTGTCCTTCACAACTCATGAAACTCAGTGATGCCTCTGAAAGTAGGGTGGTGACTGTAAATATTAAGGTCTGAGGACATTGTTAATGGATTCTCTGATGACACATTTCCTCCATGCACTGATTGTAATTGCTTTTTACATGACAAGTAATAGTGTGAGGGCTTTAGAGACACTGAAAAATCCCCTGAAAATAGAAACCTATGAAATTAAACCTTGGTTTTCAATTTTCACTCCCACATGATTTGAGTAATTAAATGGATTAAACCCAGTACTATATAATAAGACATAAATAAGTTTCAGAGTGAATCACTATCATATTTTCTCTTGGACGGGCTTTAAATGTTGGCCGTTTGTAAGATATACATCCCCTTTAACAAATAAGACCAGATGCTGACATCTTTGCCACCCACTATCTGTGTGTTTAGGCTTCAGTTCAAAACCAACACTGCAGGTTCGTCATATCCACACACTCACCTGGTTGCTGTGATATGAAGATGGCCTTGCTCTGCAGTGTGTATTCTCTTTGAAATTCAGAATGACAAGACTGTTCATAGATATTATGATGGTTGTGCTCTGCTTTGTGTTTTCCACATTATGACACCAGAGGGAGGTTTGGAAGGCTCACTGTGCTTTTGTAAGGCTCCAGTCTATCCGGAAGTCAAAGCTGTACGCTGTAAAAACTAAGATCCAATTGTAAAATCACTTTTGTATGGCTGAACGAGTCGCAATAAGTGACATGAAATAGCATGATGCCTTCCACAATGGTACCCAAGAAAAATTTGCCACATTTTGTGGCCTGAGAAGAATTTGAAATGAGCAGCCATACAAGATGACCAAGTGCTACAGTGTGGTGCCATGCTGCCGATCTCGATGGAATCCCACAGGTTGCACTAGGATGGGCTCCATCGGGAAAAGGAAGCCAGGTTGGCCCAAAACAACTTGATGGTGAAGTGTGATAGCTGAGTAAAAGGAAATGGGCCTAACACGGGGCGAGGCAAGGCTTGTAGCACAAGGCAGGTCTCTATGGAGGCAGAGCGTAGAAGCCTGACGTCCCATCAGGGGCGAAGAGGGTTTACTTACTTACTGCTTTGTATTGTGAATGTGTATTTCCAGCTAGCTTCATCTGAAAAAGTCACCTCTCAGTCAATGCCCAAACCCAATTGCAATCATGTCTTTTTTGCAAATACAGTTCGTTTTTTTTTTCTTCTTTTTCTCATTCCATTTTCTCTCTGCTGTCTTTCTCTCCCCGGATTTAGGATAAAGACTGAATTAGATAGCATCACAGTCCTGGATAGCAGAGACAGAGATTACCCTCCCTGATCCTTCAACAGACAAGAAAGTTCAGTGCAAAACCCTCCTGAGGGCCTCGCCACCTCAGTACTGACAGACTGCGAATTAGCACGTATCAGAGAAAAGAAAAGGAAATGGTTTTATCCCTTTTGACCCACCACTTGACATGAGAAAGAGAGGAAGTGCAGTAGATATTAGGCCTGTCACCACACTGATCTGTACTCTGGGTTTTGCATACTGGTATGTGAGAGGCAAACAGCTCCAGTGTCAACAGGTGCAGCACACTGCCTCTTTTTTCTCAACTGACAAGAGGAAACTAAAAAGGCTAAGGTCCAAAACCAGCCCAGATTAACTGCCTCGGAAAATACAACATATGCAGCCAGCATTCAGCCTTTTGTTGGAAATATTCACGAATAAACAAATATTATTAAATCACAGACTTGCAGAGGCAAAACCGATAGTGAACTAGCTAACATGTTTTAAGAACTGTGACGATACAAATAAAATATGCTGTATTTAACAAACATTCTCCTCCTTATAACCACCTATTACAATATCTAAAATTTAAAGAAAAAAATTCCAAATAGAGATACAATGATTAGTTGATTAGGTGAATAACTGATTGGCATAGTTCGAACGCAACCAAAGTTTTGATTGATTCACTAATGAGGTGGCCCATTAGAGCAAAACTTGTGCCAAAGTCTTAATGTCTGTGGTGTTTGCTGCTGTTTCCTCTTCTAGATTTGACTCATCATGCAGAGCTAAACATAAAGCTATTTATTTCTATCCAGTACTGCTCTTCTTCTACAAATTTTCCATTTTTGTTTTTTCCAATTTGGCTCCATGATGAAAAGCATTCAGTCAGCTATAACCCGGTAATCATGTGCTGTGTTGAGTATACTTAAATGTCCTGTATAATATTCAGTATCTTCCGTGCAAGTTTCACTCTGTATGCATCGTCATCTGTTACCTTATGTCCATTTCTTAAAATGTTCACAATTATATAATTGCTTGGAGTTAAAATTATCACATCCTCCCCAACCTCTGCCACAGGGCCATTTCTTATAATGTTTGCTTGTGTATGCGGTAGTAAAGTCATGTTGCCAAGAACCTGATCTACTAAATGTCTCACCAGTATAAGCTGCTGCTTCACTGCCTAATTAAGGAGCATGAATAATGTATCGGCTTGTGTCATAAATGGAACTGGCTGTATGTCTGGCCTGGATGCAGTGAGAGGATGTGTCAGACCTCAGTCACGAACTGATGTTAAGGGGGACACCCACCTTGCACCAGAGAACTATGGGGAAAGTAAGTGGGAGGGAGGGAATTGGATGGGGGGGGGTATTAGGGAAGAGATTTAAGCATGACTTATGTGATCTGGAAATTTGAAATTTTGAAGGTTGGCTTGTCTGGCAAATGGGTCAGTGGCCATGGGGATGGTCTTAGTTGCAGCCATGCTTGTGTGTGCTATGATAAGTAGGTCAGTAAATAAAATGGAGCCCTCCTCCCAGAACATCATTGGACGTGATGATGGTAGTTGCATGGTTAAATGTGAAGATTTAGTTTTAGGACCAAGCAAACCAGAAGCGTTTAGTGATGAATTTAGTTGTTTTGGGGGGGTTTTTTTGCAGTAAGGTGTAAACAAGGGAAAAATTAATTCAGTCTTTTTCCTCCCTCTTAAACCAAAAAGCATTTAGTGCACTGCTCATGTGATTTGTCTTATTTTGAGAAAGGTTTTGCATCAGCATGTCTTAACGTCGCACCCTGTGCCAAATGAGCTATCTGTTGTGCAGACACACGCACTCACACACACACACACACACACACACACCATAATATTGCATTGTGTGGCCAATTGACTTCCCAAGAGCTGACATGGGGCTAAAGACCATGATTCTGATTTGATGATTTGTCACAACATATTGGGTTGGAAACAAAAGGTGAAACCCTGTTGGAGAAAGTCAGAATAGAAAGCCATTAGTTTTCACTTTTTGAAGGATAACTACTTTCACTACAAGGGTATCATTCCAATTTTTTCCACAATGAATTTTTGGAAAGCAAATATTTAATTTAAATAGATTCACTCATTTCCATAAGCAAAATGCCTTTGTAGGCCCTATTTTAACAGATGATTCTGAAGTCTGGTCTAAAGCCTGTGGTCATTAGTGTTGGACCTTGATCCGAAAAGAACAAATTCTGTCTTTTTGCAGACAAAACATTGTGTCCTGTGTGAAAGAACCCATAACAAATACATGAATTTACATGCAAATTAATCGCAGGAGAAAATCCCTTACCCGGTGTAAAGGCCTTAAGTCTCGCACAGAATTTGGCTTGCATGAAAATGCCATGAATGCACCCACACTGAAGCCAAATAGAGCCCACTATGAGGAGCTCTCTCAGATGCGCTGTCCGTGGTGCTGAAATAAAAGCAGCGTTTAATTATTTCTCTTAAAGAATATTCACTTAAAAAGAGTGAAATTACATGTTTTCGGAGGGTGGTGGGTCTCTCCATTAATTAACACATGCAAAAGACTGGGTCTTCCATCAACTGTCAACAACGCCATGGTCAAATAAACGGCAAACAATCGGTCACGCCAAACCAAAATAAAGTTTGGGGCCAAAATCCAAAGTGCTCGTTAAGGGTGCAAGTTTCAGAATGATTGCACAGAATGCTCATTAAAACTGGTATTATTATTATTTATTTATTTTACCATTTACGCCTTTGTGATTCCAGACACCATTTAAGATCTGCTACTTATTCAATAAACAATAGCCTTTTTCATTTTTTCCACGTTCATCAATTTGATGTCCTGATACCGCATCAGGACATCAAATTACTTTTTCATAGATGTTAGACTCCTGCACATATATTTCAAGCTAATTTATGGCCACCTGATCCCAGTTTTCAGCTCATGGGGAACATACCCAGCACTCATGGCTCACGTCCCAGCGAGTCTGCCAAATTTAGATTTGAGGTCAAATTGGCAAACACTTATGATTGATACTGTGGCAGCTGATATAAATCAAACTGATATACTACATGAGGCACATAAAATATATATAAATATAATTTATATTAAATATGTCCCCTCATTTATGGGCTGTAAATGCATGTTTGTGAAAAATGATGCAGAAATTGTAAAATATTGTATTGTTAAACTGGAATTCACCTTAGTGGGAGAGGGAGTTGTGAAAGAGCAAGAAGAATGTCGGAGTGTTGAAAAAAAGAAGGTGAGTGAAGAGGTAAATCAGGAAGGGAAGGGGTGAGAGGATTTATTTCGAAACCTGTGCTGTAGTCCTGTCTCATAATCTGGAAGCAGTGGGTGGGTAGACAGCAGGAAAACACTATATTGATGGGGCTGTTTACCCCATTCTCAGAGAGAAAATAAAGGCTTGAACACAGAAAACGAGAGTGAGGAGGCACACGTCGTTATCTCCAGGTGGTAGGAGGTGTGTGTTTGTGAGTGTGTGTGCGTGTGTGTGTGTGTGTGTGTGTGTGTGTGTGTGTGTGTGTGTGTGTGTGTGTTGCGCGCCCCATTGTACCTTCTACTTGCCGTGAAAAGGCACATCAAGACATGTAAAAAGTGCCTATGGGGCGGCAGGGCGGTTCGGTTTGGTTCTTGTTGATGCTGACTGTTCGCTTTCTGTCTGAAAATGAAAAATGAATTAAATGAATAATATAAATGATAGAGTGCATGAATAAATGCAGGTTCTTAACCTTACTGTTAAATCCAAGCTGCGAACTAAATGATTATCCACAATGTCTCGGTATTTTACACTGGATGGGTCAATGGCAGCACTTGACCTGAGCTCCACCTGTTGGCATCAGTACTGTTCCTACTTCAGTTTGTAAAAATAGTTGTGTTTAACGCACGGTATACAGTTGTGTGTTAGATTTGTGGAGGAGGAATTGAACTAAAAGTTTACATAATTCTACAGAGACCTCAGACCTGTGAAAGCTGAACACTGGAGAGTTAAAAAAAAAACACAGACTGCATTTTAAAACAAGATGGTTGAAGCTAAATGCTAATGTGAGCACCATCTTACTTTAGCATGCTAACACTTGCTGGTGAGCACCAACTACAAGATATAGCCAAGGCTGATGGGAATGTCATTGGAATTGGTCATAAACCAAATTACTGGACAAATATGTTTTTTAATGTGTGATGAGGGAATGTAGCAGGCCAAGGGGAAAACCTATAAGACATGAAATGTATTGAAAAACACTGCTGTGAGTGTTTTGATATAAGAAAATACAAAGTGCCTGTCAGGCCATATACAACTCATACAGGAAATGTAATGTTACTGTAGTAGTGTTGTTCCTTCATTGAAGAATGACCTCAGTCATATTTCACAACAATCTATCTCCTCGACTGACTTAAAGAAAAACCCTGTGTGCAGCGTTAAGCTTCTGAAAAAGCTGGCTTTACCATGAACACTTCAAGACTGAAACAAAGCCCTTTCTTCTCCTGCATTGTGATGATTAAAGCTCCCGTCTAAGTTGAGGCTAACCGTTAGCCGCCGTCAAGGTCACTGTAATCATTTTGAGTGAAACAGAAACCTCGATGGGAATATGAAATTAATCTCTGTATACGTTTAAGCAGTGCTCAGCAGTATTCTCCTTAGAAAGTCCTGGGAGCCCTTCTTCAGTATGAGAGATAAAAGAATCCAGAGACAAAGGTTCACACTATCTGAGGCATTACGTCTGGTACATTTTAAAGACACCAAAGTGTATTGTAATCAGATTTACTCCAGCACAGAGAAATTACTTAAAATATATATATATATATATATATATATATATATATATATATAAAAACTTCACCTCTTTTAAAATAAGTTCATTTCACCCTGTATTTCTGTGTAAACTGTCCTATTTCTGTCCAGGTCACTCAGCTCCCAATAACCTGTAACCTATAATGACAACATTTCTAAAAAGAATAATTGTACTCTGAGCATCCATCCAAAATTAAACATTATTATTTTTGATTTGTTGTTGCGGTTTGACTTCAATCTTTCTAGAAGGAGAATGCCTCCGCCAACCAGTTCTGTTGCAGTTTTCATCCACATCTGTCCAATGTGTGTCATCACTTGTTACAATTAGCATATGAATTCTTGAGTTATGGCCAAAAGCCTGTTTTCTGATGTCAGTGTGACGTTGATTTTTGACCACCTAATCAGTCCATACATGAGTCCTAGTGGACGTTTGCGCCAGATTTTAAGAAAATTCCTGAGATATCATGTTTATTAGAATGGAGCAGATGGACGAACAGATATAATTCCCCATATTATCATCCAGTACTTAGATTAGTCAGCTTTTTGGTTTCATTTATTGGTCTACTGAGGCAAAAAGCCTATTCATTTTACAGTTAGAGCCATTAACTACCCACTAGTTAGCGTCTTGTGGGCTGTTTCCACACATGCAAGCCAAGCAACACATGCTAGAAGACTATACATTTTTTGTGTGTAATAAAGCATGATGGTTACCTAAAAACATGTATTCACATATGTATAATTGAATTTCATCTGCATCTACTAAGATCACAGATATTTCTATAAAAGGAATCATTGTGAGAGATTTTGGTGTTCCTAAAAATAAAAAATAAGGCAAGATGACCCTCACGATGAGTAGTAAAATCAGTGGTTGAAACAGCGAGCAATGAGGCTGTAGTCAGATGCATTACTTATTGATGGGTACTGAGTGAATACATCTACCCTCTATGAGAGGTAGACATAGCAGTTTGTGGAAAATCATCATTTGACAGACTTAAATGGGAAAGTGAGTGGATCAGCTTTATGCTCCAAGCCAAGGACTTAGGTATCGTGGGTTCTTTCCCCAGTGAGACTGACTTCCAGTTGGGGACACTGGCTGGACCTTGGCTGTAAGGACAGATCTCCACAGTAAATGAGCAAAATTCTCAAGGACTCAATCCTTGTTCAAACTCTCCCTTACAGTCACAACCAAAGAGTGAAAACACAGATTGAAGGTGTAAAGTGAGAAGGTTGGTGAAAGAAGTTGTCCCGAATCGCCTCAGGAAATATTGTATAATCTTTATTTTTCATTATTTTATAAAAAAAAATCATCTAACATATATTAAAGAATAGGCAGAACTGAAATATACACCATTCTCTGATTAATAAGGTTTTTGCCTTTTTAAGCCACAAGAAAACTTGGATTTCATCTGTCAGCAGGCCTGGGAACACTGGCGGATCCCTCAGACAGTTATTCAACAAAAGGACAGTTGGGGAAAAAACATGGATGACAACCTAAAGCCTCAGGATTCTGCTGTAAAACAGCCTTCAAGGGAAGTTATTTCAGAGTTATTGTAAGGTATGTCTGCATTTAACGGACATTCAAGTCCAAACTTATAATTGTTTGAATTAAGTTACTGTAAAGGTCTGCAAACGTAGTTACATTGTAAAAATAGGTTTAATTTAATAGTTTAATTCAGGGGTGAAAAGAAAAGTCACCAGTTATCATTGCAAAGGACCCCTGACCTATTTTCAGTTGTGATAAAAAAAAAAAAAAAGTGGTTTTCCTTTCAAGATCATTCTAAAAGAAAAACCTGCAGGGAAATGTACATGCAGCGCTGCATGTATTACAAGAACTCTGTTTTCACATAACGCTTTCACTCTCCGCACACAATATAGGAGAATAAACATGTTATTCTAGAGATGTTGACACATCGCCACGCCTGCAGGATGACACCTGTGTGGATGTGGATTCACGTCATCACGGCATTTTCATCATCAGCATCTAAAATTATCACATAAACGTAGAGGCGCACCAGTATAACGCAACATCTTCTATTTAGCCTGAAGGCACCTTTGTCTCCGTTATCTTGTTAGAGGCTGAACACTTTTCTTAAATAGTATCATCAGCACAGCTGTGGCAGTAGCACCGACTCTGCCAACTAGAATGGTTTTGTTAGGTAGTTACTGTGTTAAGTTTGTTAAGCTGTGACTATTGTCATCTGGAAATCTCGCCCTAACGAAAAAGCTAATATACTAGAAATAACATTTGATGGACGGTAAGAAATTACGAGTAACTATAATTAATATCTTATTTATTTTGTATTAAATTATAATTGATAGACCTTGAGAATGCAGATGAAAAAGCTCCAAATGGTTCCGATGCCCAAACGGGGTTGACATCATATGAGGGATGAGACACGTTTCATCTGGTATATTCAAGGTGAAAATGACTAATGACAATAATTTCTATGCCTGCTTTGGAATAACTGCAGAATAAGACGGTCACTGGCTATGATCAGATCATATCACACATGATCAAACAGAGTACCTGAGGAAACTGTACCTGTTTTAAGGCTGTTTTGAGCCCTAATCGAATGTTTTTTACGTTTTTACACTGTTCTATTTACAGTAGCAGCTTTAATGTTTGTTTGTAGTGTGAACACTATGTAAATACATATGTATACTGTATATAGGCATTTATATGAAAAGTGACATTTGGTTTTAAAGGGTATCATTTTAGTATCTATAGCATCTCAATAGGATTGTTTCATTTTGCTCTAAAAGTATCAGTCAAAGAACCAAGAAATGAAATAAATCATGTTCCTCTTCTCTGCATAGAAGCCTGCCAGCATCACACCAGCAGTCAAGTAGTAGGTAGGAGCAAATGGAGTTTTCCTTGCCAGTGGCTCCAGGAGCTATCAGCTCCCATCCAGGCCTATGAAGGCAGAGGAGGATTGAGTTTGATATGATATTAGACTCCTGAAGAAACTAATCTATTCTTAAAGAGAGGAGTATTAATTATCTCACTTTGCCCCCAACTTCCACCTGCCCACCACTCTCCTCACAGTTCCTCTCAGTAATAACATTACAGCTCAATTCTGCATTTGACATATACCAATTAAATGTACAATTGCAGCTAATACAAGGGAAGCAGATGTCTCAAATAATTTATATATATATATATATATATATATATATATATATATATATATATATATATATATATATATATATATATATATATATAATTGTATGTGTGTGTAACAATTAATTAATTAACTAATTAATACCCCAACTTTGTTTTTTTTTTACATACGTAGTTATTGTTGACATTGGCTGTTATAAATACGTCATTATTAGAGTCATGAAGGTAAAAAATAATTAAAATTTGCAGAGCTGAACCATATGATGTCTCACATAAGACATGTAATTTCCACACGATCATTCGTGATCCCTCCAACCGTGTCCTGCACTGCTAAGAGTGGCGCTCCACTACATATTGGAGCTTGTTACGTCCACTGGCCCCTTCGTTTCTGGATAAATAAGCTTCAAATCAAGTCTTTTCATGAAAGTGTCATGCTGCAAAAAGGCAGCTGTGGAGCATATGAAAACAAGGCAATATCAAGAACCAGATGGCCCCCGTCAGTACAATGCCTCTGGATTTGCCCTCCATCTCTGAATCCTCGGTAGGTGGATAACGATGATGATGATGATGCTGTTTGTGGTCACTGGTCACATCTGGAGTCACTGAGGAGAGAGCAGAAACCAAAAAGCCAGTCAGAAGGATGCTTGTTATCAATACAACATCATGGAAGAGGTATTACTGTTTGGCATGTTCGCTTAAAGGACAGGGATGCTGGATTCTACATTCGTCTTCGTGGCAACGCATTCCATGAAAAGGCAGTCAGTGTGTCCGCCTGTCTGAGGCACTCAGCCCTAAGCCCATTCCATCCTAAAAATGAGTCAGATATATTTCATATCATTCATTTTTAAAGTAGGTTAGGGCCGTTCTTACAGCTGCTGGGCTATGTAGTTTGGGGGATCCAGTTTTTAAATCATATTACAAACTAAATGACGCTCATTACAAACCATTCTATGAATTCCAAGTGAAACAAAATATTTCACGGCTGCAATACATTTGTGCCATTAAGGGGTTTGTTTATATTCCACCACCCAATTAATAGTGATATGATGCAACTAGGTGGCATCTCCAACCTCCATCTCGTCCCTTGAGGTGTTTACATCGCTTTGGAGGCCACAAGAATTGAGAGGAGAAATTCAGGGTCCCTTCCTAAGTGAAATAGAGCATTCTCTAAAGCCCTGCTGATGTTACGTCTGCATACCTCAGACTCCATCCTGATTCATCCCCACTGGGGAGGTGTAAAGCTGAACCCCAATAGCTGACCAGTTTCTCCAGGACTTTCAAGTTCCTGACTTAGGCCTGAGGGTGATCAATCTGTTGTGGGCAGGATCAGTATAACCCAGACCCTTTCAGAGTCTATAAAGTTTTTGTAATCAAACTTTATCTTAGTTCAGTTTCACTTTTCATGGTGGAGCAGAAATAGCAGGCAATTGCTTTCTCCAAAAGTGGGATCCACAACAATTAGTAATGGCTGAATTTCCTCAGAGGATCTTTAAAAACGAATCTTATGTTATCGAATCAAATCTCATTGTTTGCATTTAAATTAAAGTTTATCACTGGACCTTTTGATTTCTAACTTGCATAATTCACCACATTTGAATGTAGAAATATAAATGCTCATTACAAACGCCCTTTTCCACATTTAATACATGAGCCACTATTGAAGCATCCGTGTGTGTTAGTGGATGGAAAATGAACTGCCTATTGATTCACTGCTGAGGAACCCCCAGGACAGCTATTTGAAAGTCTACAGCTCAAAGATAGTGCGTCTGAGTTTTGCACTCAAGAGCCTTGAACTTCAACACCTAAATCAATTCCTCTTACAGAAGCTTCGAGTTGTCTAATGCAGCAACAAGCTGTAGACAGAATGACCAAATGCTTCTTCCAGATGAATAAATTCTGCGCCACTGAAACCATCTTTTTATTTTAACCATGAGGAAACACCAAGAACTTATGCTGTGAGTGTGAAACCTCAAACATCATGCATGAGGTCTGCCATCAAGAGACCCATAGATATATACATGTCTATAAGAAGTTTCATAGTAAACGCGACTTGGATTTTTATTACCAGTGTATGTAAATGACCATATTTGGACTGTGGAGGAGCGACTAACACAAGCAGCAGAGCTAGTCATAATAAGTCTCCTGATCCTTTCCCTTATCATATTGTTATTTACATTTACACTTCATATAGCAGAGGTTTGTATTCAAACAATGTTATGTTCATTAGGACTGAAGGAAGGGAAAATACAGATGCAGAATGAAGACTTTGCTCCACTTTATTGGGATTCATGTAGCACCGAGCTGTGCTTTAAAAGTAATGTGTAAAATATTGAAAATATATCTTAAATTACATGTAAATAATGATCTCTTCATTTGGCACACACATACTTGATTACAAACACGGACATGTACATGTTACTTAATATCGCACATACAGACACACACTAATTATTGATTTAGACTGCACTGTGGCTATTTGTAGCCATCATCACTGCGGAACCTTCTGGATATATCTGGGTTCTTTTTATGAATGATAATGAGAGTCCAGACAAATGAGCATATTACCCCTCTAAAACCACTACTCGAATGCCAAACCCAACAGAGAACACATTTCTTGTGTTTCAGGACATAGCAAACTTAATTGGCAACAGCTAAAAGCTGAAAATGTCTATAATTGTCCGTCCATTTTGCTGATCCAAATTAAACTGATTTTGGGAAGCTGCTTGACAGAGTAAACCCTCAGCAGAGAGGTTAGGGTGTCTGAAAAGGTGCTTGGTCTGAAAGGAGACATAGGTCAGGAAGAGAGGCTTACAACTGAAGTGAAATCAATAGAAACTGATTCTTGAGGACTTGGACCAACAATGATCAATACCACACTAAGTGCACCAGGAAAAAAATACAACTGCAGGGATGGAAAAAAGCCTTTTGGGTAAGTAGAGGGTAAGCATTCTGGGCTTTATGTCCACCTCTTCAGGTGGTCTGTTTCAGTAACAGGGTTATCATAAACAGCTCAAGTTGTCAAACATGTATTACAGTTTTACCTGCTTTAGTTCAGCAGTTTTATAATACAGGATTCTTTTATAGAAAGAGCTAGCTCGTCCCCTATCAACATCTGATGATTCCAGCGTGGTAATGAAAGCTTAGATATAGGATATAGGGACACTCAATAGTGGCAATCATCAATTAAATATATCTAAATATTCAAAGTAAAAGTACTCATTACAAAGAATATATCGGTTATTTGAAGTAATTGATGATACAAATATCAGACAATGTAGATGTATATGAATAGGCTTCCATTGGTCTATTCAGAAGCAAAGAATCGTGAAAAGTCAGCACCCTGCAGCTTTCTGTCGACTCCCACCTGAGGTAGAAGCCATTTAACCACATTGATTTCTGTGTTATTTGACAGTGTTATTAGACATCCTGCTGCCAGAAATAAACCTGAGAACTGAACCTGAGAGAAGTCGTAGACTCTTCTTTCCAGTGTGCTGAAGTTAGAGCGATCACACCAACATTATAGTATGAATAGAGACTATTCTGAGAATGAATATACAATAATACTATAGTGGATGATAGCTTTAGTTTGAAGGAAAAGTTCTTCTAGTAGGAGTACTGAAAGAAGTCTGGAGATCCCATCAGCATCTGTCTATGGGAGTGTGATAGTGTGTGTGATAGTGTGTGTGTGTGTGTGTGTGTGTGTGTGTGTGTGTGTGTGTGTGTGTGTGTGTGTGTGTGTGTGTGTGTGTGTGTGTGTGAAAGTTGCAAAAAGTTTGAGTGCTTAAAGTTTGACTGCTGTGACCCCAATGTCCCCAAGAAAGGGAAATTGGGGTCACAAAAAAGAAAAGGAAAAAGAGAAAAAGAAAAAAGTCAAATTGAGGGAAAATAACTCCTTAAGCACGAGTAAGTGGGGTTGTGAGATAAGGTGAGCTCATATAGTGGCAACTAAAAGTTATTCCAAGCAACAATTGTGTATGTATATATATATATATATATATATATATATATATATATATATATATATATGGGTTAGAAACCTAAGGTGGTATTTTAGCTTTGTGTTATACTTTGCAGATGATAAATACTTAAATAACCATGAAAATAATAATGTTCTATTAAGAATGTTACGCCAGAAATTGAATTTTTTAATCAGACCTTTTATTGTGTAGCAGGCCGGCAGTATGAAGCCCCAGGGTGTTCTTTTTGTCCAACCAACGATGCCTTAATGCACAAGCTCATCAAGTCCCCGAGTACCAGCGGCCTCAGGAGACATGAGGCGAAATATATTTGCACGACCGCCGCCATGAACAATATTGTGCCAGGGAATTTACAGAGGTTTCCTGTGCATAGCTAGACACTCAGCATAGAAGTTGTTGGCTGGATATTTAGTTTTTATAATTAGGTTATATGTTAAAAGACCACAAAAGTATATGCTTATATACTGTTCATTTTAATGATATATAGTTCGTTTGTAGTGTTTTTTAGTAAATATGAATAATCATTTTACTTCAGACACATAGACGTCTGAAGTAAAATGATTCGTTTAAACCGATTAAAGCTCATTCAGCTGCCACTTCAGAACATTCTTTATCATATAGATGAAGTCCACTCACCAAACTGCAAATACACTGCAAACATTTCAAGAGTAATATGTTTTGATGTTAACGATCCAAAATGTGTTGCATGATATGCAAGACTGTTTCATGTCTTCAATTTATTAGCTAAATGTATACAAAAAAAAAAGTATTTGATCTGTCCGGTCATGGCTCACTAACTTGAATACAGGTACACAACAGGTACGTCAGGTGTGACAATGTTGCCATTTGTTGCAAAGCCATTGCATTTAAACTGGTCCTTATTGTGGAGAGGCTGATACACACGGCACTGAGGAGTTTGCCTGACACAATGCTGTCATCCTCTGCGGTATCTCAATTAATCTTGTCGGGCTCATAGAAGAGGAGCCTATTTCAGGAAGCTGTCGTCTGTCATTTGACACAAATAGAAAAATGTCTGTCACAACGGTTGCTTCTGTCCCCTATCCTGTCCATCAAAGCAGACAGCATAAGATGGGTGTTTGCTGTCGCCATGTCGCCGATGAAGGCGTGTATATCTTGTTTTAGCCACCTGTGCGGTGGCAGATCTTCCCTGAACGAGTATTACATCATTCGTCGTACTGATTGCACACAACATCTTTGTCCTGCACCATTGCTTCAAAAGGCCATAACGGTAAAAGGACAGCTTCCACTTTATGGCCCTGCAGGTGATGATGCACTAGGTCTTGAGAAAAGTTAAATTACCCCTGTCACACTTTGAAACCCACATACATGGAGACACATCACTTAAGCACTCGCCGCACACACATGCTTGTCATGCCTGCATGTGTGATGTCTATAAATTCATTTTAATGATCACTGTAAAGCTGAATCTATGTATGGCATATAGCATGACAAGCCAGATTAAGTGTAAATAGAAAGGCACATGCAAATGTCCGTGCCAGTTATTTTTCCTCCAGAATTGTTTTGTTTACACAAGAACAAGATCATCTGAGGAGCGTTGCTAAATGAAGAGAAACCACCTGAGACCTCTTGGAGAGAAGGCTGAGTGCTCCCATTCTCAAACACAACAATTGACTATAGCTCTGTGCTGGAGACAGCATCCCCTTTCAATTAGATTCACACCCAGAGAAAAGAATAAATCAAGTCTTTAGCCACAAAAATCATATCATTTTGCACAGTTTCATTCATTTACATTGTCTGTACAATTACAGCATTTAATGAATAGCCCGTTTATGATGATTGATCCACTCTGAGCGCTCCCTCATTGTTTTCTTCTCTTTCTCACTTTCTCAGTGTAGACGTAATCAAGAGGTTTCTCATCTGAATATCCAGCTGCCATGTGTGGTTGCTGTGTAGCAGCACTAGCAAAGAACACCTGAGTGGGATTCATTAACCAGCCATAATTAGTTTGAAGTCTCAGTTTGTACAATATTCAACTATTTTATGAACAAATACCCACAACAATAATGGCATTCCCCAGCAGTCTCAGCTGTGTTCTGTGTTTGCAAATGTTAGCATGCTAACACGCTAAACAAGAAGGCAGACCTGAAAAACATTCTACCTCCTAATCATCAGCATGATCGCATTGTGACAAACATAAAGTTCAATAATACTCTGTTATTTCCTTAATTTCCTTCCTAAATTAAAAGAGCTGAGCTGAACCATTCAGCAAACGTTTTACAAGAGTAAATAGAGCATTTATTGGGGGCTTTTTCAGCAGCTGATCCACACACACTGGGTGCACTCGGGAGTATTATTAGAGCAGGTCAGTGTATGTTTGGACTGTGTGTGTGTGTTTTCATGGTAATGAACGGAAATGTCCCCCAATGCAACAGCGTGGCTCGCTGATGTGTTTTTAATATTTTTTGGAAAACAAAAGAGTTTTATGACACAGAGGAATGAACTACAACAGCATTTGGCTACACAGGCCAAACTTAATATAGTATGATAAATTCTTTGTTGGTTTTTTTATGGGTACAAATATGTAAAGTCTACCACCGAGCTGTCCTTATCAAAGCAGACACTCTGCTCATAATGAATAAGAAGTCAAGAAGTTACGGTCTCAGTTAGTCTTTGAGAGTCACTGGAAAGCTATCATAGACTGGCCAGGTTGGTAAACACATAACATGACTATGTAGGTAGAGAAGATAAAACAAACAGGAGCCTTTTGTGGCGGCTATCATGTGAAGACCTAGCAAGTTATCTTAGATACAACATTGGAGAAACCCTTTAAGAATAAATCAATGAAGTGATTCGTAAAAGTGTGTACAGTTAGGCTTAGAATAATTAAAATGGAGACAGAAGTAGGATCTCCTTAAGAAAACATCATCTGACAATACCTTAATAGTCCAATCACCTCAAATTAGGTCAACCTGCCTTTTGTCTGATTTAATTTACCTCCTGCTTAAAGCTAACGTATTTCAAATGTCTGGCCTTACCCCCATTAAAACAGCATCCATCCTGTTTGTGCAATTATAGGGAAAAGCAGGATCAATGGGATGTAATTTAAGGCAAAAAGCATTATTCTAAAACACAGCAGCCCTAGCATCTCTGCATGGAGCCAGCAGAATGATTAAGTGCCTCGGTTCTATCCTGTATAGCTCTGCTGCACATGCCACAGTGAGAGTGTTCATGTCCTGGATCCCATCACACCCCAGCCTCTATTACATCCTCAGAGGAGTCAATACCGGGCTCTGACCACCGGTCAGTCACTCTCAGGTTGCACACACACGCAGAATACAAATCAGCTTGGAAAACTCAAAGCTCTGCATCTGCTCTGAGTCCACACCTTTACTAAACAGGCGGACGTTTGTACAAACATGCTCCCACAAATTTGGTTTGTCACAGAGGAGACAACACAGCATCACTGCACGCAAAGCTGCAAACTTCTAGTAAATATACAATGCTTGTAAAGAAATGGCCATTATACTGTATATAAATAAGTAATACACGAGGCTACTTAGTTGCTTGTGATTTGTTTACTGCAGCTGTAGTGAACAAAAAATAAATCTGCTGTCTATGAAGACTGTATTGTGACAAAAATAATCAAACAACTAACTGAGTGAAACCCAATTGTTGATAATCAAACAATTGTTATATTGTAGCCATTATTCAAGCAGAAGTGACAAAAACGGTGACAATTTTTTCCTTTTTATTGTCGTGTACAAGGTATAGAGTAGCATCATATAGAGTAGCAACATATATAGAATAGCATGAATAACTTTATATTTTGAACTGGCGATTTAAAATTCCTTTGAATGAGTGATATAAGATGAGCTCCAAACAACCCGGTTAATATTGTATCAGATGGAGTCAGAGAGTGTTAACAAAAGGAGGGGATGTATTTAATTATTCATGCGCGGTTCCTTTTTCCACTAAGGAAAACAAAACAAACGGGCCTGATCAAATTGACATGTGATGGTTAAGGTCTCTGCAAACCCGCCTTTCTCCTTCTCCTTCCTTTTTTTCCTCACCAGCAGCGGCTCAGATCCTTGGAGTTAACTCTCACCGAATTCAGCTTCAACTGAAAACGAACAACCTCTCTCACCACACAAGGTCATCCAGTAATTTTATCTCCGCGTTCAGAGATATATTGTGAATGGTTGCATTAAAGGCCCTGAAAACCTCTTGCCTCAGTCTCCATCTTCTTAGCAATGGAGTCGCACATGAACACACTATTTTCTGTTAAAGTTACAACCAATTTTGATTATTATTCGAGATTTTTTGTAGTTTGTGTTTTGTTTGAACTTGTCGACTGGTTGGAAATGGCTGAAGCTCAGTTGGAAAATGTATTTTTATTTTAATAAGGATTTCGAAACAGTGCTGTTGAAACAGAGAGTTATAACTCCCGCTGACACCCAGCCTCCATTCAAAGCCACTTACCCAAAGTTATGATTATGACAGAAATAAATTAATGGAAACAATGAACCCGGTTATTGAAAGTACTTAGTTGTCAAGCCAACAGCTTGTGGAAGACTCCAGTGAATCACAATGAAATGGCAGATAGACAGGCAGGCAGTAGACACACAGGTAGGCTGTTCATTTATTTTACTTCAGATACTGGATTTATTCTTCATTTTTGGGCATTTTTGATTCATTGATTGTTGTTGGGATGTAATGATAATTTCAACAAATATACCAAAACATGTTTTTGAAGATTACCTGGCAAACTGTACTTTCAATTCATAAAAACAAAGAAAATGTTTTTCTGAATTTTAATCAAGATTATAGTTTATTTAGTTACAAATAATTCATGTTTGAAATTTGAATTTGAGATAATTGAAACCAAGGAATGATCGTTCTTTGGGTGCCTGGTTAAAAGCAGGATTAGTCCTGCTCAAAAAGTAGTTCCTGTATGATTAGAAACTGACTTTTGCAACTATCAATCAAATATTATACAATAGTTGTGTATGATTATATAACGATGACTAACTATTGCCAAACCAAGCAGCTAACCATCATGAATTCCCCAGGTTGGAATGAAACACCTTGATCAATAATTATTTGACAGTGTGACCAGCCTCATATATAATACAACCTTTTCCTCAAATGGCACCCCTGTTTTATCCAACGTGGAGACTATCTGCTAATTAGCATTGGCACAACCAGATATTACTCTATTCAGAAAAGACAATTTGCATAATAGGGGTTTTGAATGTACACTGTTCCCTCTCTCTTAACCTTCCATTAACCTTTAGGTAAACATAAGCATCTCTGGGCATTATTCCCCAGGATCACACACCCAAAAGGCTCGGCCCAAATTCATCAGACCAGCTGTGGAATTGCTTATGGGTGATTAGGCCACTGATAGCTGCTCAGCTCACTGGAGATGAAGGTCTGGCAGAAGCTGCTCGAGAGCAAGGACGTTGCAGAACAGCTCAAGCTTTGTTTGAGTCCGCATCTCCTCTCTCACAGTTCATTTAAAGGAATTAATTAGTGATTAGATCGATATGAGAGGAAACACTGCTGGTGACCATTTGGGAACGTTGTTTTTGCAAACTGAAGCCTCAATGTTACTGTGTCTAAAACGTATTTTGTGTAATTCTATTTTAATTTGTATACAGGAAATGGAATAGCAGGAGATCGTAACATAGCTTGTGCAATTTATCTCCAAACTATCAAAACCTAGAGAGAATAGTTTTTCTTTGTGTAAAGATCTACGAGAAACTGCAGCAATATTTCAGAAATTTTAGTTATTAACAATTATCCAGAGTGAGGGTTGTGGTCAATCAAAAATAAATCTACATTTAGGCTTCCTAACTATCTATTTTGACAATACTCAATTGTCAATACGCATTACAGCAGTTTAAAAAAAAGAAGCTAAAAGTCTCTCAACAAAAATGGTCACCTCCAGGCAGCATTCATACCATTAGTTTTCTTTTCAAGAGAAATATGTGAGCAACTTTTTATAAGCTAATGTTTAAAAAGATGCACCAATATATTTAAGTTTTCAATAGATAAAGAAAAAATACCTTCTGGGCACTATGTCACAAAAAAAAAGTAGTTTAGGCATGAAAACTAGTTGGATAAAATCAGAAATGTTTAAAAGAAGAACCCTTAGTAAAGGTTAGCAGTCTTGTCTCTTCTCGTGTCCAGGACACACTTAGTTGAGAGGGCAGAAAACACTCACTGGTACTTGGCAGTTGGTGAGAACCACAGTCCGGTGGGTGTTTTTTCCCTGGTGACCACAAGGGGTAACAATGAGCCCGTCAAAACAATCATCAACAAGCAAAAGAAAGGAGATTTATGCTTAACGAGAAATGTTTTTAAATTATAATTTCCAAACTGCTGATCAAGACACAAAACCCTAAACGAGTAGAGGATATGCTGGTCCTATGTCTTTTTTCTCTTCATAGAGCTATACATTTCATGCTTGATAGAACAGATGTGCGCGTCTCTTAAGCTACCATTATGGCAATTATATGCAAATCCTCCAGCTTTGAATACAAATAAGTGTTGCCTTGAATTGCATTTGTTGTCTTAGCAAATATGACTGACTACTCTTGCAACATCACAAGCCTGCAGACACTTCATCACCAAGTGCAAATATGATGGGTGGGATGTGCTTAGAGGGTCATGTCTGTCACGATAATACCCTGTGAAGCTGCTGGCAATTAAATGGCAAGACTAAAGTGCCATTTTGTTTGTCAGGGTCTTTGAAAATAGATAGATAAAAAAAGATGTATGTATGGCTTTTATCGCTCTTAATTTACCTTAAAAAGTAGGAGCACTGGTTATGAATAATTTCTATGTATAAACTGTGCTGACCTTGTATGCTAAAAAGCATTTAGGGGTGTCTATTGGCAGAAATTGAATATCATTTTAATAAGTATGTTTGCTTCAGTCTACAATCACCTGAAAATAAGAATTGTGTTTTTGTTAGAATGAACCGTCCTCTTCATGGAGCCGGCCTCCATGTTTCTACGGTAGCCCAGCACGGACATTACATTAGCTTTGTTACACCGGTTCTGATGAATAAATGCGTATTTATTGTAAACCTCTCATTTACATAGTTGCTTTTTTCCACCTGGCTAAACAAGTGCAGGATATAACAACAGCCTGCAATAAATTCTACCTTCATGGGACTTACAATGATTTTGTTGAAGCTGTTTTAGCGAGGTGGTTGTCCATTTTGAAGGATATCGTGGTGTAGCGTAGGTCTTTTTCTAAAGTGGTGCAGTTGAATTGTATTGAACAATAGTCTGACCTCACTGAAATAAATGACATGAACAAAACAGTACATATTCAAAATAATACATTAATTTAAGTTATGTGTATCTAATAAACTGGCAACTTATTGCTATTTATTGGGTTTAAGGAGAGCGAATGTGTGTTTGAGTGTGTGTTTCAAAGAGGACCAATGGTTCAACCTATTCCTCCAGTTTAGCAGTGCATTTGATTAACTTTGTGATCCATTAAGTGGCTTCATCCCCTCAGCGGGAGAACGTGCCCTACACCCTACCCTCCAAGGATTAGGGGAATCCCTCAGACATCATCAAAGGTACTCCGAGGTGAACAGTGCTGCTGACTTTCTAGGAAGTGTCAATGAAGAGAGCAACAACTCTGCTGAATACGCTCAAATCAAAGGCTGGTCATATTAATTGTTTGAGTACTAAACAGCAAATGATATGACATGTTTACTCAGATCAATGTACTGATTGTGGTACTAATAACATGATTAAGTTTGGGAAAACCAAACAATGTTTCAGTCAGGAAGAATAGCACTTTGTGGGAGTCCACATGCTTCACGTTCAGGTCCCAGCATCCCTTTCTACATGAGCATATGATCATATTTGTTAAGCTCTCTGAAGAAACTACTTTGGTATTTAAATATCAAATAGAGTCATTTTTAATTGACGGAGTTGATTTTACTTTTTTGTTCTACTATGTATGGTATTTGTATGTTGCGTGCATATTATACATATTATTAGGTTGGAGGTGTGATGTGTGTGTAATCCAGGAATGGATCCTTTATTATTTATTTATTTGTATATATTTGATCATCATCATCATTATAATAGCTGTACTAAACCTAACATGTAATGCATAATACATAAAGAGTGCGTTTTTTTTTCTCTCTCCATGAGAGAAACATCTATTTAAAAAAGGATTAGATAATAATGATGTTTATATTGGGATATGATAGTTAAAATCATTTTGTTTAAGTCCCAAATCTCCCAAAAGAGCATAACATATTAACATATTATGTTAAGTGCTTTTCAAAATACATTGTATACACATTGATATTGATTTTAGAAATCCATGCTTTGAAGTTCTTAAACAAAATACATAAAAACATTTTACTTCCTGCCTGCTGGGCCAACTAGAGGATCTATCTTGCATTGCCTGTATGCTAATTAAGATCTTTTACAGTATTATTGTTAAAAACTACAGGGGGAACTAACGGCATAACTACAAAATGGAATGTTTTCCTCTCTTCAGTTGAGCAGTTGTCAGACTGCGTTTCCTATATCATACGTTTTACACATAAATTGTAATCTCTTTTAAATTAGAATACGTTTACACCAAGCGGTGTTTCTGGTGTATTTATATTTATGTATTTAATAATCACATAAGCGGTAGATGATGGATGGATTTTGTCATACAAAGGTAAGAAAGCATTGTTTAAGTTCAGCCTGACAAATGATAGCCTACCGACGACGGCGTATTAGGGCCACTGTAGGAAAAAAAAAACAGAGCCGAGAGAGGTGGGCAATATTCTGAGAAAAAATGGCAAATTTGTTAGTTTAAAGTGGCAAATTTGCTAGTTTTAAAGTGGCAAATTTGCTAGTTTTAAAGTGGCAAATTTACTAGTTTTAAAGTGGCAAATTTCCATCCCAACGTGTGACAATCCTTTGCTAAGGTCCTTATCGTTATTGTTGGTTAATTTATGACCTACCGCTAGCTAAGCCAAACCACCCAATCAACAAACACCCATAAAATGACAATTTGGCCCATATAAAATTAACCAACAATAACGATCAACAGCCATCACCCTAAGGACATTAGCAAAACGTTGTCACACGTTGGGATGGATTAATTAGAAAGATAAAAGCGACATTCATGGAAGTTAGCTAGCATAAATGCAGGTTGTTAGCATCGTAATAAACTAGCAAATTTGTGACTTTTTTTCTCAGAATATTGCCCACCTCTCTTGGCTCTGTTTTTTTTTTCTTTTTTTTTTTTTTCTTCCTACAGTGGCCCTAATATGCCATAGGAGATACCAGTCACTTGAACCAAAAAATGTCATTACATGTCTTGTCTAAAGCAATCTTTCTCCTTGGAGGCTTCAGGGCTAGCCTTTGGATACAAATTAACAGCAAATCTTACTAAACATTAGTGTTGGAAGCCGAAGCTTGCCATGTTGAATATATTACTTAACATTCAGGCACCAAATGGTTTCCAGGTATTTCAGTGTGAAACAAGTAATCCATCACAGTGATGTTTTGTTGCCTTTATCTTTTGTCAAAGTTTTCAAGGCTGCTTCAGCATCCACAGTTGGGAGTCAACAAATAAACAAACAATAAGCCCACATGCATAGTCTGAATAGAAATATACATTTGCAGTTAATTTCGCATTTAAAAGGATGCTGCATAGCAGACTGTAAAATCACGCTTGCTTGAGCAATCTTGAATACAGTGCCTCTGATAATGAAGGAAAAAAGGATACACCTTGGAAAAAAACAAAGAAATGTTTTGTTTAGAAGACACAGTTCAAAGGATCCGGTTCTTAGTTATACATTCTTCTAAATCCTCAATTATGAAGAACTCATTTCTGCCATTGTGAAGATAACAACACCACAGACACAGAAACCGTGGAGGTATGATACATATAAGCGTAAAATCAGAACAGAGGCACAGATTATGTGTGATCATAAGGATACAGCAATTCATTGTAATTATGTTGATTAAGCTCACACTCCAGGCATTAAAACTTGGACAAAGAAAAGTGTGGTTCTTTGCAGTTGATACTTGCATACTTTAATGTTAAACTTTTACCCCCATTATGTACAGCAACGTTCAGCATTGCATTAAATACAACAGCAGGCTTATATTTCAACCTCTATGCAGAGTTCCTCTGAAATAACTTCAATGGGGTATATAAACTTCATGGCAAATTTTTCCTCCAAAACAATGAAACAATAATTTATATCAGGGATTATTTTGCTTACGATCTCATGCAGTTTTTCAATGTATCAACAGAATTAAGCTTTAAACTTGCAATCAGCTGTTTCTCAAATTAAGTAATAGAAAATGTTATTCCGGGTTTCATTCCAACTCTGCTCCCTTTTGAAATCCAGTCAGAATTCACAGTGTCAACCCCACGATGCTCGAGCCGAGCCAGTGCTGTGAATTATATGAAGCTGCAAGCCCACAACTTTCATTTTAACTTTTCCTCAACAAGCCCAGACAAGGTGTGAATGTGGCATGAAATGAGGTACAGAAGCAGGGCCAATAGATATTTAATTAATGCTAGGCCTGACTGGAGGGCCCGGGCTCATCTGCTGCATGTCTCATCCAATATGCATGATTTACAAGTGGGCTCCTTGCTACTGCAAACTTTCCACGCAATAAGGAGCATCACTGTGAAGTTGTGTACACAGCCAGCACACATAGGAAGCAAGTATTATGCAGCAACACTCTGAAAGTCTTGACAAATGCTACTTGGACTGTGCTGAGATCAAACATTTCTGAGAGCATTAAATGCAATGAAATGTCAAAGGAACTCTGGGAGTGCCTAGACTTTGTATTTCAGGATGACATTTTTCATTAAAATTCCTTTGTAATTGTATTTGAAATATTTATGAGCAAAGCAAAGTATAAACACATGTGCTGTTTGGGAAGCACAGAGTTGCAGAGGACACCTTTTCTTTTTATAAACACTCCTGTTTTATCAATGAGTACGCTGTATGAAGACAAATCTGGTGCAACCTGAACGAAAATAAGAGAGAGAAAATACGTTTACATGATGGCATGTTTAAATTGAAGAAGTAATGTTCACACAATGCAATCGGCATTGTTACAGCAAATAGGCAGCACAGAGAATGTCCCTAAAATGAATGTTAACAGGAGCCTTAATTAAACAATTTAAGGATTTTTTTTTCTGTGCTGTTGTCTAACTGGGTATTTCTTTACGTAAAAGTATTATTTGGTTCATATTAGTAATGGGGGTTAAGGACACATGCTTATGACTCTTCCATATAATATAGGTGGGTGGCGACGGTGTTCTTGCTTTAATCGTTGATGATAGGGTGCCATTGATGTACACCAGTGCTAATAGCCTAACTCAACTAGCAGTTAACAAGGAGAGCAATATCTAAGTAGCTGGTGGCAAAAACTTTGTTTTCACTGACAAAGAATGTGGTTGATGTCCAATTTATTCATTTCACCCTCACCCTACTGTTCCTAATATAACAATGCAGTGGCGGAGGTGTGAGTGGAGGCAAAAATATATATATCCGTCTCCTCCCGAGCTTTGTAGCTCTCTATCAGAAAGTCACACTTTTGAAAAGCTTATTATTGGTGTAAAAATATATTCTGGAGACAGAATATAATGAATGTTAAGATCAGTTATTCATGTGGTGCCAGTGCTATCCTGCTTGAATAAATGTAGGCTTCATTTAACAGGAGTGGAATTAAGACAATTTAGAGTTTTTAATCATATTTCCGAGAATGTTCACCAGTCACAGTCTACATTTACATCCTCATCCCCATAAAGAGTTCAATGCAGCACCCTCCCCCCATGCTGCTGTCTTAGATGAATTCAACTAGTAGAGGTAACAGGACATCATTTTTCCTGCCTAGGCCATCTGTCACCCCCCCCCCCCCCCCCCCCCAACATTGCCTATGTTACATTAAATAAATGCCTAGCTTTTCTCAGGAGTCCACAGCAGCGTTATTAAACTGCCTACCTGTGTTACGATGATAGATCTCCCCCAAACTTTGGACCCCCAGCAAGCCCAGGTTACCCATAAATGCAGAACATAAAGAGATTGCGTGTGCGGACAACCGGTAGAAGCAATGAAATCAGGCTGCACACAGCTGACTGGGTCTATATTTGGACAGAAGGAATATGGAAGGGACAGAATGATAAGCAGCTGTGCAACTGATTGTATTTGACTTTGTGGTAATGGCATGACAAGGACAAAAAGAATAAAATAATAAATCCTAATGATCATATATGTATTAGTGAATGTGACTTGAATTGGTGAAGGAAAATCCTCTAAAAGAGATGAAATATTATCACCAAAGGACCTATGGATAGTTGAATTCAATATTTGAAAATTAGTTTAAAGCAACGAAATGTAAATGGCCAGATTACTAACTAGGAAAAAGGGCAAATGCCTAGGGGCCCCGAACCCTCAGGGGCCCCGAACCCTCAGAATCACTGCCTGTCAAATCAAATTGTGTTTAAATTTATGATCCTCAAGATTTGCCTGAAATCAAAGCCCATTGTTTATACCATATGGTCAGTATTGTTTTCAATAATAACCACTCAGTGCAGTAATTACCTCTATATATAAAAGTTTTTATTGTCACTGCTGGAGTCTGCCATCCCTGTGCTGTGTTCAGATTGCCACCGGACGCATGTAATCAGTATCAGTCTCACCGTTTCCTCATACAGCGTTATATTACTGATGATACAAACTGCATATTTCCTTCTGCTGCCGTTTCTGTTGCTGCCCTCAGACATGTGGGTATTAGACCACCTTTACCACCGGTTACCACAGGAGACGCTACATCAACTGGGACTGAAATCTTAAGGATTATAACTTTAATCAAATTTCCACAGAGAAAACCTGGGGCTAGATAGTATTATCCAGCACAGACATGCTGGTTTCTGGGCTGATAATGAAGCTTGTCATGTATCTGCTGTGTGCATGGAGGGCAGACACTGAGTGAGTGGGGCTTCAACAAGGGCCCCATTTTTATCCCAAAGGTCCCATGATGGGTTTATCCAGTCATGAACACTGCAAATGGATACAACATCTAAGTAGAGATCTAAAAACGTTTCCCCTCTAAGTGACAGTTTTAAAAACAATTGGAAATGTGTATATGTACATCACAAAACAACTCTGCGATGTACACAACTGTATTGTGGCTGACCCTTAACAGACAACCTCACACATAAAACAGCACTTTTACATATTCTAAGTTGCAACAAAACCACAGTATAGACTATAATGGATTAATTATCCAATAGTATGCTAACAGAAACTACAAAACCTAAATCTGCTTCTGCCTCACAGTCACAATCATGTCTGCCTGCCAATTTCCCACCAAGCCCTAGTGACAAGCCTGTGGATGGCGAGCGTGATAATGGATGGTTCTAATGGTCAAGCCTGGACCGCACATTAGGAATCCGGTCGATTCACAGTATTGCACACTGGAAGTGCTGCCAGCAATCAATGCTAGGCTAATGTGCGAAAAGGAGTAAGTTGAATGTCAGTGTTGCTAATCAATAACTATTCATTTTCAGCAACCGCATTTGCACAAACAGGACACTTAATATTGTGCAATTGGATAATTACCACACCCAATTAAGGATGTGTGACACTAAGCGATGGATGGTGGACTGAAAACATCTGCCACAAGGTGCTAATGGAGACGCGCGCCAGAGTCGATCGACAGTCGGGAGATGGATCTTGATGTGTGCAAACTGCGGGATGCCAACTAAACCTGCAGGAGTCAGATAATCCTCTCTCTACCTCCACGGCACCTCAGATAATGGATGTCCATCAGATTACGCTCCAACGGGAATATGCCGCTCCGAAGGGAAAACAGCCACTTTACACTCTCTACTGTTTCACCAATGACTATTTAAGATAAATAATGAATCTGCAGCAAATCTGTCATATTTTTTTATCTTCACTGATATAGAATTATTCACATTTCAGCACTACTTCAGCCTCTTTGTGGCAACAGACTCTGAGATGACTCTCAAACACATTTCCGGACAAAAGCGACAGAAGGTCAGTGCAGATTATCTTGTCATGGGATGGAGCGACATCTCAATCTCATTTCCCTCCAATCCAGCTGAATCCAGTCCCTGCTGATAATGTCAACATATTTATTTTTCATGACTCAACACGCAAAGTACAGTACTATTTGCAAGCGTGGTATTCATACCTCATGAATATCATACCTGTATGTAGACCTAACTTTCTTACATGCAGTCTTTGCACATATCTTTCCAATTATCCTCACCTGTCATCTTTAAAGTTTCTTCTCAATTAAATGCACAAAATACACAGTGGAGTCATCTCAACATATTATCAGTGCTGTTGTGCCTTACTCTGTCTCTTTGACTCCACTGTGTACCTGCATGTTAAACAACAGGAAAGTCTGCTCCCACAGAAATGTAACTGAGCCTGAAGAGGCCCATTACAATTATGATAAAGGGTCATCATCATTACAGTGTCATTTTAGTGATTTCATCATGTCGGTAACCTAACTCCTACTCTCATGTGAAATGTAATATTTGGATTAGATGCTTGATGTGATGAAGATTTATGCAACTGTGAGACAGGAAGCACTTTGATGCACCATCACTGAAGAATGTTACCAAAGAAACACATGTTTTAACAGCCTTCATCCAGCAGTCTTTATTGGTGGCACAAGAACAGTTTAATGAAATATAAGCGTTAGCCCGGAATATAAATTCACTTGATTAATTCATGCTGTGACCATTTTATCACAGGAGACACTTTGACAGCTGAAGCTCAGGTCTAACAAATGAAATGAATGATGGCTCTGTTGCATTGATCGGTCCCAGAAAGCCATGTCAGTGAGCACAACTCAGGGAAAACTGGAACTGGCAAAAAATAAATGGTATGCAGCCATTGCTAATGTTATTAGTAACACCATTTCTGCTATCACATTTCAAAACACCTGCTGTGAAAACAGTCTAAGTTCATGTTTTGGAATGCAGGAAGTTCATAAAGCAGCCAATTAGTATTTCTATGCCAAATTTAAAAAATAATTTACCAGGGAAATCTTCTCACAGCTGAAATAATGGACTTTAAATGTGAGTAGCGAGCGAACTAGTTGCTTTTTTAAATGATATATTGCCAATAATGGAGAATGCAAATCAACAGATTGTAAAAGGGGCCGTAAATTTAAAGGCCACAACCTGGTGAAGGATTACCTCGGTATGATTCTTTCTTTAAGGATTTGAAATCAAGGACCAACTAAAACATGGTATGGCAGAAGGAACCGCCCCAAGAATACAATTAAAATAAATTCACCAACAGATGATATCTAAAATTTAAGAGGAGACCTTGTGTGAGTCTTGTTAGCCCAGAGGGAATCAATCTAATAAATCTCCATGGGGCTAAAAGTGGGCCAAATTAAATCTCAATGTTGGGGAACTAGCAGGAGAAGATTAGGTTGCTAATAGATAATTATTAATATCAATTGAATTATTTATATTAATAGGATTATTAATGTGTTAAATGTGATCTCTGAAGAAAGGTTGCTGTCTTCAGGTTCCTGTGAAGGAAAGTTGCTGTCCTTGTTGTTGTGGATGGAGGAATTTCTAGTAAGATGTGTCTCAACTAGGAATTCTTGTCTTTGTTGCAGAAGCAGGCTCCAACAGCCAGCTTGATCGCTGTTTTGAAGGCACTGCTTGGGGACTTCAGACCTGTGGTCCGAATCCCAGGAGAAAGAGGGAGGTGGGGGAGACTGCTTGTCCGAGCAGAATCTCAGGAGAAAGATGAGACCTCTGTTCAGGTTGAGGTCCTAGTAGAAAGAGAGACGAGACCTGTGGTCTGGTCGACATCTCGGTAGAAAGAGAGAGATTCCAACCTGCTCTGCTTGGTAGAAAGCCAACTTCCACTTCAGTTGGCCAAACAGAATGGAATCTGGAGTTCACAGGTACGTGTCACTTTCAGTGACACAGGCCTGCAGGCAGATGGGGGAGTGGGAAAGACACCCTGTGGAGGTGCGTGGCTGTGTTTCCACACAGAGGACGCTCCAATCTGAATGTTCAGAAACAATTCAATCTGCATCCATGAATTGTTTCATAAACACAAACCCTGAGGTACACCAAGCTAAACTCCAGAGCTACAATATTCACTCAAGTGGAGCAAAACATCTTGTGGCCCGGCTTAGCTTACCCACCTGCATAGTGCTGAAAATATCATATTATTCATAGTGCATAGAGCACGTTGCCTGATATCAGGCTTCTGAGAAATAGATAAAACACACTAGAACACGGAAAAAAAAGAAAAAAGTGTACAGAGTGGCACAAAACGTTGACTTCCTATTATTTATATAAACGAAAAATCTTTCTCATTGAATTTGGACGTTACTTTCTGAAACATTACTCACAGGATCCACAGAAATGTGTTCATGCATTTACTGGTATGTGAAATGCAATGAAACCTCTGCAGCAGTGTGTTGTGTTTTAGGAGGCTACAAATCCAGGAGATACATAATAAAGCCAATGTCAAGCCTGCTTCTTACGGAATAATTCAAAAAGCAATTGGAGAGATAATGGACACTTTCAACATGAGTCTTAATGGAGAATTTAATTGCTAAGAACCCGCCCACAACATTATCTATGGCTTTATTTCACTTTCACTTTGCAAGAAAGTGTTTCTGAATAGCAATGAAATCAATTTCAGACAAAATGCTGAGGTCGGTGAGGCATTACTTTGATTACTCTAGAGGCATTTTGGGCTTGAGTGATGAGGAAAAAAATATTTATACAGTTCCACAGCATTGCGTTTGCCAAAGGACGCATATTTCAACAATAAACATGCAGCTCTGACAGCCGAATATTCTGATGGTATATTTCTTTTTTCTAACTCCTGCAGTAAATGTGTTCAAGTCAGAACATTAGCCTCTCGTGGTTGATGGAACAATTACTAGTGAGTAAATATTCATCATTCTTTGGCAGAAACAAAACCGAGACCAATTAAACGGCTTGCAAAGAAACGGACCTTATTAAAAGGTTTTCACTGCACATAAAAGCACCCAGAGCATTTGTTTTATTGCTGTGCCTTCTCCTTGCATGGCTTTGGCAGAGGTGCACACATGTTGGCTCATATTGCATGCTGTAATTCAGGTCTTTAGGACAATACGGATATGCCATTCCCATTATGTGTTATGTCTCTTTGATTGCTATAAGCACAGCATCAATCCCTCAGAGGTAATTGAAAAGGAATAAAGAAAACCTTTTGCAGAAACCACAGAAGAAGAAAAATAAACCTCCTGTGTAGCCGACTGCTCCCGTTTTGGTATGTGTGCCTTTTACCAAACGATCATTCACTGGAGGCAATCAGATGAAAATATGAAATTTTGGCCTGAGATGGAAAATATTTTTTGCTGCTCCAAGAAGAAGCAAAAAGCCACTTAAACGGTTTGCTTTAATAAGGCTCTCACTCTCCTCCTCCGCTGGGCTGCTCAGCTGCAGGGTCTACCGGCTCCTCAGTGTGTTGTCTGTGTGGCTCCAGCTGACAATATGGTATACGGTGATCACACTGACATCTTTTGCAAATCATAACGAGTCACTTTTCATACAGCAAGCGCCCAATCCATCAGGAAGCTTCTTCCCTTCAGAGTAGTTTGTGCCGCCAGCTACTATACCACCCTCTGCTGTGTGTTTTAGCAGAAGAGAGTGCAAATTCCACCGGTTGAAGTGGTGCTGTGAGAGTTTTTATGTATGCCAAATGGAAAAAGCAGCTTCCACAGATGGATTTATTTCTGCAGCTTTGGAAAAAAAAACTAACAATGTGAAAAACAACAGACTCTAGCAGGCAAAGGTTGACTGAACGTGTGAGAGGAGGAGAGTTTTTCAAATTGCAAAGTTTTTTTTTACATCAACAAAATAAAAAGAAAACTTCTACTGTGGTATAACACATGATTTGTTCTGTGTTGTGTTAAATCGTACAAGGTGTTTCGTGTGAGCATGACTCGTGTTTTAGAAATACCTACAAGACCCCGTTGATGTAATCTGGGTGAAATAAACAATACGTGAGGTTAATTACATTTGGCAGACACTGTATTTACATTAACCTGGTGATCTATGTTGGGTTAAATAACACTATTGTTTTGATTGGCCTTCCTGCACAGTTAAGACTACAACGGCATATTAGGGCCATGTAGGAAAAAACAGAGCTGAGAGAGGGCGACAATATTCAGAGTAAAAAAGTTGCAAATGTGCTACTTTATTACGATGCTAACATCTGGCATTTATGTTAGTTAAAAATGTCATGAATGTCGCATTTATTTTCATTAAGGTCCTTACGGTGATGGCTGTTGATGGTTATTGTTGGTTAATTTTATATGGGCCAAATTGTCATCTTATGGGTGTTTATTGATCGGGTAGTTGGGGTAAATGCTAGTAGCTTTCACTTGTTGTAGCTAGCAAATTTGCTAGTTTAAAACTAGCAAATTTGCAACCTTTTCCCAGAATATTGCCCACCTCTCTCTCTCTCTCTCTCTGTCTTTTTCCTACAGTGACCCTAATACGCCATCGTAGAAGACAGCTAGGCTTTCACTTGTTGTCAGAGCAATGGCAAACAGCCGGTATTAGCGGATCCTAGCATCTTGTTTATATCGGCTAAATGTACACGTGAATATATGCCAAAAGAAAACAGAGGCAAGAGAGGGGCAAATTTGTGACTTTAAAACTAGCAAATTTGCTACTATTTGCTCGGAATATTGCCCACCTCTCTCTCTCTTTTTTTTCCTACAGTGGCCCTAATACGCCGTCGTAGAAGACAGCTAGGCTCACACCATGCCAATCAATTAAGCATTAGACAATTTCCAATGAAGCCTATTAAAACAAGACTGCACCCTCACAAGTGTTGACAAGAAAGAGAAAGGCAGGACAAACACGAAGACACAGATGGCTGTAAGATGTGGACAATGCAGCCTGTCTGTTCTGGAGTGAAATCCAGCTCTATTTATATCACGCTGGCCTCAGTCAAGACTGCAGTAGCCACGACATGTAAAGCACTGATATCAACACAAAGCTCACTGAGGTTTCGAAACAGATCTTTTGACAGCAGCCTTGTTGGAAATCAGACTGCGGAACTGCTGGAAGTGCAAGATGGCTGACTGAAATTGCCAGAAAAACCCATCTAATTGTGCGAAAGCCAGATTGCTTGACACTCAAACTGAACATCAAGTGTCAACAAATTCTGCAGAAATGTGCTGAATAAATTCATTGTTACATAATAGGTGAGGATCTCATCGCTCCTGTTAAGCCATACATTTGGACACTTCTGTAAAATAAACAAAGTGTTCTGTGATTTTTCTCACTCTGGCTATCATTCTGTTTTTATAATGGATGGCTGTCATAAATCATCAATACGTTGAACGTAAAATGACTATTGAGGTGTGCAATTCTGCAAAATCTAATCTAAAACAAAAAGAAATGGAAAGAGATTGATTATTTTTTATTATTTAGCTTCCAGTCAAAACCTAATACTTGAATCAATGCAAAGTTTAACATCTCACATTTAAATGTATAATTGCAAATAGTAAATCAAGTCTAATATGTGTTCAATTGAGTTGCGTTTCAACTTAATCTGAGCTGACTCTTCAAATCAGCTTTGAATCATTATACTTTTGTTATAAATATTCACTTGTAAAGTAACATTTCCTAACGTTGCTGAGAGAGAAGATTGCTGCCGTGTTCCTACTTATACTCTTTGTTGGTGAACTGCATGCGTACGTGTTGCCTGTTAAGAGATTGCGATTTGTGTGACTGTTTGAGAGATGCTCGCAGTGTTGTGACATTCAATCACTCGACGTGAAAACTGATTCATTGCGGGTCTTGAGGAGGCAAATAAAAAATGCGGCTCCCAGAGGGGGATCACAGATCACTGACACATATCAGCTCTCTGATATCTGACTGATATGATCGTGCGGTTGCAATACTGTTGACACTGGTACATTTTCTGTTCCAGATGGTTATCACTGTCAAACACTCATTCTGGTTTTCAACCACTGCAGCTAAAGAAGATGCATTGTGTTGATTCAGATAATATGATTTGTCTCGTTTCTAAGGTATTTAAGTTTCAATTAAGTTTTGGAGAAAACTGTTTTTGACCAAATAGTGAGTAACCCTCGACCAAAAGATCAACATTCACCTCATATTATTATTATTATAACTTGTCTTTACAATTCAAATTGTGTGGTTGAAAGCCAACATATTGTATAAGAGCAGGGGATCAGGGTCAAGAGGTCAGGACTGTTTTGATCAAACAGACGAATAGGAAGGACGCAATGGTGACAATTATAGTAGGCAGCTCTCTCCCGAGATGTTTTTTCCACAACAATTTGTAGAGTCGAAAGCAAATTAACAGTGAAGAGCAATATGTAGTCAGTCACAATTTTTTGGGGGGGGGAAACCATTTGTCTGGGTGTGAGGTCACCGGGAATTGGAGAGTGTTATTCAGGCTAACAGGAAAAACCACAAATACATGAATAAAAGTGGAGCGAGGGGGAGGAGGATGTTTGAGTGCCATATCTTGAACCTTGAAAATGTGTGGGTTGCACCACCAAAAGGACCCGACAATGTTCCACTGATGTCAGCTAATGAGAAGGAAATGAGATACAGAGGGCATTTTGGTCACCAAACCTACATGATTGAATAGTGCAAATTGTTCAAAACGCTTTATCTCTCTTGCAAAACGTGAATGAGAATTTTTTGTGAACAGTATCCTGGATCTCGCCTGTGTCAAAGAACCAAAGATGGGGGTGTAATTCTGTCTGCAGTGTTACTTGGCTCATGTTAGGCGCCTTAATGCCAACTGAGAATCATTAAGATGCTACACCATTCTCAGCTGCTGACCAGGAGCTCCCTTCATGGTCACAGTGTACGCTTCTGCAAAAGGATACTTCCAGCAGGATAATGGGCCACGTTACAAAGCACTCTTTCTCTCAAAGCTTCCAAGAAAATGGCAGCGGACCTGCATGCACAGTCGCCAGAGTTCACCGCAACAAAGCCCCTTTGAGACGAGCTGCAAGGAGAGCTGCAGTCTACATCAAAACACATTCGTTCAAAATGAAATCATTTGGCCTATTTTGGTATATTCGTTTTATTGAAGGCTGAATCTGTTGCAACCTGCTCGTCCTCAGCATACTGCCAGGCTGTTAAAAGGAAAAAAAGCTAACCAATATGTTTTAATGGCCTCTTTACTCAAAGAAGAGAACTGAGTACAATTGAGAGTTTTACAAAGCATCCTGAACGCCACAGAAAGCCATTTCTTATTCCAGTGCACCGGTGCAGACCTGAAACCTGGCAATCAAGAGCAATTCATTCAAGTTGAAGGATTCAGGATTGCATGTATTTGAACCCAGACAGGGGTCCATTGAAAAAACATTTTTAGAATAATAATGCAACTGCCACCGCGCAATAAATCACACGCACACACTTTAACCTCAAAGTGTAACATTATCAAACCTGTCCTCTTCATCTGTGACCGTGACAAACACTGAGCTGCTGCAGCAATGTTCCCTGCCTGGATATCAGCCTTTTCCATTATTTCTCATCCATTATCACTGAAGGTCAACACAGAACATCAGCCTGAGTAGATTCAGACAACTTGTTCCTGTTGGGCGACTCGGATTTTCACTGGTTCACCTGACGTGTTCCTGTCGGCATGTGCGTATGTGAGAGAGTGCGTGTGTGTCACTGCATGCTTTTAACTGCGTGTTGTGGGTGAGCGTACTATCGAGGAAGAGGGTGAGATGAAGGCTTTTGCAGCAGACGTACAGTGGATGGGTTTTTCTGCCTGGCAGGGCAGGCGGACAGACAGAAGGGATGATGGGAGAGCAGCATCTGAGGGCCGCTGATGCACATCTAAGGATGACCTTGCAGTTCGCAGAATGAAGGCTGAGTGAAATTTTTCAGAGGACATGAAGATGAAGAAGAAAAAAACCTGCCTGTCACATGTGTCACCGTGCTGACAAGTGGTGCGGGTCATGCAAAGTCTACTTTCATTTCACCACAAGCTGTTTAGAACTCTCAAAGAAAACATGGCCATGTTGCAACCTTTTTCTAAAACACCACAATTGTTTTTTTCTTTTAGAGCGATGTTAATCCTGTGGCTCTATGGTTGACAAAATCAATTGGTAGGTCCAACACTTTGGTTCGAAGGTCACAAGTTGGCCTCCGAAGACTCTGCACAACCAGAGGAAGAAGCCAGTCTTCCTGGTTTGTATTACTTAAACTTGGTGGAAACAATTAGGGTTTAAGAAAAAAACAACCAGAAAGTACTTTGGGTTTGTAAACACTGTCATAGTAGAAACTAGGCCTGTTCGATTAATCGATTTTAAATCGTAATCGCGATTATGTAGTTAGGACGATGTTAAAAACGTGAAAATCGTAAAATCGATTTTTCAAAAAGTTAAAGTTCTGCACTTTATTCATTCATTTTTGTTTAAAGGACACACCTTAAGATACATGTGGAAGTGAGGTTTATCTTATTTTTTTTTTTACAAGAGGTCTACAAGAAGATAACATGGAGCAAAGCCAGACGGCAAAAGTTCATTAATTGTTCTTTATATTAATCCCTTGAGGGATTTTTTATTTAATAAGAGCAAGGTTTGCACTCAAATCCCAATGGGGAAATTATTTGCCAAATGTTCAATAAAAAACAGCATATTTGAAATAATTTATTTGCCTTTTGTCATTTCACAAAATAATCGTAATCTTAATCGAAAATCCGATTTTGAGAGAAGAAAATCTGGATTTTATTTTTGGGCAAAATCGAACAGCCCTAGTAGAAACACATGCACAGAACGGTTGTTGCCACAGCAGTTGTTGCCTTCCCTCCCGGCTCTCTCCTCTGGAGTCCTAGACGATCTCAAGTTCTCCCAATGAAACACTCAGCATCTGTGCTTATTGATAGAGCAGACTTTTGGTAGATGGGCTGTGTGTCTGACACCGAGCTGATTATTATAACAGTTCACACAATGATGTGTGCTTGCCCTTTTCACGGTTCATTAACACGATGAGATGTCCTTCCACATGCAAGCCGCAGCTCATTAAACCAGCCATTAAATCAAGCAAGGTATGAGGAAATGATTGAAAACCGCAAACGTGCTGTTAAAGATAATGACAACTTACTGTGGTTAAAAGGATTTGCTTAAAAAAAAAAAAACACCTGGAAGGGAAATGATAAACATAAATGCAAGGATTCTATTACCTTACAATAAAAATGTCATTATGTTTACTGTGGCAAATCACAAAGCAATTGCCTTTCATTTTCATCTGAGCAAGGGGCACGGTTTGAGTTAGAGCGTGCAATAAGGTTCAAGGCACATACACTAGAAGTGGTGTATTTCATTTGAAATATGATCCTGTCTGAGCTGTGACCATATGTTAATACATGGCAGATATTAATCTGTATGCTTCCATCTGCCCCAGCATTGTGGCGTAGGTGACAGGGTACATGAAAAAATCTTATTTTTTCAGTGTACTTGAACAAGGACATACAACAAATCTAAAAGTATTTGGAAAGTAGAAGGTAGTCTGGTGATACAGTATGTCTGTATGTATGTCATATCCCCATACCTCATCAATATCATTCATTGATAAAGCGTAAACCTAGACCCAGCCGGTCCAGGCCTTAGTTTATATGTTCATATGCATATGAATGCAGTCACCCCTTTTTTAGGTTTCTGTGACAAATCAAGTCTCAGATGTCTTAAATGTGAAACCATGTCGGAGTGCACAGCTTCACAACAGCATTGCTTGCATTACCTCCCTAATTTTAGTTCGATAAAAACAACTGTGATGAGTCACTGCCATGTATCATTTCCAATAGTTGAAAGCAGGCTGAGTTGGAGAAAGGTGCACGATTATCCATATGAGTTAGATAAGCCCACAGCAAACGGGGGAGGCATTTATGATGAATCACAAGAGACTGATTACATAAACTAATCCCGCAGTGAAGCTAAAACCTTGAACAATCTGTCAATGAGTGGGAAGCATTGGGGTTAATATGTTGTTTAAGGTAGTTTAGTGATCTAGGGCATGTCAAGGTAACCCAAATTCAACTGAGGACGCAACATTAACGTAGAGCACATAACATGCAACACAGCAAACAAAACTAGGGCCTGAAGTTACCACGGAAACATGCTTTGAGGAACAGATTAAGCCTAAAATTGTAATTGGAGATGCCCTTATTTTTCTCATAATGCTGCCAATTTGAGGGTATATTAGATGAACGTTGGTATTCTGTCTTTCCACATATAAGGGTCTGAAGCCTGTAGGACTGAAAACATACATTATGTGTTAAGATATTTCCTTTTTCTTTGTGAGTGTCTACCAGCACCACTGAGACTGTAGCTCTGATTGTTTCAGAGCTCTCTACCACTAGTTAAGCAGAAATAGTTACAGAGCAGCCGGTGGAGTGTTGAGACATAGCGTATGTGTAACTCCTGAACTGATTCCCTCAGGTTTTTCAGCACAAGATAAATCCATTGGATTTAGAGGTTTTGTTTCTCCTGTTTGAGATTTCCAACGTCCAAACTGTTTGGCTGTGTTATAAAAATGAAATTGAGTTCTGAAACATGATTTCTAAACATGCAACGGTCTTCTAGGGTGTGATCATCCTCAGGCCAGTGAGGCCAGTGCAATCTGTTCTTCTTTGTTTCCTATTTTTTTCCCCTTGTAGTTCAGAAATGATAATAGACCATTTTCAATTAGATCAACCATTTTGCATTGAGCCTAGAAAGGTGTTTCCATTAGAGGACAAGGACCTTGTGAGGAATTGTTTTGTAACTAAGCCTGTGTTTTAACCAGAGGACAACCAGTGACTTAATGTAGTTCCTGTAGGATAAAAAATAAATAAAGAGTTTGCAGGGCTAACCATAGCTGATTGGTCAAAAAAAGGCCATGATACTATCATACTATCAGTAAAAGGATGATAGGTAGACATTGTTTATTAACGTTTAAAACAAAGGCTTTGCCGTCTGTTTCTCAAGTACTTTAAAAATAAAAGGATGCTTCAGGTCACAGTGAAGGATAGCATCATCATTTCTAAAAAAAAAAAAAAAAGCTTTTTTATCAGCAAAAGTGAGAATGTAATTGAAATACTCTTTTCAAAAATGCAGAAATTATTCAGTCTTGTTTTCAAATCATTTGCTCCATAAGCTTGGGACCCGCTTATGACAGACATGTATTTTTTATGGCAATCTCTTGCAGCCACCTCATCTGTCTGCCGATGAAAGCAGCCATTTTACTAATGTACTCACAAAAGCTTTGTGTTTCATTCGGTGTCCTTGATGCACACCTCCATTGTCTCCAGCAGCAGCAGAGGGGTGATGGACTTTGAGTGGATTCCTCTTGCACAGTGCAAGGACTTTTTGTTTTTCTTCTTGATATCGACATCTTTACTTTGAGCTGAATTTCTCACCAACAGTTTGGCACACTGTGTGTTGTTAATTATGTACATTGGATGTTGCTGCATTTCTTGGTTCCCACTGCTGTCCTCTCTCCGGTTTATGGCCTTTGGATAGTTCGACCCCTTCAATTCCAATTATTCTCCCTCCATTTGCTTCCACTCACACCTTTCCACTCCAAATGGCTTCCCAGCGTCATTGCTGAGGATCCTCTTGTCATTCATCTTGAGGACTTGCATGTCGACAGGATGACTGATGGTAGCCCCGCTCATGAACCTTTATCCACTCTTCACGTTGATATGTGAAAGGTTTAAAACCTATGCAGAATAGCGGAGGACACATTAAGCCGATACGGAGCGGCAAACATTGGGCACTTGTGTGATAAAGCGGCTTTTAGTGGTCGTCTCCACAAGTCCATTGAGTTTCTGATGAAGGCTCTTAGTGTGTTGGTGACCTTGTACACAGCAGAACGCTGCAGGGATCCATGAGTCTCAGGCATTATGGTTGTTCATCCAGTCTACAGCTGAGCCGTATGGTTGAATAAGAAGATCTTGGAAGGATTTCGTTTATGGTGCTGCTAAACTGCATTGCATCACACAGAGAAGTGTTTCTCTTCTTGAGTCCACACTATTGTATTAATGGAGTAGATTAAATAATAGAAATACATTTCAAACAAAAAGTCAACCTTTCCAAAAGAGTTTCAACAAAAACGTAATAACGGTAGAATATATATTGCTGGGCTTAGACAGCATTCTTACAGCTGAGTGTAAATCTCAACATCTCAACTGTATCTAAAATCACATTTTTTTCACTGTCACAACGTACATCAGAAAAGACAAAAAGGATTTTGTTTTTTCCATTTGTTTAAAAACCACAACTATGGGTGTTAAATATTCAAATTGAATTAACTCGTGAAAAATAACTAAGTAACTTAAGTACTGTACTTAAGTACAAACAAAATATGATCTTGATCAGAGTAAACTACCTTTTCTGCATTAAGAGTACTTTGACATTTGCAACTTTAATTATATTTACTAATGTTCAATGCAGGACTTTTACGTGTTATGGCGTGTAACTGTGCAGTACGGCTGCTTTTACTTCCATAAAGGATGTGAATCTAATCCAGACTGCTTGGGTGTGTCTGTTTCACCCTGCAGTCGTGGAGTGACAGCTCCGTCTTCAGGAGCTGCTGCTGCTGTTGTTTCCAATCCCCCGCTGAGCTTCGCTTGTGTATTGACACACATCTCCATTCAGCTCCAACACTGTGATGTCGGACGGGAGTTTCCGATGTTGGACAGTAGTTGGATGGTGCTACTCCCTTGTGGGTACCCTTCATGATCAGCATTGTGCTGCCTTGTGTTTGGCAGTCATGGTGGGAGTCTGCTGTTAGTAATTGGTTCATTTGTGCTGCTCGGCGTTAATGCAGCACTATTAGTTCCTCCCACCAGTAGGTGTGGATCATTTCAGGACCCATTTACTTTTGTAATGGTTTTCTGCACTGGAAGATTGCAGTGGTCTGGTTTTAGGTCACTGAGCATTGGAGTTACTTATCCTTTCACCCAAACGTGTATTTACACAGGTCTACAGTCCTGGTCACAAATCTAAGCCGAGTCCTATTTTAACATTAGCTATCTAAGATTATAATATTCCACAAGAACTAAACAGTACAAATAAACAGCATTTACATTCTCCATGCTACACCATGACTACTGTGGCTACCTTTTAAGCTCTTGGTAAACAATTACATATATTTTTTTTAACAGGAGAAGATGGGTATTTTCATTTAGGTTGTGTTAGTTCATATATGCGTTCCCCACAGTTTATGGTGAACAACCCAGAATATGGAATAACACGTGAGGAGGGAGATGGTGTGCAATTAATAGTGTATTTTTACTAAGCCTATCATTTTAATGAACACTAGTGTACCATGTAGTAAATTGCTGTTCTTAATACTGTGTATTATTCAGTCATTTAGCTGTTACAATTTACCAATTTCAAGAGCTGCTTTCTTTGTTTCTACATGCATCTCATTGTTAAATACTCAGCATCTAACCATGAAACTTACTATTTGGAAAGTTATAATGTCACAATGTTCCTGAGACTGAACGTCTTTGACAAATCACCTAGTTATTAGTTCAGTGGGTTAATTTAATTGAGGGCTAATCAGACAACCCGGGAGTCTACCCAGTAAGGCCGACTGGTCTAAAGCTTATGAGACACACTGCTGTAAATTATTTCGATCCCATTATTACCGGCACAGAGGAGGGCAGGACTCACAGCAGGTGACCTAGTTAGATCTCACACTATAATGAGGATAAATATCTCCCTATCAGTAATAGGCCTTTTACTCTATATGTCCACTAAAGTGGCCTTGATGTAATTCCCCATCCCTCAGACCTCTCATTTAGAGCTGGGACATTAACAACAATGCAAATTATGACAGGAAATTGCTTTTGCTAAATGTGTGCATATCTCAGTGGAATATTGTCATGGAGGAGTTCTACATGAAACAGCTAAATTCAGTAATTTCCCACTGCCGTGCAAGGTCGAAGCTCAAATCACATCAAATACTCTCCTGCTGAGACACAATTAATTAATAAGAGTCATGCTAAAGCAGCCTCTCCCCTTGCCCCCACTGTGCTTACTTGCTAGAAATCGATTGGTGTCTCTCCACTGCTGCCACTGTGTCTGACAGATGTCTTCTTGCAGTACAATGCTCATGCTGCAAGCAGTCACAGTGTCTGCAGCCGAACCACGCCAGGTCAGATAAGACCAGATCGGCCTGTAAGGGTTGGAGCATTCGTGGATTCGCGTACGATGGGAATTTGAAATATTACAACTCAAGCGAGAAATGTGTGTGGCACCGTGTCCCGAAAGCTTATCAGCATTGAGATTCTCCTCTTATCATCTCTGACAGCCTGATGTTACTTAAATCAGAAAGCGAGAAAAAAATATATAGAATCCGTCTGTGGGCAGCCAGCGGTCTGCAATGGTACCTCATATTTGTACAGAGGCCAGAATGTATATGTATAAACCAGAGACTGTCTATGGTACAAACAACTGCTGTATTTTGTTTTTATCTTGAGTGTTGACGGAGCAGCTACATGAGCAGAGCCTAGCACTGATCAAACCAAGCTCATTCAGAAAACATTTGAAAAGTTCCTTCTCAGACAAATCTGCATGATAGGTAGATATTTCGGCATTCTATTTATGTGTTTTTTTGCAATTTAAAAAACAACAACAAAATAGTTTAATTTGGCTTCACACAGCTGTGGTTAACCAGCCTTGGTGAAAACCACAGAGCACCTCTAGATGATGTCATGAACCCAAACCGGACGACATTTGGCTTCCTGGTGTATTTGGTGTACTTCCACAACATGTATAAAGCAGCAAATGATTCCTCAAAGAAAGCAATGATCTTGCGGTCAAATTTGTGCGAGTAATGCAAGAGTAAAATGTGCCTGTGGTGTGAACACAGCAGAAGTGTGTGCCTTCTTCTTTTGGCCGTTCTAACATTCAATGGATGGAAATGCCAGGTCAGTCAGCTACTTTGTTGCTGCTCAACAGGATGCATTGCCATGAAATTTCAGTAGAGACATTCATGGTGCCCGGAGGATGAATCCTATAATGACTCTGGTGATCCGCTGACTTTCCATCTAGCAGAGCCAGCAGGTCAACGTTTTTAATTATCCGGTGAAACATCTCCCTGTATCTCATCTGTTGGATGGATTGGCACAACATTTGGTACAGATCAGAGTAATCTGTATCTTTGGTGAATCCCTGACTTTCCCACTAATGCCATCAGCAGGTTAAGATTCATCAAATAGTTTTGATTGAAATGTTTTGACAACTATCTAATGAGTTGTCATGAACTTTGGTACTAACAATTATGTTCCCCAGAGGATAAATGATAATTACTTTGGTGATCCTCTGACTTTTCCTTTCGTGCCAGCAGCAGATTAAAATGTCACTCCAATACTTTATGACCAACTACTTGCAAAAACCAATGCCAGTCCCATCAGCCTCATATCTGTCATCAGCCTCGACTGTACTTTGTGTTTAGTGATAAATAACGTTCACATGCTCACACGCTAAACGATGGTGAACGTGATGCCCGTTTCACAGCTAAATGTGAGAATGCTGACGTCAGCATTTAGTGTAATGCAGTGCTGTGAAGCTAGTTCAGCCTCACAGGGCCACTAGCATGGCTGTAGACTTGTTTGTCATTACCTCAGTGTTTCCCACACATTGACTATGGCGCACCGCCATAGTCTCAATGTTCGCCCAAAATTATCTTATCAAGGCAAATGGACTTAACTAGCGGCTCTAATGATAGGCCTAAACAGGAGGGCAGCAGCGCTTATTATAAGGGGAAATCCTCGTGGCTGGTTTGGCTCATCAACGGTCTGTTTTCCCCGTCGCCATGGCAAGGCGTCCCCCGCTCCGACCCCTCCTCAGCTGCACAAGTTAAACAGTGCGTATGCGTACGTCAAAACCAAAACACCAAGGAAGGCTGAGGAATAGTCACCCACTTCTACCGAAGCGCTATTTGGAAAACATTTATTATATTATATTTAACAGTATTTATAAAAATAATAGTCATAATAAACTAAACTAATAGTATAAGCAGCACTTAGCGGCCCGCGGGCCAAATCCGGCAAAGTATCTGGCCCGTGCGGACCCAGTGACACTATGCAATAACCTGCCATAAGATGAAATAAAGAGTTTGGTAAAGTTGGAAATATATCCACAGATTCAAAATTCCGGGATCAATAAATCTTAGGTGAAATGTTTTTCAAACACAAATGATGCTTCTGACCCACCGTAATATCATAGATTACGAGCTACAAGGACCAAAACCCCGATTTTTTACAAAAATAAGCCGTCCTCTGAGATGGATGAAGAACATTAATCTCTATGCGCAGCCGGCAGCCGGGCGGGTGCGCAGGGACCGTCTGCAAATTGCAAGACAAACGCAAGACGATGCAAACAAAAATCAATAACTCCACTCTTATGCCACCTTTTTTCCTCTTGTGCACCACTTGCTGTAGTGCTGTTGTTTTTTGTTGTTGATCAAACTGGTCATATTTTGTTGATCAAAATTCTCCAGGGGCATTCAAATAAATAAATCATTGATATTGGACTTATTTTCTTTCAAGTGTGCATTTTTTTATCTGTCCCTCAACACAGGCTATGACTACTACTATATCTGCTACAACCAACTACCACTGGTAGTGCTAATCATTACAATAATAATACTTCAAATAATAGCAGCAACAATAATAACATTTGCAGATAAAACAATGTTTAGTGGTCCAATGAAAAAAACCAGACAATTTGGCCCTCGACTTGGCAATCTGGACATAATTTGGCCCTCAGTGAAAACTAATTGGGGAACCCTGTAATAAACTAATAGTATAAAGGCTCAGCACTGTGTTTTAGTCATTTTTGTTTTCATCTTTTCTTGAATGCTTAAACTACTCAACCCCACTTAGTATGTCAACATTTGTATCAGCACCAGCAGTTTGTAAGAAATTGGTCAGTAATTGATATATTTTGGTTCTCAAAATTCACCAAATTGATGAAATCTACTCAAAATATTCTCCTGGGGGGGCAAGCCCCCAACCATAGTTTCCAAAAATCCTGTGGGAAACACTGTTACCTCCACCAACTGTGTCGTGATTAATAAGCCACCATGGCCTGTATATTCATATCTGAGCCAGGCAAGCTTTTCATGTGATTAAACCAGGTGTATAATTATCTCATCAGGTTCAGTCACAAAGTATGGCTGCAGCACATAATTGTCTCATCCCTAACCCTTGAGCACCTTCTGCGTCACCTTTTTTTTTTTTTAACCTAAATTAAGTTCTGGATATCAAAGCGAACGCTTCTTTTCTGAGTGTAAAGGTGAATTGAATGTGTGCAACAAATACACAAAAGGAGTTTGTCCTTTGTGCACTTAGCCACAGTCCGGGCCAATAAAGCTCCACAGACATGGAATACATTATAGCTTTTCTTAATGAGTGTTTCAATTACCTCTATTAAAATTGGTAATTAGGATGCTGGTTATGATGCTTTACATGCACTGTATTAGGTTGCAATACACAACACTGTGATATTACAAAAGTTTTGACATTGAGGTGCTAGTTCTCATTAGTGTTAAACGTCCCTTTCATTTCATTAAGGGAGAATGTGTGTGTTTGTTGGAGCAATTGGCAGGTCTGGAATAACTGCACAGCCTGATGTGGGAATAAAAAATACATGAAAGATTTTAAACGCATGCTCTCTCTCTCTCTCTCTCTCTCTGATATGTCTTGGATTCCTGAGTTTTCTTTAGTCTGTGTTAACTGACAAGCTGTGAGCAGCCACTGCAGCTTCATGTTTAACAGGGTGAAATGAATCAGTCCTGTTTTGTTTTCAATGCGTGCTTTCAAATAACTCTCTGGGTTTACAAAAGAAAAGAAACAGATTTGCCTAATTGTGGTAAAGACAGCCATCCGGGCTGCTAACTAAGCAATCTGAAGCGCCATGCAGAAAGCACCACACTGAAACATTTCTGAAGGATGAACTGTTCACATTGTTGCTTCTTATCGCATACATAGCATCCTCGCACGACAGTAATTCAGCTTAATGAGGATAATCCCTCAAATCAGTCTCGTATTGTCTACCCTGTTTTATTTCCTTATCATCCTGATCTATTGGCAGCATGTTCTGCTGATAAACATCAAAGACAAAAGGAGAGGGATTATGGATAATGCGGGGAAGGAAATAAAATTTAATTATACATGGTTTTTCAGTATCTGGTACTGAGATTGCAATATCTCTGTGCTCAATTTACTTCGATAGAATGACACGCTCGTCATGAAGTGGAAATGGAAGTATATCATGCAGTCTCATAACGTTTATATAATTCAAGTTTTGAAAACTCAGATTTGTAGACTTATATAATCATTATTATTATTATTTAACAAAATTATCATAAAACCAAACCGCCACACTCTCCCTGTGAGTTCCTTCACTTGTGACTTGTGAATGATAGTAGTTTTTCAGTCCTGTGTGATGATCACGTACTTGGTAAGATGTAATTAGCGTTTTTTTCCCCACTGGTTCTGTGGTTGCAAGTGTTTCTAGTTCTGTTGTTGTATTTAATATTGTATGTCTGTCTCTACAGCTTTCTGTTCTGAAGTACAAAGACTGAAATAAAAACTAACATTACCACCACTGTGATTTAGCCTAATGATAGCCAATGTATCCGCTAGTACTGCAGCAACCGTGTTTCTAGCAACATATACAACTGAATTAATAGCATTTTTCATACGTGGAGATCGAAGTGTCGACTGTCTTAGTATTTGGCAACGACTCGGCACAGCTGATGCAGATTTGCCCGATTTGTGTTTGTAATCTGTGTGACGATCTCAGTCCTTACAACACATAGCAAACTCTCTGCCTGCACTATGAGCCGTGTGCTGTATTTACATGCTGTAATTGTAAAGACTTGAAGTCTGCCATCAGTGTTATGCTCACAAGTTGTCATTTGTCATTCTCGATTGGTCGTCGTTCTAAGAGTCTTACTTGAGCTTGTCAGAGGGCAGATGCCAGACAGCAGAGTAAAGAGATACTGACGCATGCAACAAGTCCTCACATTACAACAAAATGTGCCGTTTGCTCTAGAACGGCACATTGAAGCTTTTCTGACACGAGTATAAGTATAAGTATAAGTAGGCAACACCATTTGACTGTGTCTTCCAAAACCGTTACGAAGCACCGTTTGAAAGAAAATGTGTTCTATGATGTGACAATGTTACGGTTAAGGTCAGGTCAGTTGTTAGTTGTAACCATAAAAACAACTTCGGTTTAGAGGAAGGGGCAACAAGATATCGTTAAGATACCGGCATTTTCAGTAAAGACAGTAAAAAAAAATACATTTAAGTAAAACTAGAGGGATAAGTTCAATAATCTTTCTGAAAGCTACAGAAATAGTGGAACACGGTCCCGGCATGCCGATGTCAATAAGCATGAAGCATATTGGCAGCTTTTGTTCCTCTAAGGAGGAAGCTTTCATCACTCCTGACTTCCAGCTGTGGGGAGCGTAGTGCTTCCTTGTGGGGCGAGATAAGGTCAGAAGCTAAATATCAATGTGACACTCAACATTCACCGAACATTCGATTCCACACAAGTTGCCTGACTGTGGAGGATTATGATGAGGCTATTGTGGAATTGCTCTCTAACAGATATTTGTGCTATTACGTCGATTCCTCTCAGCCACAGAGGACTCATAACATTCAGGTCTGGTGTGAATGGCAAGTGTTTATTCGTGTCTGACAGGATGAAGGTTTAACACGTGATTAATAACCTGTGCCATATACCGGATAATTCCTGAGGGTGTTGCATATCTATGATGATGGGAAATAATTCAGTGTGCTTGTTTAGCTGTGACCTTTATTGAAGAGGTGTTTCGGCTTAAAGCTCCTGGAAAATACTTTCTATTTGATTTGTGAATACAAAAAAAAAACCCTATAGAAACATTATTTGCACTGATTTGATTTGGTTTCATAAAAAGGTAAGGCCTAATTAAGACTGGAGTCCAAAAGCAGTACTTTCCTTCAAGATGATTTGGGGCATATTTTTATTTCTGTTCATAAAATATAATGGATAGTAATTAGATTAAGTATTCGCTAAACTTTCAAGCTGCTTTATATCGTCTAAGACTATTTTTTCAGTAAGAGAGTAATAAAGTGTTATGTTCATCGCGCTGCTCTATCCTTGACTTGCAGGTTTCACTTATTCTTTCAATTCTACCACAACAATAAAACCAGAAAAGAAGAATTCCTTCACCAAAAAGTAATCAAACATTTTGTTGCAATCGATGCAAAAGAAAGACCTGTAGAAGCCTGCAGGGACTGACTGAAGGTCTGGTTCAGGTGGGGAATCCTTGGCGTTTGCATGAGGGTCAGGCAGCAGGGGACGGATGCTTGACAGAGGTCACGACAGACAGTGGGTCATAAATATGGGAGACAGGCTGATCTGGCCTGTGACAAGGAAAGGGCAGCTCTACTGTAATGGGTGATAAATGTCAGAGCCTCCCCACAGCCTCAGATGAGCGATTGTTAAGCAGCTTCCTTGAGCCTGAGCTGCTAAAGCCTCCAGACGGACTGACAAGCAGTAAAGGAAACATTTACACGGATAGAACGGCTTGTTTGGATGACCCCCCTTCCTCGCTGTTGCCGTAGGCAATATGAGAGCGGTGATTAATCAGGTTGTTAGCATGTTTGATGGAGAGTAGAGGAGAAAGGAGAGGGGGAATCTGTGTGCAGAGAGGAGGGTGTGACAGGTAACAAAATGAAGAGGAGCGCTCCGCCGCTGTGATTCATTAGGGGTTACCGATCCTCTGAGGAGCAGTAATTTTTAAAGTAACGGGCCTTGATTGCAATAATGTCCCCATAGCAACTATTATCTTTAATGACTATTATTATGACTGTCATAAAATGATGACTGGAGCAAGTCTTATTAAAATATCGTATTATGCAACTGCGCCTTCGAATGTCTACACTGATTAGTTGAATTATGCAACTTTAAACAGGTAGATGATTCAAACGCAGAAGAATAAGAACATATGTATCACCTGTTATATTTATGTGTGCTCTGTGCTTTATTCTGGCTCTGGAATGACAAAAAGACGAGACTTACATTTGGAGACCCTGGAGACTTTCTTCTTAACGTCGCCACCACCCGAACCACCACAGCCGTCTTCGTCGTCACAGTCGCCGCTGTAGTGTCCCTCTGCATCTCCACTTCCTGTTTCAATCTGGTCCAGTGACCCCAGTCTAGGAATGGACTTCCCTTGCAACAGCTAGTTGTGAAAAGAAAAAGTTTGGGTTTAAAATAACCACATTTTTAACAAATGTATATATGTGTATTATTATTATGTATATCACATTCATCATTTGCAGCAGGATAAAATGAAGCACATCCTCTCGTGGCAAGATAGCACAGAATAGACGTTCAAACAGAGAAAGGGAAAAATGAGGAGAAAATGCAAAAGAACAGCTGATTATGCTGCTAATGAGCCACAGTCCTCTAAGAAATAAAAAAAAAAAATTGGCTGCACTGCAAATAGCATATTTTAATAACAATTTCAGCACAGATATTTTAACTGTATCCCATGCTTTAAGTATCATCTAGATCGCCACCATCTACAAACTCCAGGAGTCTACAGTACGTTACATGACGCTTACCCTTCTCGGCTGCAAGGCAGCTAAACTTTCTGCTGCGTTGCTGCGCAGTAGAATCTCAATCAAAGACTTGAACTGGATACCAGGGGAAATACATGGGCTAATTGGCTGATTTAAATTCATGGTGCGTCATTGAAAACAAGAGGGAATGCTTTGTGTTGATCAGAAAGGTATTGTCTCTACTAATTAATTGCTGTTGTGGTTCAGTGCAGAGGAGCAGAAGTGTCGGGGTTGCTGCCATGGCTGAGCTCAGACATATCTGAGTTGGTAATTAGCCTGTCTGACTCTCAGCTCCTCAGTGGTGACAGGTTAGAAGATGGAGAATATTGAGAGTTTGGCCAATCTAAGTTCTCCGTCCATGTGTATAATTGGCATGATTTTCTTTTCATTTATGTCCGACCACACTTTCAATGCATTATTCGGAATAATGAGTTTCTGTGGTGAATGAGATTAGCCTGGTCTGATCGTTGGACTGAATTTGAACTTTGTGCTTCACAGTCTGGAGGTACATCACGGCCTGAGGGGCTCCGTATGTGGAGTTCAAAGGCTGCTGCTCTGAGCCCCATTGACATGTGAGACAATATACCTGCAACATTCACCTCTATTTATTTTGGTAGAAATGAGCCTGTATGTATATGTTCATGCAGAAGGTGTTGTTTTTCTTTACACATAATTAGATTCTCAAAAATGTAAACCACATAATCTTTGGTCAATTCAATTATATTCTTTCTATAGTGTCATATCAAAACAGAAGTATTTCTAGATGATTGATGCATGAGGAGAATAAAGCGAGAGATGATTTAAACCAAGTTCTACAGGTTTGGAACTGTTCTGAAACATTTTCTTACTTATTTACTTGATAAGGAAAATATTTCTGTTCCTAGTTGACTTCTACAAATATGTGTCTCTCGCTCTCTCTCGCTCTCTCTGTCTCACACACACACACACACACACACACACACACACATAAAACACACACACAAAACAATAATGACAATAATTACAAACACACTCACCGATTTACTCCTTTTTGGTGTAAAATAAGTGAAAACTACATTCATTACCAGCAGCGACATCGACGCTGGTATTGTTTTCACCCTGTGAGTTGGGAACATGTGCTCCTGGAGACGCCCAGTATAGTGGGAACTACCAAAGAAGCAGTTTGAGTCCGTTTTCTGTCTGATGCAGTCATGACACTTCACCGGTGTAGTTGAGATCAGAATGAAGGCAGAGTTTGAAGATGGGTGTTTTGAGCAAGGAGGGCCGGAAGTAGGCGACAGGAAGTGTGTACAAAAATTGTATATCACAAGCCTCATCCTTGTTAGATGAACATCCATAACACACAAGTTTTAAAAGAAACCCTAACCCATTGCTTGTGTAATTACTGGCAGATGACACAATTTGCATGAAAGGATAGTCATTTTTTAATAAGGCCTTGTTAGCTAATGACATCTCACAGCAAACTAATTTGTTCCAAAGCTGAGGAAACGTTCGTCATGTTTGAATAAGTCTGTCAATCAGCAGGCTACTCCATTCCTTTACTCTCCGGTGGCGAGGGGAGCGGCAGCTCTGTGTTTGACTGTATTGAACGGCTGTGCTGTGTTATTGGCCTGACTTCTTTGAATGATATGGGGCTTTGTCTAACACTGGCTGGAAGACAGGAGCTCTGATTTCGCTCAGTGCATCTCCAGATGAGAAGGGGCTCTGAGTAGGCACCCTTGGGCAGGCTTCTGGCTCTTACCGTATGTGTGGAGAGTTAATTACCACCAAATACCAGTCACTCTTTTCACTAAAAACAAACTGCTAACATACTAATAAAGGATATGTGCACTGAATCGTCTACTTGGCTATTTTCTTTTAAACTCGCTGCTCCAATAGAGAGCCAACACCACAAGAGATTTTTCCCACAGTACATGAGATAATCACTAACTAGATGTTGAACGTGAATGGAAATGTGGTCCATATAGGTGTGTATGTTATTTGCTATTATTAGCGACATATCTTAATATCCGATTTACCTTGCATTATGAGTAGATATATTTTAGTCCCCTTTTCCTGTAATATTTACTGTTAATGTAAATTCAAGCCGTTAAAGCCAGTGGCTCTCAACCTTTCTGAGTCGTGACCTGCACCCAGAATAATCAGGTTGGTAATCGGCATTTAGAAATGACACCCCCCCCCCAATATGATATTAAAAAATATTCAAATAAAAACCTAACTATAGCAATCAACTTCCTATTTCCTTCAGCGGCTCACTTGTTCAAATGATTGACTTTAAATGTTTTGCGTTGAATGACTGATTGGAAGAATAATTACAACTCAAACGTGCAAGTTGGACATGGCCATTACTTCCAATGGAGGGAGTGGTGACACCGCTGCGGTGACAGCTGCCGAGCCATAAGAGTGTACGTTGCATGTGAAGTACTACACCGACTACAATGTGCATCAATGTCATTCTGTCATTGACAAGAGGGGGGAGTTATGGCTCTGTCGTACTGGCAAGAATAATGGCCGACAAGTTCATTATGTACCTCTATAAAGTCCCGAAGTTAAGTACTTTCAACCAGGACTTGAGTGACGGTGACGAGGACAGCGAGGCGGAGGAATAATATTGTGAGAATGACTTCTGGTGTCGGTAGGATCCTAGTTAGCCCTTTTGAAAAATTGTGTGCTGCCCTTTATTGCGTGCAAAGCATTTGCATTGTGTGTTTAAATCTCAAACTCAATATCTATCACGTGGAGCGATTCAGAAATGGCTTTCATGTTGAAATAAGTTACATTAATTGATAGATATGTTTGATTGATTTGTTTATTTGAGTGTCCTTCGCCATATGGAGCCCAGCCCATAAGAGCATCAAGACACTAGACAGCAGCAACAACCAGGACGACCACATGTCAACGCAATTCCTGAGATATGTATTTGTATATATGACGTCCTATTACGCAGTAAGCTGCATCACAGATAGTATATTCTCATCGGCTACATCACAACGTACGCATTTGTAGTTTTGACTGCACAACACTGCAAAGCCAGAGAAAGCAGTAAGAAATGTACTGGCACAGACCTGCTGCAGCTCTATGATATCTTCATCACCCGCTGCATAAGGAAAGCCCAAAGCATCAAGGACACCAGTCATCCAGCCCACACACTATTTTCACTCCTGCCATCTGGAAAACGCTACCGGAGCATTAAATCACGCACCACCCGTTTCAGAGACACTTTCTTCCCACAGGTAGTCAGAATAATGAATAGTACCTCCACACACACACACACACACACACACGTGCGCGCTTATGAGCTTTTTATTGTGTATTTTCCCCCGGTATCTCTAGATTACACTATCCATTGTGTTGTTTTTTTATTCCTTTTCCAAGGTTGAAAGTGCCACAGTCCAACAATTTTATTTATTTATGTATTTATTAACACAGATGAACTTTGCACATGCAGGTAAAAGTAAAATATACGAGCAATTGAACTCCACATCATGTATTTGTAGCTGCAAATGTACTTTGTCAGCCTCTTAATATAGTCATTACAAATAATATTAATAAATCATGCCATTGTTTAAGCATTACTAAAACAACATGGAGGTCTCTTTTTTTCCCTGTAGTCTAATGCTTAATGTGTTAACTCAGCTGTCAACTCCAATTTGTGACCTCAAGCCATTAAGATATGTACACTATCTGCGTCTGCGGTAAAAGGACAAGGTGAAGGCCGTGTTATTGCATCATGTAACTGTAGGAGCACCGTCGTGCCTACACACACAAGTATTTCCCACCACAGATGAATAGGTTAAAGTCAATTAAAATCTTCGAACAGATTATGCATCAAGTACGTTTCCTAAAGAGGTGCCGGGTGTCTTGTGGCAAAAGGAATCCCACCTTCAGAGATCCAGAGCTGAATACAGCTGTGTGTGGAGTTTTCAGCTCATCAGTATTCCCTTTGAACACACTCTACTATCTGTAAATAGAGGCTGGAGGACAGATCTTACAATGATCATATTTGCCAGTCAGAGGAGAGAAGTGTCAAGATGCGAGTCGGCTCCCGGGACACACACTGTCATTTTCCATCTCCCTCACTGCAGGAGCAGCGCTGACAGGGTGTTGATCCGGGCCAAGTGCAGCGGCAGCAAAACAGGTCAGGGAGCGATAGAGGCGGGAGTCGAAATTACAATATACAGTAACGATGAGAGTCAATACCTTCAAGTCTGAGGCAATGGTTCTCTTCCGGACAAAACAGAGTGGGTCGCTCCCTCGGGAGTTGAGAGGGAATCACAGCCCCAAGTGAGGGAGTCTTGTTAACTAGGCGGTTTGGTGCAGCATCAGCTGAAATGCAGCCGTTGTGGTACAGAGGAAGCTGAGGGGCTGAGATGGCAAGGTTCTCAATTTACCAGTCCACCTACCTCCTCACCTGTGGTCATGAGCTTTGGGTAGTGACCGAAAGAATGAGATTGCAGATACAAGGAGATGAAATGAGCTTTTCTAGTAGGCTGGCGGGGCTCAGCCTTAGAGACACGCAGAAGAGCTCAGAGTTGGTTCAAGTATCAGATCAGGAAGCCTCCTGGATGCCTCCCTTTAGAGGTTTTTCCAGGCGCATCCAGCATGTAGGAGGCCCCGGAGTGGACCCAGAACGCTTTGGAGTGATTATATTTGTCGTCTGGCCTGACAGTATATTTAATGACTTGTTTTTAAAGATGCATTTCTTCAGAAGGAACCTTTGGATAAACAGGGTAGAAAAGTCAAGGTCAAGTATTGGAGATGTGAAGTAATTCCAACCTTATCCTTGAAACACGATCCCATGTTCCTGAAACATAAGTGTTTTCAATCATCTGAACCCAACTATATCTAAAGCATCACTTAGTTGCAGACACGGTAGGAAAGAAGGACAGAGAACATAGTGAATACATTCACTGTGAATATTTGGTCGAATATAAGAAAACCATTTTTTAGAGAAAAAGGCAAAAATAACTACATATGAATAGAATTCTTAGAAGAAAAGGCTGTTAAAAAATGAAACGCATATATTATTCAAATGTGATTTTGTAACAATTTGCAAGATTGTAGAACTTTAATGCTGCAATTTATGAGCAATTACACAGAGGGCTATGCTGCTGTTGCAAACTGCATATTAATTACGGATAAGCATGATTATTTAAGATACAGTTGTTATTGAGGTATACAGCTGGATTTGGATTTGTTGTTTTGTTGTTTATCATCATCTGTGCAAACCTTAGGGGTATAATGAATGGCCTGTTTGGGTTACAAAAACAAATTATCATGCTGCAGGTATTGGGATTTTTGTTTCCAATTAAGACCGGCTTGCACGACCCTGACACATCAGACTTTACCGATTCCTTGCTGGGTACCGACGTGATTTAATCAAACAACCTAAGTCGCACTTTGCAGGTGTGGCGTATTAAATATTAAACATTCTTTAAGAAAACAGGATGATGGTCATAATTGAGACCGTCGTTGCTCATTAATTGGACTTTAACAGTCAAATGTTATGATGTGGTATGCCCATTGAGGAGCATGGCAAATAAAATGTGAATAAATTCTCAAGTGTTAATCCTTTGGACTAGGGGAGAGGGGGACATGAATAATTCACAAGCAAAACTGCTGGTCAACCACCACATCAATGGCTGGTAAATAATTCAGTCCGCAGACAGGGTGAGGAGCTGCTTGCTCCTGATTTTGATTGAGAGACACAGGGACAGGGCCTACTTATAGATTCTTGATGGGTTTTACCACATCAAGAGCAGAGGACAGGCGAGAAGGAGAGGAGCCAACAAATAATTCATAGGAAAGAGCTGCTGATGAGCAAGATGATGAAATCTAGAGTTTGTATACTTAGATTGCATGATGAATTTGTCAATAGCAGTACTGCTGTTTTGTGTTTTCCGGCTGCCTCGGCTGTGGAATAGTAATGATTTCATTTCACATTTCCATTTGATTCTGGGGGAAATTGGGAGCGGTTTCTGCACTTCAGTTAGTCAAGTTCAAGGACAAAATAAATGGAAATGGTCAAGAAAATGTCTCATATGTAGATGAAAAACATGAAAATCAACATTTGCATGGACAAATTATTCTTATCCTCATAAAATACCCAACAGGAGTATCTTTAAAGGTAATAGAATTTCACCTTTCGCCCTCATCCATAGGATATTTGATTACACACCTCCTCTCCAGCCATTCAAACAGGAAAGCTGCCATTCATGCATGCATGCACGTGTACGTTCAGGTAAGTTTCATCATATTAATGAGGTGCACCGGTACAATAGTGATTTATAGAAGTAATATGGAGTGTGGTCTAAACCCATTGTGCACACAGTCACTCATGTGTACAACTGAATGAGTGTGTGCACTGGTATATGTAATTGATGTGTTTGCCGGTCATAAACTCAGCTGCCATTAATCCCCCCCCCCCCACACACACACACACACACACACACACACGTACACACACACACTCACACCCTCTATACTTACTTTCCCTTGCATTAGTATTCATATACCACACATAAATCAATCCAATCAATTAAAATGTCAAAGAATCACCATTTAACACTGGCCGCATTTTATATCTGAATGTGACCCACATATCTTCCTCGAGCCCCAGTTCCCATCTTAAACAGCCACATTGTCATTGAATGAAGTGACTTCCTGACAAGCAGTTTTTCCAACTTGCCGGCCTAAAAACACGTGTGGTCAACACCTTGAAGATGGCAAAGGAAGAACAAATGTGACGGTTAGAAAACTGACGTTAAGTGACAATTCAGGTCATCCACACAGGCTGACACTTGTGTCGCACTTCACCGGCTAATGAGATGCCAATCGGAATTATTTGCAAATCAAGTCCCAATGAGATGATAATGCAAACTAGACTCAAGGACTGTGAACACACAAGCTGTTTAATGAATAGCACCAGATGCATGACATAAAAGTCTGCAATTCTTAGACATAGCATCACTCGTAAGATTCCACCTTCCTCCATGTCGACTTCTTGTGTGAAAATGTATCATTTTTATACTTTTTTTCTGACTCGAAAAGACTAGAGGAAAATACCGTATAACCCTGATGATTAATTATCGCTCTTAAAGGCATTCCCTGCTTCAATACGCCTGTGCTCAACAGCATGAGTATGATACTTATGAGCAGCACTGTTCCTGGTATAAGGCACCCTGCCTGATGAGGCGTTTCAATCCAATTTCACTCAGTTTCCCAGGACGGGGCAGTGTGGGTGGTGTTGTTTAGGATTAGACGAATTTCATCACGGAAGTCCAGTTTGAGTAACAGATTGTTGATTAAAGGCACTGTAATACGCCTTCAGACTTCATGGTGGCAACTAGTATCTTTCAAAATATGCACTTGCATGTATTTCATTGGCCAGCGCCTAGCCAGATCGCTCTGAGGCCAGGTAAAAAATGTTTTGCAGGAGCCCTCCGTGCTCTCCCCAACCATGCTGCTGCGATAGACTGCCTACATTGAAATGGCAGCAGAGAAGACTCATATGGCCGTCCAAATGTGGTTTTAGTCTTATTTTTCCTCCATAGCCAGCAATTAAAATCACACCAATCTGTTGCCGTCCATGTTATGAACTTTTTACTCAATATAAGGTCCGAACAATGACCCCAATTTTTCTATGAGCACTCCTGATACACTATGGGCAGTGAGTGCTTTGGGAAACGAACTGAAATACAGACCAATTTAGAGGACATCACCTGTAAGTGTCAATTGAGATACCATGCTAACACGGGGCGAACATGCAGACACAGATGCTGCGAGGTGACAGTGCCGACCACAGGACAAATTCTACAATGCCTCCGAATGCCGTCTGTTTTAATCTGCAAGAGCATTTGGGAGAAAACAAACACTGTGATAAATTAATTTGCAAATCAGTGCCTCATGTAACCAATATGAGGCACACAAATAGCACGACAAAACTCTTCTCTTCTCAGTTTGACCCAGAGTGTAATTTGGTTCGAGTGTACTTGAAATGATGCGACAATTACCTACAGGTTATTTGCATCTTGATCTTCCCCAAAAACCCAAACACAGAGGTGAAGTAGCTGGAATAGCTAATTGAACAAGATCTGGGTGGTTATCATTACGGCTACATGAAAAAAAACACACAAGGTTCACTATTTACCCTCCTGAACAGGAACTGAACAGAGTGTCTTTATTTCTATCCGCCTGCGTGCGCTGCAGGCTGTGCTGGCACAGGCCACGAGGCTTTGGCAAACAGCACTTGTGCAAAAGGGCAAATGTTGAATTCAACACAAGTTGATTTTAACTACAAAAAAATTCAGATTTTTGAGAGCCGTCCTCCTCTCTCTTCCAAGAACTGCTTTTTGAACATGGCTGAAGGCAGCCATCACACCTCTACACATCACTTTTTAAAACACAAGGTTTTAAATTGGCCGCATTCAGACTAAATCAGCAAAGTAAACAAATAGCAGCACATTCAGCGTCTGCAAATCACTGGACCAGGAGATGTAAAATCTCCCACTCAGAGTGGATTCATCACTATCAGCTTTATAAATGTTTACTGGGTTACAAATAGGAGTCAGAGTGGTTCAAATGATGTGTAAATGCCAAAAACAGACTTCTGAATTTGAATGATGCTTTATGTTTGAATGTCCTCAGAGAAACAAAATGAAAAAAAGATGATTTTAACAGCCCATTTGAAATTATCGAGAGCTCCGCATGTCTTTGCACCTCATAATAATAATAACAATAACAATAATAATAACAACAACAACAAATGGCAAAATAACACTGTCTTTTTAATAGACATCAGTTTGTTTTCAGACCACTGAGGAGGGTTGATCATAGATAACACTTAACATAATGTGAAGAAAAACAACATCTTGTAATCAGCTTTGATTGAAACATTATCTTTTATTTAATGTCGCCTTTGTCGCGCAAATCCACATTTGCTGATGTTTTGTGGGGCAATTTACAGAAAGTGATTCAGTGTGTGGTGTTTCATTTTAATTACATTCATAACAAACTTTCATTCTTTACCGATGACACCATTTTGACAGAAATTATGTCTGATGATTATATCTGCTCATTCCAGGGACATAGATATACAGCAGATACTGATATTCTCTGATTTTTGAACAAGCTGTAAATCTGAAAAATCAAATGTTGCACTGTGAGCTGTGTATTCTTGTTTCTTTGCTGCGTGTCAGACCTACATCTACCTATTTGCTTCCATTCATTTCCCTTCCCGATAACTGATAATAAGCTACATATCAAATGCTACGCCAAAGTGTCATTTTTCATCACTGCTTGTTATGGCACTAACAGGTTCAAACAATGTCTGTTTCAGGAAATGTTTCTGCTTTAGAAAAATAAAGAAAAGCAAAATAAAAAAATGTTTTCACCATGTTAAACTCAACTGATCATGAACAGACTATTTAGCTAACTATTTAGCTTATTCCTGATGTAAACAAACCTTTAACAGTGGCAGAAAAAAGTAAGAAAATGAAATGCCATCATTAACCAACCAGCTCTAGATGAATGATAATGTCGCTCTGTACCGGCTGGGTGTGTATACAAGCAACTCGTTGCTATCCAGTTCATCAGATCAAGTCCCCGATTGATGGGGACGCACATGATCCGTCTTGGGATGATCAAATGAATCACAGACGAATGATCAGCTATTAAATCAGAGGTAACCAAAGAGTGATGTTTAAAAGTTACACATCATCTCAGAAGATTAGAAATGATCAGATAATCTCTGATGATCTGACGCCATAATCTGATTTAGAGTAAATAAAGCAGATGAACCATTTCTGAGTATTCAAGCTGATAACAAGTCTTCTCCTGTATGTACTGAAGCACATATCTAGAAGCACATTTAAGATGCAGCTGGCAAAAACACTCACACAAAGACATACATACAATGAATGTCATGGAGGCAGATCAGCCGCCCTCAAATGGGTAGGATATGGATTTATGTGTTCTGACATCCCACAGATGGTGTGAATTAGTCAGGGAGGGGGTGCCAGCACGAGGTCAAGAGAGATGACCTGGCCTTCAGCCTGCGACTAGGGAAGCCAAAGCAACAGACATGTGAAGCTGCTGCTGCAGTGCAACAACCCAGAGGCTGCTGCAGCAGCTGTTATTGCAGCCACAAAAGAGAAAGTGCTCCCGTAAACTGCCCTAATCGCATCATCCTGAGAGATAAACAGCGCTGAAAGGAGCCGCAGTGGCACGATCGTGCAGAAAAGCAGGCTGGGTGATAGAAAAGCTGCATTGATTTTGACAAAGAGCAGAAAGAATAATTTTGTAAATCTGAAGACACGCAAACCAGACCAAATGGCTTTCTAAATGTGTAAAGATTGATTTCTTTTTTTTTTATTTCATCACCTGGATTGTGCATTTGAGTTTTCTATTAGTTGGTACTTACTGGTAATATGAAAGATGATATAATTACTTAAAGTGTAACGAGTAAAGGGCCTCAGCTTTGCGAGCCGTCGTTTCTTTTCTTGTCTACCTTAAAGAACAAGCCAAAAGCTAACGAGAGATTGTTACAGAACATAACAGAGAGTTAGCAGATTGGCCAGTGAGATAGTTACCTGTTTGACAGAATGAGGAATGGAATTATGGACTTAAAGTGGCGTGAGCCGCAAAAACAAGAGAAAGAAAATGAACAAGGTACATACAGTAAATATGTAGACAACAAGAGAGGCTCACCTGATTGATGTGTTTCAGTTTGTCAATGATCTGATTTATTACAGGGTCTGCTCCCTTCACTTTAACTTCAGGGTTGGCGCTCTGAGCCTTGATCCCGTTGCCGACCACACGCACCGTGTAGCTGTGAACACAGTACAAAAGACAAAGAGGTCATGTTGAGACATGTTGGAGCCTCACAATACCAGCGCTGGAACGTAAATAAACACTTTTACAAAAGTGTATTTTTAAGTTATACTTTGTAGGGGAAATAGTTTTAGTTTTCAGGGACAGCGGGGAAGTTTGTGTCCTTAAAGGCAGAGTAGTTCATTTTTACATTAAGTGTAGGCCTATACGTACAAAAAAACAGACAAAAAGTGAATAAAACACCATGCTTTATTAAAGATTAAACCGGTGGCTCCCAAACTTTTTGTCTCATGATTCGTTACAAATCTAGAGCCTAGTTTGGGCGTGATGTTTCATTTGTCTTTGAGTTATAAGCAGCTCCACCAAAGGGACATTTCACTTCTATAATACTTCTCAGATGGCTTCATTTAAATTTGCCCACATAGGTAAAACTAATAATTTGCCAAAAAAACAACAACAAAATATTAGAGAAAAGCACACAAAAAATAAAGAGAGTGTGCTTAGAACATAGTTTTTTCTTCATCCCTCACGACCCCTCAGATTCATCTTGTGACTTTGTGGAAAACCTCAGACTAAACTGCCTATCTGTATGCAAAGGAGTTCAAACCAGTTCCAGCTACAACAATAAAATGCTGCTATCCCATGCAACAGTATGAACAATTTAATAATATAATGTATGATCATGTATCAGTAAGATGTACTTCTTCCACCGTATACACCAGATACGTGGGAAAACTCGACACTGGATGAAGTCCAATCTATTTTCTCTTCTTCTCTTGTGGAGCGATACTAAAAGATGATCAATAGTCTGAGCTCACACAAAAGGTGACGGCGTTATTCATTTTGTAAGCATACCCTGCAGTTAAAGTGGAATTTGAGATGAGGCTGAAACATGAGCAGGCGTGTGTCTCTGCTGCATGGCTGCATATGACATGTATGGTTTTATTAAAAAAATAATGTACATCAAGCTCTTTATGTTCTCTATTAAGAAACTATTAAACCACACGGTGGGTAGAGTATTCACCGAAGATTTGTGCTTTAACGTTTCAATATGTGGCATTAATTCTTGTTCCAAAGTGGTTCGTTGTTGTTATAGCTTGATAATAGGTTTCAGTTCACCTCAAGGACTCCACACTGCTTTAGCTTGAATAGTTTGTCAGCTGTAATGACTTTGACCGTGGCAGCCGGTAGGCGAACACATCTCAATCTCCAGCATATCACTTAATCAAACTAGTAGATCAAGGTAAAATACCTGTGTGTGTGTGTGTGTGTGTGTGTGTGTGTGTGTGTGTGTGTGTGTGTGTGTGTGTGTGTGTGTGTGTGTGTGTGTGTGTGTGTGTGTGTGTGTGTGTCAGAACTCAGCAGACCACCGAGGTGTGAGCAAGATCTCTCTTTAAATTTAAACATCCGTATTAGAGAATTAACAATAAAAAGTGAAACAAAACGCGGGTCAAAGTGGTTTGAATGACGACTGGTGGGTGAGTATTGTAGAAGCGAACACAAAATGTATCTTCGTCAAGAGGTACAAGGTCAGAGAGAAAAAAGTATGAATAAATAAACTGCAGGAAGTGTCTAATTTATTTAAAGAAATGGTTGGTGGCAGAATTAAAATCTAGTCAGGATATCTGAGCTCTTGAGATGTAATTTAGATGTGAACTTCCTGCAAATCGGCAGTCCTAAATGTTATTAGTTTTGGAAAGTACAGCTGCCATTCAGTGTCCTCTTATTTTTTTTATCAGCAGACAATTTTCTTTTTGAGCTTGTTCTTTTCTTTTATGTGGCCTCCGTCCTTTCTGTCTCTGCCGTTTTTCTTCTGGCAGGCAGTCAAATTAAATATTTAAGTGAACATTTACTATTTTTTTTTAACAATAACAACTCTTTGGTAATTAAGAGAACAGATGCAGATGGCCAAAGTTGAATTTATATATTTTTTTCTGGCAGATTTATACAAGGGAGGAAAAAATAAACTAAATCTTTGATGTTTCTTGTTTGCTTCATTTGGCCTCATGCCATTTAGATTCCTCTAAATGTGACATCAGATGTTAAAAGAACCAATGTATTCAATGTGTGAAAGGTGACACACTGTGACAAATCGTGAAGAAACAAGTTAACATTTTGGTGAAAATATACGTGTACATACAAACTCAGCAGTGAACATCTTTTGTACTTGGAACAAATGGATTCTTTTTGCATCGGAAAAGTTTTTTCATTTTTTTGTGCGAGAATTTTTCTGGGACTTTTTACAACTTGACTCTATCTTGTGAAACGCATGGAATCAAGGATGCAAACCATTTCAAAATTCCTTGACAGAAATAATATGATCCAGCTTTCAGACTTTTTCCATTAATATTGGAAACTTCTAATTGGTGAAAAACCAACGTTTTTTTTCAAATCTTTGGAGTGTTTTGGATTCTCAGTATAAATGTCCCTCATTACTTTATATATTTTTAAAGGGTTGTTGCTCCTCACGTGACCGGCAGTTTCGACTGTGGCCGCTGCATCAATACAGCACATGGAGTGACGATGGGCCAATTTAAGAATCTGGCAAAGCAACAAAAATGTTAAGAAATGTAAAACTTGATATGCTAATGTTGATTAATGAGTTTTGCCCCTGATTGATACATGAATACATAGAGTTGCTGTGACTAAAAGTCTTTAAACTGAAGCATCCTACTGTACATGACATGACAACAAAACATGCTGGAGGTTTAACCTTTCTTTAAGGAAGTGATAATAATTTCAGGAAGAATTCAAAGTAAAATGTGTTCATATAAAAAGCAGTGTTGATGATTTCACAGTCACCGTATTTCTGCACTGCATGTCATTGACGCAAGTTATCAGATTCTCTGCCATAACATGGCACCTTTAAATCATTTGGCTTCTTGTGCGCATCGACCAAAATGTGAGTGTGAAAGTGAAGGCCCCGTTCGCTCACTGCTGCAGGCGCCTGCGGCTTAAGGCTGATGTGTTTGGACTAAACTCCACCTGAACCGCGTATACTGGAGCTATGATCCTGCTGCCTCCAGCTTTGTTTAATCCCCGGACACACCTGCTGAGATGGAGATTGTATGTGTAAGAAATGGAATGAAGACGGTCCTTGCAGGGTCTGGTACTACTATAACGTAACACCTGGTAAAAGAAAGAAATCAATAGTAAACGCACTTGTAATCATTTCAAAATCTCTCAGGTTACTTATAGTTATCGTGAGACACCATCATGTGTAACAAATAGCCTAAAATCCTCCTCCCCGGGACCTTTATTGCATTCTTTTCCTTCTTTCTGTGCAGTGTGATTAATAGCAGATTGAGGAGATTACATCAGAGCCATCTGTTCCACCCAATGAAATTGTTCATGTCCTGTAGTTTTAAAAAAAAATGTATGTGATTACCAAAAGCTCTTTTCTATTGTGAGAAACCGCAGACGGGCATGAATTTGGTGCAGTTAAATGTGGAGGAACACATAAAATATCACCTGTATCCACACAAACGCACACACACACATACGGGCAGCTCCTCTTGCATTCAGTAAGCAATCTATTTCATTATGCCACTGGGATCCATAACCTGAAACACATACAATCTCTTGTAATGCTGCAGGGCTTGCAATGCAACACGGAGACTCACTGGGAGTTGCAACCCCAGAAAATAAAGGTCTGCTCCTTAAAAGGTGTCACAGATAAAAATTAAAAAAAAATACCATTGATCATAGCCATCACATATTCTTCAGGGTGAGTTAAAAGCACACAGAAGCATCAAGCGCAACCTACAAGAGGATATCAAACAGCTGAGTGATTGCTTGCGTCTCTGTGGACCAGCAGCAGGATCCTATAATCCATATCCTTCTCCCCCCAAAGGGATTCTTGGTTTGCATCTCATCTCTGCTCATACGGCTGTTCAGCTCTGGCTTGGAAATTTCATTCATTTTATTCTTGGCTCTCATCCCTATCTCAACCAACTGTATTTGCCTGTAAGTGCAAAACCTTCACGTCCGGAACAAAGAAATGTTATTATTCCTCGAGTGAAGGACAAAGTAGGATTGGTACGTCAAAGTAATTAACTCTGATCACAGCTCAGGGGGAGAGCTTCCTCAATCCAGTGTTCTGTAATGTAACTGTGATTGTGCATAAAACACAGATGCAAGCTACCGTGACAAATGTGATGCTTTCTGTATTTTTACTATATATTATAATATTTTTTTAATATCTGGGCACCCAAAATGTTAAGCAGTTTGCTGCAGCAGAATGTACAGATTAGTCTTGGACATAAGAATAACAATAAGTTTGGGGGTTTTTTTAGGCCCAAAGCACAAGAAGTAGGCACACATTTCAACGCACTGAAACTTAGGGAAAATGTATACACATAGAAAAAAATAACCCAATGAAAAACATTCTTACTATATGCACTATCAAAAATAGTACACGGCAAATACAGAAATTTAAACTACACAGAAATTATCAAATTAAGTTCCCAGTGAAGTTATTAACTCCATTAATTTAACATAATAAAGAAAATGTTCGCCTTTAAAATGCATACATCTCCATATTGAGTATATACATACTGTATATTCAGAATATTAACAAACTAAAACAAACGTATAATGCAATATTTGTTTTTTGGACTTGAGGGCAGCAAGAACAAGCTGTGAACCATGAAACATTCACATATTATCACTTTTTAAGTTGATATGGGGAACTTGTTAGCAAACAGTTGCATAATTACTTCAGTTACAATTCAACATTACCATTCATAGTTGTGTTTCCGGCACTCTGAGCTCTCTAAGCAGGTATGAACACTGGGTCTTTAGAGCTTTTTCTCTGAAAACCTGTTTCAGATTAAAACGACACTAGGACAGAGGGAAGAGTCGAGCAAAATAGTAAAGCTGTGGACTAACCAGCTGAACCGTGAGCTGAAACTTGCTATAACGTTCCGTAGAGCCGAAGGGAACTGCCGATTCAGGTGATGATTCTGTTGGTTCATCACTTTAATAGCGTATTCCTTTTTTCAATGCGTTTATTTGATTAATCCAAAAGCAACACTTGACAATTAAGAGGCCTTTTCATCAGCTTGCTGGGATATCCGGAAGCAGTCGGATGGCTGCTTAACGTTCACGACATCTTTTAGCTGCTCCCACTGTTTGAGGTCTATTAGTATTCTTCAGCTGCCTTTGAGGTATCAATCATGAGCTGCAGCTAAGCGTGCCTGTTAATTATTTGCAGTCACACCATCTGTGTTTCAATTGTGAGTTCACATGTATAATTACTATGGTGATAAATAAACAGACGCTGTTGGTTTTTGCCATTCTTTTCTGCCTGTGGGAAGCTCGCCGAGCTTAAAGAAAAAAGCACAGCCAACTCAGTTCATTCAAATTTGCAATCCAAAGTTCTTCAGGCAGCGGTGTAAAATAGAAAGAAAACCTCTAAATGCAGAAAGGTATTTTTCCTGAGAGCACCTTCCTCCCAATGTTATGGGGAGAGGAGTCCAGTGGCGCGGGGTACGAAGGAGGGAGACCCTGCTCAGTGTTCATCGTTGGCTGAGTGAGAGACGAAGCAGGCCTGTGGTTGGTAGGCTAGAAGGCAATACCTACTTCCCAGTTGTCACTGAGGAAACAAAAGTCCCTCTGGCTGATTGCAGAGTGCAGAAAGGATCTGGGAGAGTGCGCCACATCAAAGCAGCCTGTTCACTTAAGCTCAAAAAGGACAGAAACTACTTCAGGCAAGACAATTGAACATATGCAGTTTAATGTGTAAAATCAACAAGGGGGCCGTGCTTCAAACAAGCATCTGTTTGGTACAATAACCCAGAGTTAATATGTACCAAACATATCAACACTGTAATTAAATAATACATCAACGCCTCCTGCAGAAACTAGGTGTATGTTTGTATTTCACAATATGTGAACTAAGTAGAGAGTTTTTTTTTTTTTAGCACACAAATTCATGAATCAGATTAATTAAATGACTGGCAAAAAACTTTTGCAGGCAGGTTGTAATGAGGTATTTTCATAAAGGATTTTAGGATTACAGCGTTTGCCAGCATGTGTATCTAGAGCTGTGTACCTTTATTGAGAGCTGTGACAAAGAGGATAATACAACAGCAGTCAGCAGTGCCTCTGGCAAAGATTTAGCTCCAAACATCACTACTGCCATGTTTGTTCCAATTACTAGGAAGCCCTGAGCCTTGAAGTCGCATTGACTTGTGCCAGGAGGACACTATGGAATTAGCCAGACAGAGCTGTTTGAGCAAGGTGGCAGCAGTAATTAATATGGTCTGCTAGCTGGTCGGTGGGTAATGGGCATTTTGTGTCAGGAATCTGTACTTTTGCTGTTGTACTGGGATGTTGGGACTTGCTCTTATGACGAGACGGACTCATTGTGAATTCAAAAACGTGTAGTTCTATAAGTGTGAAAAATATGAATGTCAGGAATATCTAAGTGCACTCTAATGACGGTGAGGCGAATACAACTTTGAGGAAATGATGGAGGAGATTGGCGGAACAAAGTAGACTGCATAACGGATGCATATCATAATGACCATACTGGCCTTCATGATGGGGGGAAATTTGTAGCAACTATGTTTATTTATAAGCACAGATATTTCTTGAAGTTTGAAAATCACAGAATTCAGATGTTATCTAAGTTGTAGGTTGCATCCACATTTAAAACAGCACAGTTGGATGGGTTGTTTAGGCCTTTAAGTCCCAGGACATGTATTCTTTCAATGTGATTCTTAATATGAGAAGGGAGAATACGAGAAGTGGCGGGTCCAGCTGGGAAAAGGAGATGTTACGTCTCCAAGCACCAATCTGAAAATATAATTCTATGTTTATTTTTTTTATCAACACGGAACAACACAGGGGAATGTTTATATTGAATGCATCTGTAAAAATGTTTAGTGCCAATGCATTGCATCTCATTTGTTTTCCCTCCAGTATTCTCAGGGCAGCTAAAGCGTGATTGACATATCGTTTATGGTTATGTTTAATTCACTCAAAGTGCTGGAAAAGGTTGAGGAAACATTGTGGTTTGGTTGAATATTCAAAATGTTGACTTGAAAGCATGAAACATGACACCATGTGGTTTTTTTTTTTTTTTACAGTTTAGCAAAACCACAATGTTTCCCTCAACTTGATTTCTGTTATAGTCTTTCTGTAGCCTAAAGCTTCATCAAAGCACCCTCTTCATCCTCATCCTCATCCTCGACAGGAGAGGACTGTCAAGCTACGGCTGCTTTTTTTATGATTGGTGGTTTTACGACGTGTGCCGCTGGTTTTATGTCATGTGTGTCCTGATAGTGTTGTAACTCCGTGCTGTTTATTTGTTAATTTATTGCGGGACTGCAATGCAGAGTCCAAAACAAGTTTCTCCACAGAGACAAATAGTCTACCTGGATATTGATCTTGAAAACGTCCTGCATCGGGAAGAATGTTGCCAGTGTAATGCAGGCCAAGATGATGTTTCCTCCAAAAGTGTGTTCGGGAAAACAAGTTGGTGGAAATATAAAGCTATTCTGTAGGAGAAAGAGTTGGACCAGAGTCCCATAAATCAAATATTTAACTTTTCATGCTTTGATTTATTCTCTTGAATACTGAATGTGCCTATTCCATCTCTTTAACAACACAACCACTTAAGAAGGGCACTTTCTTTGTTTATCCATTCATGTTTTATACAACTTGCATTGCTTAGGGAAATTGTGCGACACACACTCTTTAAATGGCATCAAGTCCCAAGATCCCTGCACAAGAGGAGCGCAGTGCGAGCTGGGAGAACAGACAGCACGCTGGAACAGGGGGTCAAGTCAATACATAAATTTAGCTGTTTTGACAATTCCCTCATTGAACACTCGCACCAACAGGTGGTGATTTCAAAGTCAATTGCATTTCAAACAGAAAAACAAAGCTAATGTCCATCAGTGGTTGAGTAAACAGCTTCATTGAGCCTTTTCGTTTCTGATGCTGTTGTTGTTGTTGATGCTGAGCCTCGCCTTGATAGCCTCAACTAAACTATGTGCACGCACCCCGAGTAAATTATATGTAAAATCATTTTTAAACATATTTGCATAAACGAGTGCCAGCATATGGCTTCGCACCGCTTAACACTGATGCCCAAAATGACACCTACCTCCCATTCACAGAAATCCATTATTAGGGTTGTAAAGGGTGTGTTTTATTGTACCGATATATCGTTCCCTTTGAAACTAAGTGGCTCTGTATGCATATGAGCTACTGCATCATGCACGCTGTTAATGCCAAAAAGATATCAGAAGTCCTCAAATGGCAAAGGAACTTTTATAACACCTCTTAAATATTTGAGTTTTATGGGAGGTAATAAGGACAAATGGAAAAGTTGGCTATCCAGAAGGTACAATGGCCTCATAAAAGCAGATGGTCACCGAAAGAGGGGATTTTTAAAGGTGTTAATGCCCCATAAGGACAATAATGTTCCAGATTAAACAGATGTGGTAAGAGCAGGGCAGCCAATAAAAGACCCATCAGAGTTTTTATTATATCAATGATCAACATGCTCACATTCACATTAATACCCTGTTGTATTTTCCTCCAAATGCATAAATGCTGTGTCTTTTCCGTTTGTTTTAATTTACTGCAGAACGCAAATATCCTGCAGAATTACATGTACTGACTTCTTTATCTCAGTCCAGTGGAGATTATCAAAATCATCACTCCAATGAAAAAATATTTTTTCTCTCTCTCTGGCACAAAACTTAAGAGGATTAGTCATCTCTGCCATCCTCATCCACTGACCGAGCTTGTCCAAATTTCAACACCTGCTTCACGGAGACGCAAAGAAAGAACATTGAGAGAGAGGATGATTATGGATTTATGAAGAGTTCTGTAAACACGCATAAACAAATCAACAAGCCCAGAGCAACACCCCGGTTTCCAGGCTATCAAATAGTGGAGGCAGGATGCCGGCTTTAAAGTAAACACTTGAGCAATGATTGGACTTCCTCTCATAACAAGGTGACGATCCAGTCCATGAGAGGAGCCAAAGGAGTACAAATAGATTATAATAAGGCTTGAAGAAGCATGCTGCAGCACTTTTGTTTTGGAATATTTAAGCAGGTTATTATATTGTAATTTCTCAGTGTTATGCTAAGCAGTGCCGCAACTCTCACTGTTTGTAAGTCATCACTGCTTTATAGTCACAAGATGAGCAGGCGGAAGCACACCATTTCCACGGCAATTTAAAATACATGGAGGTGAACGCTGATACATCTGTTCCCTTTTAATCTAATGCTGGTAGACGATGTGCACACCACCAAGAAAACCATGGCGACATGGGTTATTGTTATTACTTTTAACATTTAAGAAGCATTTAGCTCATTTACTGAAGTAAAGTCTAGCAGAACTACTGCAAAGAAATGTACTGCAAGTATCAAAAGTACGATCATTTTAACTGTGCATTCTATATCAATGCATCGTAGTTAAGATATTGATCATGTTTTGTCTGTAAAATCTTAATCTGCAAAGTACACAATATGTCCTGCAGAAATGCAGTTGAATGTAAACTTTGGAAATGCTCACGTGAAATACTTAAGTTCAGTAACTAATCTTAGTTACTTTAAGTTCAGTGAAATCTAATGTGGGACTTTAGCTTTAATTAAGACTTAAATTGCGTATGGATGTTTATAGCAACAACCATTTTTGGTTCACTCTTACAGCTCTTATAGTGTCGTTTTTCGGACCAAGCAGAACTCTTTAAATCCACTATATACTACCTGCTCAGCACCATACAGCAGACGGACATAGATGCAGTAGAGCATTTAGCTGCTAATGAACCAGATATTTCCCTCAGGTGTTGGTAGAGACCATAAACAGCTAAAAGAGAGTGAATATCGGACTCACATCTATCAGCTGGACACAAACACGACTCTATATTAATGATAGCCTTTTTTTCCGGTGCCATTTCAACCTCAAAGGTGACGCGGCTGCAATGTTCATAAAACTCAGTTATTGCAGGGTAGAGAGCCCTGAGGCGCTTCAAAACTAACACAACCACAGACAGCAGGTGGAAGGCAGAGACTCACATGCTCTTATTATACGACAGAAGGTGTTGATCTGTGAACGTGTTAACACGATGAGTCCACCAAGTCATACACTTTGAGCTGCTCGTCAGAAGTCTGTGCAAAGACTCAAGGAAAGAGATAACTGAAGAACAAACGGGTCTCAGAGACATGGAAAGTTACCTATGATTCGACTTCAGCCAAATCACGTTGGTATATACCCCGTATATGGAAATATATATATATAGGCCAGGTTTAAAGCTCCAGATTGTGTTTCAAGGCTTTAGTCCACACATCTTTTACCACAGCTGGCAGAAACAAGCAGCCGCATCTGCTGTTTCTGCCGCCACAGACACCGAGATCCGCAGCGCTGTCACTACACCTGTGAGAGAACACTGTGGATCCGCAGCAGTAAACAACACATTGGCAAAAGGGACCAAAATACCAACAGTCTAATCACCCCCGTGAAAACGTTATTTACTTTTGCCCTCAGCCCTATTCTTCTTTTCACTCAGCATAACAGCGGCTGAATGGCCCGAGGACAAACCCGCTGCTGATGGTAAAGAAGCTCATAAACCTCCTGCAGGCCGCGGGACGCTTCAAGGGGTGTACCAGCTGCACAACGCCAGTCAGACTCAATGGAAAAGTTTGTGGTACATCAAAAGAATCAGGGCTGTGTGAATTTTATATATATGCAGGACACAAAATAGAAAATACAAATGGTTTCTAGTATTTAGTCTGTCCATGTTGATATAAATAATAGTTCTTGTTTAAATAATGAGAACATGTTTACACTGTAACAATTAAACAGCAGTTAATTCCATAACTCTGATAAACAGTTTCTACAAAAAGTGAACTGTATTTATGTAGCTCCCGTTGGGCATTAACCCGTTAGTGTAGTCAGACTGAGCTGCTGATGCGTCTGGTACACTTGATACACCTGGCAGGCACCTCTATACCAATATTACTGATGCTCTTAAGATGGGTACCAAGGATGTTCTGAGCGGATTTAAATCACCCAGTTTGTAATATTTGCAGTCAGGATGTTTCCTCCATAAAAGTTGACAAGAACTGGTCACAGGAATTTAACTTTCTCAAGTTTCATTAAGAAATGCAGTTGTTTATGAGCTTTCTTCACCAGGATGAAGATGTGTGACGACCATGCTGATTCCTAGGAACTTAAAACTGCTCAGTTGCTCCACCTCACATCCATTGATGTAGACAGGCTGTTTTTTTTCTAAAATCTCTGGCAGATTGTTGCCACACGGGACATGAATGGTGGTTTTCCCGGTGAAAGTCCTGTGTTTGTTTGACCCATCTGTGCTCCACTCCCACCGGCCATAAGCAGATTTTATCACTCTTTACACCACACCAGTTGCTCCGACTGTCAGTGGACATCAGTGCATCTCATGCTAAACGGCGCCTCGGTGCCCGTTATCAGACCCCGAGGGGCCCTGACCAGGCGTCGCTATTTGATCAATCTAAATGTAGACGAAAGGGCAGCTTCGCTAACAGAACTGAACACAAATAAAATGGCTGACAGGGACTAACACGACACAACAAAGAGTGTTTGTGTGTTAACAGGTTGTTTACATCCCTAACTCTTTTTGTTTATGGTATTATCTATTAAAAAATTCTGATTATAAAAGCTGTTCACTGATGCAAGCTTTAAGTTTATTCACATTAATTCAGTCAGTGTTGCTTTTCCGTTGTATTTTGATGAGATTGTGCGGACTGAAGCGCCCATCCATCATGGCCATCATGTCTGTGATACAGTAGCCGAGGTAAAAGGTGGGTCATCCCTTTTTATTTACCTCAACAGCCCTGATTACAACCTTCATGAAGGGGGGATTTATTGAAGCTCTGATGGTTTCGATGCGTTTGTTAGTTCTACCTGTAAATAAATAAACTGGAAACTTATGGCTTGTGTGCAGACACTAAAAACAAAGTGAAGAATGGAGCGGAGAGTGAAAGAGATAAAATATAGCAGGATTGTTTAACATGTTCCTTCGATATCATATCACCAATCTTTCTTGAGAGACAGTAAAACTGCTCGGTCTAAGTCAATTTTATAGCTGACTGATCACACACTGTAGCGTCTCTCCCTTCATCCTCTGATGGGCTTATCTCTGTTTATGTTTCCACACAGTATCTCCCCACGCTCGTCTCTGTACAGCCTATCACAGGACAATAACACAACCGCACAGCTGCAACCCTGAAGACGACCGCAGCAACCCCCCCCCCCCCCCCCCCCAAGTTCCTTCACAATTAAGCCTATCGTTCAATCTCTCACTGCTTGGTGCAGAATCGGTCAATATGTTTTCCCCTCACGTTTGGCTCACTGTTTAAGTTGCTTTTTGTAATTAAGGAAATATTCAACAAAACACCAGCTTTAGGATGCTTGGCTCACAGCTGTAGTGTGCATTCTACCGTGAAAAAAAGGCTTCAACAACACATTTATTCATTTGAGAGGGATTGGAAGTGATATGCAGGAAATAAACAAGCACAGTTGCAAAACAAAAAAGATTTTTTTTTATATTATAATTATACTCAACAAAATCAACAGCATATCCTTTCTTGGGTTACAGTTCCATGTTTGTTCATTTAAAGAGCACGAATTGGGCTCCGCAGCACAAACTATGACATGCTTCCTTGTTGACTTTGACTTTAATTAATCTTCCCACCGCCAGCTTTGTACAAACTCGTCTAGTGAAGATCATCTTCATCTAGCCGAGGAACATTGTGCATCACAGATTTTCAGTTACGTTGCATAAAGCACTTAATAGAAGTGGTTGTTTATGAAACCTTCATGTCTAATAATACCACTTCATTCGCTCGGCGTGGACTGTGTGCCAATGGTTTGATGGGTTCATTTAGTCGGTGATTTCTTTTCAAGACTTCAAGGCTTTGCCGTGAAGTTGTGATTTTCAACTGTCTTGTTACTGTGCCTTAACAACATGCCCTCACCGCCGGGCACAGCCATCAGAGACTCGTTTAGCGTTGCCACAAGGTTCTATTATGGAAGTGCATTGTCCATGTAATTTAAATGACAAAACAACGCCTTGACTGTTTCACTTTGGAGGGCAAAATGACAAACAATTTGGATTCTAGAAGCCTGACCCGAAGCATGAATGGAATTATTTTTGTTTTTTTACATTACTACTTGTTTTAGATGAACAGGAGATAGACACCCATCTGCTAGATTTGGACAAAGAGTGGATTCCAATGTTATATCATGATTAATCATTGTAATTAATCAATCTGTTTCATGGTGCTGTTTACTTCAACCTGTCTAATTAGCAGTTTCCTAAACTTCCCTTGATGGATAAAGCCAGGTTCACAATTCTAGTTTCACGTTGTTTACATATTAGAGTCAAAGGTTTTTACAGAGTGAATTTTGGATCTCTTTGTATCACTCCATAAATCAGAAAATGCTGTCAGCCATAAAAAAATAATCTATTTTCGGCTTTTTTTTTTAGGAATAAATGTTGTATAAATCAGGCTATGAATGACATGAACAAACCTCCGTAAAAACCATCAGAATATAGATCGGAATGAGAGTGGAAAGTTTGTTGTATGTAAGTACTACTGACGTGGATTTTTCTGGCTCAGAGTCTCAGAAAACACTCATTTAATCCATAGGGTTTAATATGACGTCGGTCCACCCGAATATATATATATATTCATCCCCCTGTTTTTTACTTATATCAGGACTATTCTTTTTGTAAGTTTTCTGAAATTGTTTAATGTTTGTTTAAATATACATATCAGAGGCATCATCTGATGGTCCATTTTGGTAACTTTAGGAGAAATCTACAGCCGTAAATAGGCAAAAGTATAGAAACTACATACATAAATGTGAATACTGGATGTTTTCTTTCCACTAGACTGAAAGAAGGTATGTTGGAAGCAACATAGCCTAACATTTTAAAATTGACCAGGGCAAGAAATAACAATGTGCCTTAACCTCTAGTTACAGATTGTTTGTGTGAAAGTGTTTGGATAAGGCCAGGCCCTTTAAAAAAAATACTTGGCAGGTAATCGAATGAATCATCCATCAATCAAACTGTTGGCAGGTGGGAGAAGAGCAGAACAACTCCTCCGTGGACAAAAGCCGTCAGTGCCGTTCTTTGCTCTTCTTTCAATGAAGACATATCCAGTTCTGATACAGCTGTATCAGCATCTACGCTCACCGCCATTGTTGTTTAGAATGTTTAATGTAGTCAAAACAATTCGACATTAGTAAATACGTAAACAGCTGAAAACCGAGAAGACCCAGAAACTTCAGCAAGAAGCTGGAAAACAATTCAGTTTGAGCCATAGATGTGCTGCAATGACAATTTATCTTATTTTGGAAGACAACAAACTGCTCCCCGTGTAATTCTGTAAAACGTCAGAGTGACGAATGGAGCACGCAGCGTTTTTGGGTTTGCTGCTTTCGGACCAGAGCAGGTTTCCGGGGCTGCGCGGCGAGCAGCGGCGCTAATCTTCACAACTTCTTCACACTTCTTCGGCTCGTGTCAACAGCACTGTGAGTCGGTTAGCCATTCATATGCTGCTACAGATGGCCTCATCGCTCTTCTTCAGCTCTGCTGCTGACATGATTCATGGGGCTCTGTGTCTTGATTTAGGGTCTCTTTCATATTTCTTGTTGCCCACAGCAGAGGAGCATTTCTCTAAGACCCCCATAAGGCAATGACCCTGCTCTGCCTGGTTGAGGAAGGGAAAAATCTCTGCTGCATGTGCACACACAAACACACACATGCTGCATATAATATGCACATAACAGCTGATGCTAGCTTGCGCGGTCAAAGGCAAAAAAGACAGAGGTTTCCTCGCAAACACAAAATGTGCTAGATAGTAAACAACAACGTTATAAGTCAGGATTAAGTGGACTAACAAAATTGTGCGAACAAGCACTCATTTCTTGCTACAGTAAGGTCTCAGCCAACTCATTAACAAACCACTCTACCCTTCACTTACACTCCGCTGCTATTTCCACTCCCAAAGTCAATGGAATAAGCATGTCACTAAAAATTAAAATCAGTAGTCACTGGTGATTGTTTCGCCACTCTATTTCAGTTTGTTGGAATTTGTATAATAATAACTTTGCGTGCTTTCCCCTCTATCCGGAGTCAAAATGTTCCTCCAATTTATTCTCCCTGGGCTTCAGATTGCCCTGTCAGAAAGGACTAAAGCGAAAGACGCCGCACACCACTTCCTTATCGCTACCAGTAAATTACTTCAGGATCAGATACAGGCTGCCAACTCGCAGAAACTCCACTCAGCAGACACAGAGAGAGAGAGAGAAAATAGGAGATAGAAAAGAGGGAGAGGCAGAAAGAAAAAAAAGGTGTCAAGACACGGCAAGAGGAGGAGTATCCCTGTGGAGACCGATAGTTTCAGCTGCTCTCAAAGGTCACCTGATGTTATCTAAAGATCATCTTCAGTCGCCAACACTCGCCTTTTTACACCCTCCTCAACAGCCGGAGTCAAGAGCATGTCAATCAAAAACTTTCATAACCTGCAGCGACAAAAAAGTGCCTTTCTCTCCCCCGTGTAATCTATCTGAAAGACAATTCCCATCTCAAATATTAACACAAGCCATAAATAAGATGACGACAGTCACAAAGCAAACATCATCGCAGGAGTTTGTAAAATGTTTATCCTTTGGCATTTCTGTTGAAGGAGAGAATACGGCGGAATGGGCTGATGTTTATTGTATACACTCAATTTGATGGATAAGAAGTAAAAAGGAAAATGAAACCAACCAATCAATCAATCTGTAATTTGTCACTCTTCAAGTGCTCAGTTATTTCTAGCTGTGACTTTGGATCAAATCTTTAAGCACATTTTAAGGTGTCATCAGTCAAATTATGTAGAATTACAACTGACAATTATGATACCTGCCTATAATTTGTTCGTTATGAATATATTAATCACTTGGTCAATAAAAAATCCCCAAATATAACTATTCAATATCAGAGAGAGCGCTAAGAAAAAGTGTTTTTCCCTTCTAGAAGCTGGAGACTGTTGTTTTGACACCAAGTGTTGCATATTAATTTCTGTCAGATAACTTTCCAATTGTTGAAGCTTCAACATGTGTGACAATAAGTACAGTGACAAATTAAAATAGATTTCATTATTGAATCTGAAATGTTCTCTCGGTTTGGGAAAATAAACTAAATCTATGACACACTTAAGTTTGAATTTGCATTTTCACATAATACCCCTCAAAAATACATGGAAAACAGAATCAGCAGCCCTATTTTCACATGGAGCTGCACTCTGCTCTGTCTGTTTGAGACACTGGTCTTCTTACTTACTGACTCATATTTCTTTAAATATGCCACATCATGAATTATTAAAATGTTAGCTCTGTTGTTACTCCAATAACCCAAATCCCCAGTTCAGATGAATGGAAAATACAGAAATGTTAGATACGATGTATATGTATATGTGAGTTTTACACATTCATGAATACAGTAGATACAGTGTATTTCTAGTATTATTGTCTTGGTTCTTTTTGCTATATTTTTTTAACACTGACTTCTTCTTATATGTTTGTGTCTTAATGAGGATCTTCTTCCATTCTGCATTAATCCATAAAGCCAGCATGTTGGGTTACAAAGTGGGGATTGTTCTTTTTTCCTGCTGACCTGATGATTGCTCAGATGAAATAAAATAAGTGGCCTCAGAGACTGGTCACTGTCCCCTCTTGTGGCATGAAGTCACGATTAAAGTCGCGGTGAGTGACCGGGATGGAGGCGGCGCCGTCGGGGGGGGGACACTCGGACTGTGATACGGACGTGCCTCGACTCCTTCCTGCAGCATTGTGGGGAGCAGCCCCAGCGCGGTGGAACCAAGCAGATGGTGAACGTATGCGGCGCTCATGCATGTCATCATCACCTTCATTAGCTGAAGGTGACATATGACATCATCTGGCCCGCATGCATTATGGGGGCCAGAAAGAGTTGTTTTCTTCTTCTTTTTTATTATTGCAGCGTGGCTCAAGGTTGTTGATGGGAGGTATTGTGAGTAATCACAAACTCTCTCTCACACACACACACACACACACACTCTTTCTCAAGCCTCCCCCATTCCCACCACCTCCAGCATTAAGGTAAATAAGGGCTTCCAGCAGAGAGCCAATGAGCACGGGCCACTGAGCAGAGATGCATGTTTGTGTTGCCTTCCTCCCAGGACCCTGCTCGTTTATCTTGGCTGTCAGGTAAAGGGCAGACACAGAGAAGGTGAAACTTTTTTTTTTTTTTTTTTAATAAGGCCGGCTCAGTTTCCATAGAAACTGCAGGACAACATTACAGGGACAATGATAAGAGAGCAAAGTCTGGTCTCGGGGCATCCCACAGTGTGCCATATTGTGGTTGGAGACATTTGTGTTTACGTCAGAGAAATGAAAGAGCTATTTAGATTCATTCTCAGGGAGCCTCCAGACCCAGACCTTTTTACTCTGAGAGGTGAGATTAATGAGAGCATATTCACACCTAGCTTTCAGTTTAGGTCAGGAGTTAAAAGGTGGTTTCCACATATAAAGAGGTGCTGAGTCTTCTGTGGGCACCAAATCCCTAATAGAGACAGTAAAGACCTCCAATGACTGTGGGTGATATATATACAGTATATATACAAATATATATTATACACACACACACACACACACACACACACACATATATATATATAAAACCGCCAATATGGGAGCTACCTACGCATTCAGAAACTGTGCAGAAAGAAGAGACAAAATTGCACAGGTAATGAATACTTAATGACTACCACGTTTTTCACTTTATGGAAGTAAATGGGAAGCATGTTTAGTTAACAAATGAGTGGAAATTAAAAAAGGAACAGAAGGTACCACACGCAAAAGCCTGCAGCTGTGAGATAAACCGAGACAATGATACAAAGATATGAGAGCCTTTGTTTCAAGCCGCACTCCCGCAAGAGAGAAATTTAAGTCTCTTCTCAAGTAGAACTCAACGTGGATATGATTCACACGGAACCATAACGTTGATATGAAATGAGGAGCCCGTGGTGAGACAGTACACAACTCTAATTCATGTGCACACAAGCAGCAAAGTGTTGAATTCAATATAAGGCATTTTGTTCTGCATTCATCCCCACATTAGGACCGTCTCATTCACTGAGAAACACACTAAGGGCTCTACCAGGGCTCCATGCACACAACAAGAAAGGATAGATCTGGGCCTTTATTGTAGCCGTCCATTACTAAAATTGCTCTATTAGTCCATTCTTTAGTTCTGGAGTGCAGACCTATTCCTGAATAGAACTGCGGGAAAATGGCTTTTGTTATCAAAACAATATTGATGTGTCCTTGTGATTAAATCACGTTTTGTCACCTCCATTTCCTTAATAGTATTTTATGACACAAAAAAATGGATCCCACTTACACGGAGGGGTTTTCCCTCGAAAGACGCTCCGCTCCCTCTTTATGAGCATTAACTTCACTTTTTCCCCAACTCTTTGTTCCCCGTTTTTCCTCAGCAGCCACTGATTTATATCTTAGGTAAAGAGGAACAGTGCTCCGCGGGGACCGGGCGCGTGTGCTCGACAGTAGACGGAGGCAGGCTGATACCATGCACCAGGGCGAGGCTCCGACAGCTCATCAGTGGGGGGGGGCCAGAGCGGGACTATATGGACACGCACACACAAACATGCACCACCTGCAACCAGCCAAGTCAGAATTTACTGTCTGTTCTGCACGGCGATCTCGCTGGCAGTTACTGGAGCAACATCGGGGACCAGATCGGAGTACAAATAAATGAAATGAAATCTCTTTTCCAGAGAGCTAGATTGAAAATGTATCTGTGCAGTGCAATCATGAATAATTTGAATAACGGGGGGGTTCTCACACACACACACACACATCTTGATGCGCATTCAAGAGGGACTTATGAACTCAATTTAGTCAGCCAGACAGAGTTCTTGATTCTGTCACTTGGGATAATCGTCAGGATGTGGTACTCTGACAGAGCCCCTGCGTCTAAACCCAGGCAGGATATAAGGTCATGTTGGAGTGGAACTCTAGCCATGCAGCACCCAGACCTCAAGTGCTCCAGTGGTTTTGTGGTTATCTGCAGTAGCCAGCTGTCGCAACACAGAGGAGCTCTTCAAGAATGTCCTCTCTCCTCTTCCTCTCTTTCCCTCCCCCCCCCCTCTCTCTCTATCAATCAAGACTCTCCAATCAGCCCACCCATCTCTGTCCTTCTTTCTTTTGTCTACTTTTTAGATGTGTACATTTGTGAATTACTGTTTGCTGCAAGTTCTTGGAGTTTGCACCAAAAGATTAAGCAAATGCATCAAAACAAAACGATTATGGTTTGTGTGAGGAGCCCGAACGCTACGACAAGACGCTAAATTACCCAGTTTGTTCTCAGGCAGAAGAAGAGAGGAAAAAAAACCTCAAGCTATATTTGTATTCAACTTTATGAAATGTTGGTAGCCTTTAAAGTACCGGGGGAATCCGCACCACATCCATTTCATGTTGTTTTTCATGGGATGGGTGGAAACAACTCTCTTACTTTTGTCGCATGAGAGTGACTAAGAGGACAGCTATGCATAATATATTTGACAGCACATGTTTAAAAGGTTATTCCTTCCCGTGCAAAATTAGGTCAGTTCATCACCGCAAACAAATGCAGGAGGCGGCGTTGAGACTTGATGCTCTGCACTGTGTCTGTTTATCACTTACATTTGTTTTTTTGTCTGTCAACGTCAGGAGTGGCGTGGAGAAGAACCATCTATCTCTCCGCCATCATACATCATTAAAAACGGATGCAGAGAGAAGCTGCGGAGTGATCAGCAGATCTGGTGTTTCTAGTGTGTCTGTAATCTAAAGTTCAGAGCTCCACCTGCTGGTCAAAGGGAGCCATAACAGCACTAAAGCAGGCCTGAAGCACAGGCGTTTGAATTTACGGCTGCAATGACCACAGTCATTTTACTGAGTAGAAAGCCACAGCTTTGCCAGCAGGTTCATTAATGGACAAAGAGTGGGCATTAACATGAGCACTGAACAAAGATAACCAGCTGTGAGTTCATGTTTAATTGAAGCAGAGTTCTCTACTATATATGCACATGAAGTAGTTCTTAACCCTTGGAATTTGTTGAGGTTTTACTTCCTCATTGGTGGGGTTGCAAAGATCCCACTGCTGTATGTGTACAAACAATTCTCTTCATGGGATTTTATCAATATATAGAAAAGTACTGAACTAGAAAAGTAGTAGCTCCTTCCTCCACCACAAACTAGGCTTGCACATTCAACAGAAGGTGACAGAAATAACCATAAGGCAGGTCAAAATAAGGAAATCATTCATGAGTTAATTGTTATATTGTTATATTTGATGAGAGCTCAGAGAGATGTATTACCACTTCAGAACAAACTGCAATTACAGAAATTCAACAATATTATTAACAGCTGTTTCCTCTAAATACTCAGTCAACACAAATACAATTTAAAAAATTCTCCTTTACTAACAACTTATTAGGGAAAAGCTTCAAGCTTATGATTATAAAGTATATTTTTTGATCTATCAAAGGGTCTCCAGGATACATGCTATACTTCAGTGGTTCCCAATCTGGAAGTCGGGGCCTCTCTAAGGTAGATCTCAGGGGCCATATTTTTGGAACATGTTTTTAATCACACTTTATTTTATTCTTTGCTGTGTTCTTGTAAATGACTGAATACTCGGGTCTCCAAATCCTTAATATATTTACACATCCAGACAAACTTCTTTGGGTAACTCTTACTGACGACTTAGAGGCACATGTAACCTGTGCTGAGGGGACACAAATAGCAGTTGCTCCATTTGCAGGGGGTCATAAACCGAAAAGGAGTCAAGATATATTTTATTATTCAACACATGCTGTCCCCTGATGGGAACACCGTGTGGGTTTTGCAGCGAGGCTCAGACAACCCTCAAATGAGGAAGTACGTTCGGCGTGCAGCCTGGGATAACCTAAGCTCTTGATGCTTCTTCAGTGGATTCCTATTAGCAGAGCTTAAAAGCTGTCATTTCAGTTAAGCCAAGGCAAATCACCTGAGCTTCACGTCTAGTGGGGGGTGGAAGCGAGAAGGGGACATATGGGGGAATAGGAAAATGACAGTCATGTGAAGAAAAGAAAAGAATAAAATAGATATGAGCAGAGCAGCTCCAGCCACAGAATCCAGCCTTTCCTCTGCCAACTGGCCACACATTGAGGAGGCGCCCGCACTACAACTCCAGGGCTCGTATTACCATGCAATTACCCTCTTCAGGATTAACCGGGCAGCAAAGAGATGCGGGGAAGGTCAAAGGTCAGCGCTCAGACAGCCACTCCAGCATGAAGGGTGGCCTATTTAACAAAAGGCCGCGCTCAAATCTGCCCGCCTGTCTTCAAACATCTTTTCAACACATACCGTAGCATCCATCCCACCGTGATCATCCCTCCTGTGATAAATTCCAACAGCATGCAAGGTCGGTCTTATTATTGTAAAAAATAAAAAAAGAACAACTTTTCTACTCCATTAGAAAAAAAAAGGGGCCCTTTCAAAAATGAAAAAGCCCACCGCCACACACCTGGTGTGTTGGCAGCCGTGAGACAGACTGCAGGTGGGGATGAATTAAAGCGAGTCCGCACCAGAGGAGGTAATCATGAATAACACATCACACTGCCGTACGCGTTGAGGCTATAGCTTTTTAGGAGTGCTATAACTCCTGGTTTGCCGTCTCTCATTGTCAAGGGGAAAATAATAAAATAATATGTGTCCCACCCGCTCACATATTAGTTTTAAGATCAGGTGTCAAATAGAATTAGAGAGGAAATTTGCAGCTCCTGAGAAGGACTGAGGATCCCTGTGATCCCTCGAATAATCAGTCTGTTACTCCAATAGAGAAACAAAGAAAACATGGTAGCTGGTGTGTGTGTGTGTGTGTGTGTGTGTGTGTGTGTGTGTGTGTGTGTGTGTGTGTGTGTGTGTGTGGCTCATGGCAACCTGGCATTCCTTCAGACTGTGTGTGTGTGTGTGTGTGTGTGTGTGTGTGTGTGTGTGTAGCTCATGGCAACCTGGCATTCCTTCAGACTGTGTGTGTGTGTGTGTGTGTGTGTGTGTGTGTGTGTGTGTGTGTGTGTGTGTGTGTGTGTGTGTGTGTGTGTGTGTGTGTCGGACGGAGAAAGCATGTGGGAATGTATTAACCTTTCTGCCCAGACGGGGACAGTGTCTCCAACCAAAGAAGATCACCGTCACTTCCAGAGTTTGAAGGATGTTTCACTGTTTTACTTTTTTATCTCTTGCTGTCCGGTGACATAAATCACAACTACTTTTTAATCAGTTTTAAAGTGTGAAAAATGTCAGGGCATAACAATCCGTCCTAACCTTCATACTGGGGCTTGGTGTGGATTTGATTTTACTAGTGCCAATATGACATCTGAGGTCTGGTAATAATAAATATATTTTTAACAACTTTTTCCCCCTAATTTAAAGCAACTATAATCAATATTTTAATGTTAACAAAAGTGTGTGTGAAAGAGGTTGGTCATAATGATGAATCCACAAAACACATCACCCACCTCTGCAGCTCCCCAGAGCTTTTTTGCATCTTTAAGTTAATTGGTTTTATGGGCCGGAACTTTACTGTTTTGGTTCACAGTGATAATTCCACCCGGTGTTGTTTTCAGTCGCAGCAGGAAGCTGTTCTCAGTGAAAAAGCTTTAAAAAAAAAGAATAATAAATACTACCTGCTAAAAAGAGCAGCTAAAAAAGTGTGCCAAGAATCAATTCATTCCCTGAATCAACAAAAAAATTACATTATTAATTTCTTGCTCTTACTTTCCAAGATCCATTCCAACAGGAAGAACTAACGTTACGTTACTGAGCATCATGGGAAAAATGAAATAGGTAATGACCAAAGAAAGTTTTGTATATGTACAGAATGATATGCTGGTCAACACGTAGCAATCTGCAAAATTTTTATCTTGAAAATTGCAGACGGGGATGAAAATGTCCCAAAAAAATGTAGGACTCAAAACTCAAGAGTTTGGGACTTGGGAGTGACTTGGGTCCTGTGGTTGTTGATTTGGTATTTGACTACATGCCTGTCTTGACTTAGACTTGAGTGGAGAGTAAGAGACTTACATTGACACCCCCTGTGTTAAAGGTTTTCACCCCCAGAGGGCCACAAGAATCCAGTACTACAGGTTTAATTCAATCTAAATTGTTGTCTCAACACAAATCCACCGTATAACAACAGCTAAAAAGAGCATTTATATTCAAATCAGTAAAAGCTTGATTCATGTATAAATAAACAAAACTACAAATGGTGCTATTTTCTGATGGTACCAAAACAGTACTGAAGTGTGATATCTGGCACTACTCACAACAGTTTCAAAATTGGATCTGTTTTTTTCCCTTGTTTTTTAGCCTCATTCATATTGTGAGCGTAATAACACATCTCCAGCTTCAGTTCAATGCAGGGACTATTTCAGGTGAAATTAACTGTCACAAAACCACTTACCAATCATAATACTAATCAGTACATTTAATGCCCAATCTTTACTCCCGTCTTACTATGATTGTGTAAGAAAACCAGAGACAAACGATGCGTTTTACCAAACCTCTCCTGAAGCGAGACCCCATCATCTACATTCACATAGACATTGAGATGAAAGCAGCTTGTGTTCCCCCTCTATGATCTTATCTGATTGTTCTTTATATTTTTGTTTACCGGGGACTCATATGAGGATGTGCATTAAATCTCCCTTCAATCTCACGCTCCTGTGTCCTGAGTGTTTTTGTGCTCGTCCTTTTTTATTATATAAGACACGACTCTGGTGTAAGTCACTGCTTCTTTAAGACTATAAAACAATGTGTGCCACACACACACAAACACACACACACACACACACAAAGATGTTCTACAAAGGCATCCACACACACTTTCAAATGTACAGTTTCTCTCTCTCTCACACACACACACACACACACACACACACACACAAGGCAACTGAACCAATCGTTTAAGGTCTCTGAGGCCTCGATAAGCTCCTGTAAATCAGCCACCATCCAGCAGTAGGTTTTATTCCCCTCTCTCTCTCTCAGTGGATGTTGGGTTATGACCCACAGGCAGGAGGTTATTTATTACTTTTGTCTCGGCTTGTGTTGACTCCCAGCCACTCATCTATGTTTCTAGGCTAATAGAAAGCAGCACAGGGTTGTAGATCTGCAGGAAGTCTGCTAGGCTGCAGGGACTCGCCTCGCACGTCTCCTCAGAGCCCCGTCTCCCCGGATACTTAACGCTTCTCAATTCCTCGTCCTTCTTCCTCCGCATTTTTTGTTAGGGGGGGTGGGGGGGGGAGTAACCAAATCAAAATGAGAACCTGTGAGTGAACCTGAGGTGAATGCCTGCCTATAATTAAGTGAGGAAGGATGGTGAGAAAGCAGAGAGAAGCCCACAGACCATAAACATTTTTCCCAGAGGCTGCTGGCAGAGATGATAGACAGCCTGCAGCCTGCTGGCCTGGCTCTTTCTCCAGCGCACAAGAAACTATTCTCAGGCACGGATGCCTCCTTTGTGATGGAAAGTTGAGGTGTTATGTTGGAAACTAACAACAACAACAAAAAGATGAAAAGTGCAAATTACCAACGCCACGATGAAACTTAAGTGTGATACTTTGTCTCCTATGTGATTTTCTAATGAGCAACCCCCGAAAACATTCTTCAGAATGTCTGTCAATCTCTGTGGTTGCTAGGGAGGCTGTGAAAGGCCTTCTTCCCCTTCTCCACCCTCCTGCTTTCTTACCTTCACACAGCAGCTGTGAAACGATCTCAACAAGGCTGTCATCCTTTACAATGGCCTGTCTTACCCCAACCGGCAACTCCAGCCTCCCCGTAGCCTGAAATACGGGTCCACTTGCCGTTTCTACAGTGCTGACAGCAGCTGACAGTGAAGAGGAACAACCACAGACTGAGGATGTATGAGGGAGTCCTTGAGTGATGACAGCACACGGAAGACGGAGGGCTGTGAGGTAATGGAGACAAGGCCGCTGACTGATACTGCGAAAGAGGACAGTTTGTTTGCTCCAGCTCACAACCATTCATATCCAAGATCTAAGTCCGTGGGCACGAACAGTTAATGCATTCATTCTATGTCAGCTTGTTTGTGCAGGCAGTGTACACGTACACTGTTTAACCCTGGTCATATAAGACCAGGGTTAAAGTGTAAATACCACCTCATCATCAGTGAGATGTCTCTGAAAACCTTTTCAGACACGGATTGTCACTGCTGGCTTCATCTGTTTATGAGCACTGGACTGGGTAGGGACCCACAGGTTTTCGCGGGGGATCCAATTTCCTCCATTGTCTTCAACATTTCTAACCGAAGTACACCCGTGAGCCACATGAGGGAGCCTGAATGGTTGAATCGTTCTGATAATTGTAGGCTGCTTATACCGTTGAACAAGGCATTCTGTTTGTTTTACTGTTGAGAGGACATGAGAGGAATGAGATGTTAACTCCGTCTGAATGGATTCATTTGGTCATATTTAGTGTTAAACGTGTATAAGTTGTGATTTATCAAACGTTATGTTTTGTGCCTATTCCAGATAATGTAAGGTGATATGAAAAATTGCAGGAAAGATGGTCAGAACAGATACGTACTCATTTGCTGCATATTTATAAACTAGGCATTTGTTATTTTTCAATAATAATAATGGTTGTGAGTGTTGGTATGAGAGCACATTTACAGAAAGAGCTACACACTTGCACATTATTACCTAAATAGTACATCCCCTCCTTATACCTAGCCTTGAAAAGGGGAAAATCTATGAATACTTAAACAGCATTAATTTCAGAAATGAAGTGTCACAGTGGACCAGTATTGCCTTCCAGACTAGTTGTGATTTTACAAAATGCTACTGCATCTTGTGGTATACTCAGATTCAAGGTGAGCACACAGACAATTTCCCCGTCAGCAGAGAAATGTTAAAAGAGCCTTCTACTGTCAACATGCTTCATCCTGCACAGTGAAGGTCAAACATCTACGTGAAGGAAGTGAAAGGATTGATTTCTGCTGCACTCCAGTGTTTGCAAGTAATTGACTGAAATCCACATAGAAAACAAAAGCAGGATCATACACTTAAACTCAGGTATTATTTAGAGCGATGTGAAAATGTGCATTAATGCTGTTAATGTATTGGTGCTATAAATTAACCTGCCTTGCGTTGTCTAATGTCTGTAGTCTGAAATGAATGTTTGAATTCACCTGCATTCAAGTCTCACCTCTGCATTGCTTTGTTGACCCCACATATGAAATAAAATACTTGAATGATTAAAATATAAGAGAGGAAAGCCATGAGATATGAATCGGTGGGTATACTATAAAATTGCGTATAAACAGCATGGGGAGATTTTTTCAAGGTGCTGATGTTGTTGCATGATTTGTCACCCTTCTGTATTCTTGACTTATTTGAAAAACAAACCTTTTCACCATCTCGGTTCCGTTCCAGCAGGACAGCCCGTCGCCGGAGGCCAGTTCACTCACACACAGCTGATCCGCCAGGCCGCCGTAGAACGTACGGTACAGACGCAGACTGTTCAAAAAGTCCCTGAAAAAGCAACCACACACGGGCACAGCTGTAATGTGAACTGAAATCAGAAACGGCACTTCTCTGCGTGCATCTGGCCCCCTTTCACCCGCTTACCTCCTCCTAACAGTGAGCGGGTCGCCTGACACTTTGAGGAGAGCTTTAGGAGGGATGGACTCTCTGCTGCTGCTGCTGCTGCTGCTGCGCTGGATGCTGACAGACTGTGCAGGCTTCCTGGTTGGTGGGCCACACAGTTTGTGCACCTATCGCCCGATGAGACAGACACAGATTTAAGTCTAAACACTGAGGGAGAAGATGCTTGACTGACAGGTGTTTACACTAAGGCCATTAGTGCAGCCAAGCTTATCATCTCTAGTTTCTGAATGCACTGCATGTGAAGCAGTGACACTAGACAACCACTAAATGGAGCTGTGGCATCTCTAACAGAGGAGGAAAGAAAGTGTAATTCAGGCACGAACATCCAGTGGAATTTGTTTCACAAATGGCATAAATGTGGTTTTGATTGGATGGCTCACAATGTGGACGTCACTTGATTACTTGTGTTTTATGGATAAAGACTTCTTGGTTTGGGTAGATGAGGGCAGGCCTAAGGAGCAGCTGTTGATTGTGGATTTGGCCTGAATCCTTCTACATCTGGCAGTTCAACTACATAGTCTCTGACCGCCGTGGATCTGCTCATATGGATGTAATTCTGGACAGTTTGGGCCTTCTGTGGTCTACTAAATAGGCTTCATCCTTTATCTACAGCTGATACTGGTTTTCATCATATCATCCTAAACAATAAAAAAAAAAATCTCTCCTTAAAGATGATCTGACCTGTGCCGAGAGGCGGGGTCCGTTTTTCTGAGCGTGTCTGACAGCGTCGTGAAGCAGCGTGTGAACTCCCAGAAGCACCTGCTCCAGATCCTGTGGTCCATGCATCCGTGCAGACAGGCCCTCCAGCGAGCGCACAAACTCCCTCCAGTGGGCGTCGATCTCTGCCATGCTTGCCAAACAGCCCCTCATCACGTTGAGGCAGTAACCCATGCAGGGCTTGGCCTGGGTTAAGCCCTGCGGAGCAAATGACTTCGGGATCAGCGATGCTGGGAAAGACTTTCATTAATTCAAATCAATAAACTTCACTTCAGAGACGCGCGTCTATACCTGGCAGTGGGGACAGTAGTGCATCTTGAGCAGGGCCCGTCTGCACTCGCGGCTTAGCTGCAAGTGGTCTGTGGTGTTGATGACCTCGATGCCGAGGTGCAGTGCCTGAAGGAGAAGCTTCCCGGAGACCCCAGAGCGAGCAACCTGATCCGCCAGGAGGCTGGGAGCCCCGCCGAACGGCCTCAAATCCCGGCTGGATGATCTCACACACTCGGCGTACGCCGCAGATATGTCGCTGAGGCCTGGGTTGATGAGGTGATTGTAGACTAGCGGGAAGAGAGCGTCGAAGAACCGCTGCACCAGGTCGTCAACGCTGAGCTCCGAGCCCAGCAGGAACAGGCCAATGTCTGTGAAGAGTTCCCGCACAGGGCCGACGGCCTGGTCAGCCATGTTGTGGTACGACTCCTGGAGGATGGCGTTGGTGTGATTCTCCGCCTGCCTCATCAGGACCTCAAAGGTCTCTGTGGGAAGAAGACAACAGATTACAGAGGGATCTGAACACCTTATCATCCTATCTTGCTTCAAATTTGTTTGCAGCCAAAATATTCTGTAACTGGTAACAGTAAAAGTTGACTACTGCGCTGTAATATGAACAGTGCTGAATACAGCGCCCGCATATAGCTTCTACTGCCAGTAACCCAGAATGAAGAACAGAGGAGAGTCTTCAGGGGTCCCAGCAGGAGCTGCAGCTCCCTGCGTCTTCCCACAGAGGAGGTAGAGGACGTGTTGGAAAGCAATTTGTTCTCTAATCAAAAGCTGAACTGACAAAAGAAAATGGAGAAAAAAAAAGAGGTTACAGCACATCAGCCTGGGAGCTGCTGCAATATAATACGAACAGAGCTGCAGTATATAGTGTTTTATTAAACCAACTGCTTCTGCCGAGCGAGTGTCAAGAGCAAAAGGCTCATTGTGTCATGAGACCATTGTGAACAAGTGGACAAAGCAGAAAAACATGTAACACATAATGAGGTTAAGAGACTGAAGAGAGGGAGGAGGAAGGTGAAGAGAGGCGGGGGGGAATTATTTTTTACAAATTAATTCTTCATGGAATTAGCAATTATAATAATGTTCATATCATTTGCATACAGAACACATGTACAAGGCATCACACACACACACACACGCACACACACACCATGCTTTATCAGGATACGATGCTCACTTTCAACCTAAAAACATGGATTCGCTATCCTCAGCACATCCTCCTCATCCACAACTTTTTTTTTTTTTTTTTTATCAAAATGAAAGTAAATGTCAAGCAAAATTCTGCTAAGCTGCATGTGACAAAAGTCTGTCCGCTCCTGATAAAACTTCTAATGCTAATACTCGGGCCGCTGCATCAGGAGGCAGAAGAATATCATGCTGTGCCGGTTTTGCCTGCCACAGCAGCGTTAACGCAGTGTGTGTTTCTATGTGCGCGTGCATTGGGAGCATTGGGAGGAACAGATTATGCAGCATTATGGCGTCCAACATCCACCTCCCCGTAGTGAAGTTGTCTCTCTCTCAAATGAGAGAACTGACACAGAGGAATAACCTCAGCGAAACGGAACAATGTTTCACCAGTGCATGCTCCCATTTATCCTTTTTGTCTCTCTTTTTTTCAGGCTTTGTGTCTCCGCTAATACCTGAGCCACGGCCACTCTCTCATCATGTGCTTGTCATGAGTTGTGAGGCAAAGATCGGGATGAAGGCCTGGAGCTGCCTGGGGGAGGGGGGGGGAGCACACGGTGCAATAAGGGATTAGACGGTCGAGTGTTGTACAACACGCAACGACGTGGAAAGATTGACCGAAAGCCCCCTGGGGCGGGCGACCGCGAGGGGGAACAGAGAGGGGTCTGGCCTGCCTACGGGCGAGCAGGCGCCGGTAAACACCCGAGGCATCAGGAATTGAATCCGATCGCAGGTCTTCTGTGATCTCGCACGGACGGTGATAGGTCTAATCAGATCTGAAGCTCAAAGACGTGCTCATGCGCAGCCCAACACTCCGGTCAGAGGGTAGTGGAAAAAAGGAACACAGAGGGAGAATAAAGAAAGACAAGCGTGGCAGTTGTGAAAGTGCAGTGTGGATGTTATGAATGTGTGAATGAAGTGGACAGACCAGATACAGAGAGAGAGAGAAATATGAGTACAGTTAGAGATTATTACGGCCCTCGGGTGTTTGAAGCAGAGCAGGCAGACTTATGAAGGGGTCCCACAGGGATTAGAGCGCGTGCTCCAGGACGGCTTTACCACATTAGATTGTGGAGTTAATGAATCCCACTTGTCAAACCACTAACGAATATCTGTGGCGTAAACACATTTCCTCTCCGTTTCATCTCACCGGTTACTTCTTGTGCTTCCCGGCAAGTAAATGTAGTCATCAAGCCACTTGCAGATTCCCCCCACCATATATAGATACATAAAGGCAAACTTTAAAAGGCATGGATAATAAGCTGATCAGGAATTCTGCTGTCTAAACAAGAACACCCAGGCAGAAGTTGCTGTAGCTGTCCTGGCAGCGTTAATGCCGTTACTTTTCACCAAAAAGAGAGTGTGAAGCAACGTCTCTCACTTGGAGGCCTAGACCAGCGGCCAGGCTTCTGGGTAAGCCTGAGGACAGAGCTAACACGTGGGAGGGGAGAAGATGAAAAAGAGGAAAGTAGCAGAGTGAGAAGATACTTTTTTAGACCAAACTAATCAAGTCTGAGTCTCTGTTCACATTTTGATACCAGGCTAAATATGTGATGGTGTGCGAATTTACCAGCTAAAGAGACAGATATTGTATCTGAGGAGGTGATGGAGACCAAAACAGAGCAAAAAGAGGGTGAATATTAGACTTATATACTCATCAGGTGATGAAACATCACTCGAAAATGATTTTTTGTTGTTGTCAATGTTCCCAATATCAACTTTATTACGACAATTGCTGTGTTGCAACTCGCAACAATAAAAACAGTTTACTTTCTTGAATAGTGTTTTAGTGGACCTCTGGGTGTGTTTCTGTCTCTTCAAATTGTTTTTAAAACAGCCCTAATGACGTTTGCCTGCTATGTTCTGTGTGTGTGTGTGTGTTCTGAGTGCCAATGACCCGGCTGATAAGAGGAGAGCGGACATGTTTGCATTTCTGGCAGCGGGAGGAAGACAGAGAGGAGGCTGAGCCAGCATGACAGAAAACACTCACATACTGTGGAGTGACTCCTTACAGCTACTGAGGGTCTGCTCCGCTTCAGTTAACTAGCTGCTGGACACATGGTGGGCATCATGCAAAGTATGTGTGTGTGTGTGTGTGTGTGTGTGTGTGTGGGTGGGTGTGTGTTTTCATTTATCAAATTGTTTTGCAGGACAAACAGCAGAGCATTGAAAAACGATACCAGCTGCTGGCCTGAAACAAGCAGAACAATTTTAGTGAAAGGATAGGCATAAAGCAAGAGTCTGGTTGTTGAAAGATTCTGATAATAGTTATAATATTAATTCAGATTGATTGAAATACCTGTATAAATGTTTCAATAGTGAAAACATTTTTAAAATATGTATTTCTAATGGAAACGGGCTTTCATTCTAAATGTTTGCATATGATCAGAAAAAAAGGATCTTAAACCATTTACATGCTTCTAGGTTTCAGCTTTGTATTTAAGTTGGATTTTGTCTTGAATGGAATCCATATGTGACGAAATGGGAGAGAATTTAAAGGGAAAGCAGCATTTAGACTATAAAGAAGCCATGACAGCGTGCCATCAACCTGAGGTCTCCCCTCGCCTGCTATAAACAACTAATGTATGAAAGCTCGGGTGTCACTGGTCATCATCCAGATATATTGCCTATTATATACCAGTCACAAAGCCCCTTCAGTTAAATACCTCAGAAGCTGAGCTTTTCTCCACGTCTAAAAGGCTTTTAATTTGATCCCATTTTCTTCCTTTCTCCCATAATTGCTGCACTTCTCATTTTCTTTAATGCAGGATGATCTGGTTAGCTGTGACAGGGGTAGTGATGAGTTACACTTCAGGTCAGGGTCTCTGGCAGTTGGCAATAAACTAGGGAAAGGGGAGTTTTATTTCACTTCATTATACCACCTTGGTCTCTCCCCCCCTCTCTCTCTCATACAGTAAGCAGATCAGACATCACATGCAGGTACAAGATGATTATTAATCACCGTGGGAAATACTATATACAGTAAAGATAGGACAAACTGTATAAATTAAGCTAGCTGAAGATGAAAATGCAGAGTATTGCTTTCACCGCCAGAGGGAGACATTTTTCATTTTAATAAGCATACTGTGTGGGGAGTTGGATCAGTATGATGTTGAGAAAACAGTGCAGCAACCGACTAAACATGTGCTGCATTCACCCTGCCACTGCCCACTGTCTCCAAAAACAACCACAGACAGCTTATCCAGATTTCTTGGTTAAACAAAGTACAGTCTAAGAATATTAAAAAAATATCATATAATAAAAATTGCCAGATGTGGACACATTCCTATGCGCTCACATCACTTGATTAGGTCCAAATAGTCGAGAGGATGTTGGAAATTATATAATTAAAAAACTGTTACGCAACCTGTTACTCAGTGTCAACAAAATGCCTACAACAACAACAACAAAAAATGTCATTCTGACGATGCATTCATATGGATGTCATGTCGATATAAGGTGTTATTGGATATCAAGGGCATGATTTGTGGGACACACCTTTCCTTTCTGTGCTTCTCTGCTGAATGTCTGCCTTCAGTATTTCGCGAGCGTCAAATATATTGAGTGAGTGAAATCTTTAATAATCAGAGAAACAGTGAAACACGGCCTTCAGACGTGGTGTACAAATCACATGGCGCTGCTGAACTACTTCCAAGTCCAACAGTGAGAAGTGGTACTACATCATCAACAAAGAGATTATCTGATATGACGGCTTAGCAGGCGTCTGTGCAGGTGTTGTTAATACACTGCATGAACGCTGTTGTGTATGTGGCGTGTATTTGTATTCATAGACACGTCATTGAGGAAAAGGATCAGTCAGCTGAGAAATAACACGAGCCTTTGTAGTTGAAGATCCTTTTGAAACAGACAAAAGACCAAAAGCTCCTGTTCTCTCTCTCTCTCTCACACACACACACACACACACACACACACACACACACACACACGCAGTGGAATAAGCAGACGCATTGTTGACACAGTAAATGTGCAGTGCATCCCTAAATGCACACCGTAAAACGCGTGAACAGATCGCATCGATATCCCGCGTTTGAACCTTCCCGTGTTTCCAGGTTCCGAGCACTCAAATGCCAGCGGCTGACCTCAGCTGAGCCTTTTGAGCAGAGCAAAGATGGCTTTTATTAATGTGATTCATCCTCTGTGAATGGCTGCGACCACAACAGAGAGAGCCCCTTGACATCTGATAGGCTGCAGAAAAGGCCATCCTGCAGCTAGAGAGGATGAGTCAGTGGAGCTGTGGGTTCAGCTCATCCCAGAGCAAAAAGACACACAATGAAAGTCAATGACTTACAGGGTGGCAAAGGCAGTATACAGTCAACAGACAACTATGTCTTTTTCATTATGGCATATTAGAGGATGAAAGAAGCACCCGCACGCTTTGATGTTCCAGGATGGAGACATGATGACAGCGTGTTGCTGCATAAATGTTTGTGGTCGCCAAACATAATTGAAAAGGTCTGACACCGACGGTTGTGCAACCGACTGGTGACTCACTTATTTTATCCAACAGAATTTTTGCGAAACATTTCTTGGTAGTTTCTCCCTTTTAACCCAGTACTTTTTCAGTTATTATTGGCTTATTATTAAACTTCAGAGTATGTTGGTGCCCTGACCAAAAGACTCTTATAAGTGTACACAAATTGAACACTTAATCACCATGTCCAAAGACATTGCTTTAGATGTATCTGGTCATATTTCATTTCATTTTAATGCCTTCCTCTCAGGCTGTAAACTCGAAGCTAGACTCTTAAGCTGCTGGATATAGAACGTTAAAAAAAAAACGCCTGTAATCTCTGCAAGTAGCAGCGGTGCACGTTTACAACATTAAAAAAATCCACTGGATGCAGCACTGTCAGTGACTTGATAAGACCTTATTTTAGCTTTTCTGGCATGACACATTTTCACACAAGTAAGCATTTTAGTTTGGGATGAAAAGGAAGCAGCTCACAACACACACAACGCAGGTTTGAGCTGTTGATGTGTCTGACAACCGCGCCGAGCTGCTCAGGAAGTAAACAAATGTATGAACGGACATAAGAGTGATTACGAGACGTCAAAGGGAATCGGACTTTGCATCATCGTGCACACAAACAAACGGCGTCTGTCCCGATGCAGCAGGAGATGGAGGCGAAGCACAAAGTGTTACTCAGTGTGTGTGAGTGAGCTCAGTGTACCTGGCTGCTCTAATCTACAAACAAACTGCCACGTCCAACTGTGTGTGTGTATGTGTGTGTGTGTGTGTGTGTGTGTGTGTGTGTGTGTGTGTGCGCGTGTGCGTGTGCGTGTGTGTGTGTGTGTGTGTGTGTGTGTGTGTGTGTGTGTGTGTGTGTGTGTGTGTGTGTGTGTGTGCTGGCACATGTGCGAGCATGTCGGCGGGAGGAAGGGGGGAAATACATAAAGAGTCCGTATCACACGGTCCCATCTCAAACGGTGTCTCTACACAAGACTCGACCGCCTGCCTCCTTCACAAGCCGACCAAAGCAGCACAGCAAACACCACCAGACTGACCACTCTGACCTGCAGATGGCAGAGAATGAGGTTCCTGGAAAAAAAAAAAAAGTTTAAAAGCCTCAGAATGTTTTCTTTTTCCTTCCGTCCTCAGTTTCAATAAAGGAGGCATTGTTTCACACAACTGAAAACAGTCACCTGCTCGGAGGTGTTACAGAAGTGTGCTCTGGCTCAGGGTTTGTCAGAGAAGGGTGGAGGGGGTGAAATGTGATTTATTTAGGTAAAACTAAGGAGGAGATGAGAGGAGGGAAGGAAAGGAAGGGAAGGAGAGGAGATGAAAGGAAATAGAGTTAAGAATAAGTGATAGGAAGGGGGGAATGAGAGGGGGATGGGAGATGAAAGGAAAGGAGAAATAAAGGGATGAGGAGAGGGAATGGAAGAGAAGGAAAAGGGGATTGAAGAGGTAAGGAAATAGGGGAGAGGAAGTGAAGGGAAGAAGGAATGGACGGGCAAGGGGCATGGAGGAGAGCAGAGGAAAGAAAGAAAATGAGGAGGAAAGAGGAGAGGAGAGGCACATTAAGACTGTAAGTCATTTTAATCTATTTGGCCTGGAGTCAGGCTCAGCTTACCATCAGCCCTTATCTCTGTGTACTTCCTCCTCCACATCAATAAACACGCTCCTCCATACATACATTAACAGCTGACAAACACATATTTAGCCAAAGCAAATTCAGCCATCCTGTAATAAATCTGACAACAGCCACCTGGACTTAAAAAAAGAAGAAAAGGCACTTCCCTCCTCCTGCATATGCATGTACCCTTTTCCCTCTCCATCTCTCTCTCTCTGCCGCTCTCTCGTTTTCCTTGAGAAAAGGCTTAAAAGTCAATATTTGAGGATCTGTTGCAGCTCTCCAACACTTCAAAGATCGCAGAGCTCGGCTGTGAACGTAGCCTTTAATATGCCGTTCAGGAAAAGAAGCAGAGAGAGGTCAGTAAAATGGGGCACTCTTGTAGGAGAGGGTGTGTGTGTGTGTGTGTGTGTGTGTGTGTGTGTGTGTGTGTGCGTATAGGTCAAATACCCTTTCACACATGTAGAAACACAGGTCTTGTAAAAAAAAAGGGAGAACACACTCATGCACACATATAGAAACCCAGCCAGACAGAGAGAGCGAGCTGCCACAGTTTTAAGAGCCGGAGTGAAAATAATAACATCATAATAAAGCTTTCATTATAGCTTTCAAAGGTGGCTCTGTGTGCGGCTGTGGAGGGTTTCCCGTGGCTGGCCTTTGGGAGCTGTTAGATGGCAGTGAAGGAGCCAACAGGGCTGTCATAAGCCTGAATGGAGCGCCTAATGCACACAGCACGCCACTGATTACTCTATTGAACTGGATAATTACATTAGATTTATAAAAAGATGATATGCTACATTGGGTTCAAGGATCTGAAAGTGGAACGCTGTGTGATTTCACCTAGTTGACTTGCCTACAAAAGAGGAGCCATTATGTTGTTGATTAACTTGTAATTATACCAGCCCTTAACTAAGCATGACTTATGTAAAAGTATACTGGAGCAGTGCAAAACTAAATCATTAAAATGGCAAGAGACACGTCCAAGACAGTGTAGTCAGACACCAATTAAGGGACATCCACTCAAGCTTACGTTGTTCTTTAACATTTGACATTTAATATTCACTCATTTGGATCGTTTCCAGTCCTTCACTGACAAATGATGAGTTCTTAGCTATATCTGTGCTGCTTTAAAAATAGTTTTTTTAGTCCAGTTCACATGAGGCTACAGATTTTAAGCTCCAATCAAGACAAACTGAAATTTTCCGATAGCACGCAAACTTTTGGATAGCAGAGTCAAATGCAGCTCAAGGTGCTGCACTTTTGTATACCTTGTGACTGACTAACTGAGTTGAATAAATGTATAGAAAATATTTGTAAAAAGTGCATTATAATTTCCCAGAGGCAAAGGTGTTTTTTCCAACAACAAGCAAAAAAATCTAAAGATATTCAGTTTACAAGAAAAGCAGAAAATATTCACATTTGTAAGATGAAACCAGAGAATGGATGACAGTTTACTTACAAATAGACCCTCCTTGATTTTATTTGATTAAAAATATTTTATATTTTGTCTGTGTATGTTTCTTACCCTAATATCTCACATGTATGTGCTTATGTATCGTATGTATACTTGAAAACATCAGATATGCACTGTTGCATGGCTGAATTAATTAAATACAATCACTTCACTGCATTTACAGGAGTTTTCATGCAGATCTGGTTAGATGGAGCTCGTGGAAACATCTGTGAGGCACCTACATGTCAAAATGATCACATAATCACAAATGTTAAAATAATAGCAAGAACTCAAGTGACGCTAAAATTGTCCTGTTATGTCTGTCTGAAGGGAAGAAGAGAAAACATTTGGACTCCCAGCAGTAAGAACAACATTCATTTGTCAGTCATGCCAGGATACGAGTGATAAGATGGACTATTATGCCATTATATCTGCTGTCGGGGAGGAAGGACAGGATGAGGGGGAAGAGGAGGAGAGGGGAGAGTGGGAGCAGACAGTGGGCTTGGTGTGTTGCTGTCTTTAGGATTTCATCGCCCAGACGAATAGAGACTAATCCCTAGAGGCTCCTTCCTTACTTAGGAAATACTTCCTTCCATCAGACTGGCAGAAAGGGTGATTTCTCCTCTCCAAACAACTACAGTGAAACTGAGAAGCACAATCTTAAGAAACAGACCAAGAGTCGATTAAAAAAAAAAAAAAACGTTAACATTCAAACTGCAAAGTTTGTGGTGAAGTCTGGGCAGTTTCCTCTTAGTATCAGTTATGGAAAGTCATTTTTCACAGTCAAATGTTCTGAAATACCAGAGTACAGCCCCAACGTGTGTCTGGTTTAAGTTGGGCATCGGAATTATTTAAAGAATTTTGGTTTAACTTGAGGGCTACATCCAGAAAAAGAGCCCATTATGGCCCGAACCATTCACTTAACATACCCCAAAATCAAAGTAACATGGTTTGTGTGGAAAGCTGAGTGTCACCTCAGTCTTTGCTGTACACTGCTAACAGTTGTACATGTTGGTAGCTGCACAGTCAGCTCCCATCACACAGGAACATTACTCAACACTTTGTAAACATCTAAAATAAAGGGAAATAAAACTGTGTAAATCAGTCATAAAGATAACAGTTCCTGTTTAGCAGTGTGCTGTATCATCTCATCTAGAAAATGGCCTTAAGACAACAGCCAGGAGCCATAAATCTCCATTTCAAACGGGCACACAGGAGACAAACAATGTAAAGTGCTGACTGGTGTGTGTATTTTTAGGGCTCATCTCTATGCAGCAGCTACAGTGCAACGAGTGTGCTTGAAACAGACGGGGACAAAATGTAAGACGGGAAAAAGTCAGTGTGGACGTGCGTTCACGTTGAAGCACAAAGCAGGATTTACAGGTGTGTGTCAATGGAAGTGGATCTCCTGAGCAACAGTGTACCGAACACACACACACACACACACACACACACACACAAGCGTTGGATGATTGAGAGTTGGCAATTAGCTTCACGTCTGACACTATAAAAGCTCTCAAGGGTTTTTCTTGGAATGTCAGATGAGGATGCCGGCTATTAAAAGTTATTTATAGAAAAAAGACAATAAAAAACTGCAGTTTGCACGCCTTCTTCTGTGGTTTAAATGAGACATTAAAATAACAACCTGTAAGAGATCAGAGATATGCATTTTAAATGAAAACGTGTTTTAATAAAGAAATTGTTTTTGGGAAATATAGTCATCTGATCGGAGAGTTCGAGGAGAAGATTGATACCACGCTCATTTTTGTCTGTGGAGCTCGTTAGCTTAGCTTAGCATACAGCCTGGAAACGGGGAAATGGCTAGCCTGGTCTCCTTAAGCTCAGTAACTAACACATTTATATCTTGATTGTTTAATCCACACAAAAGACAAAGTGAAAAAAACAATAAAACAATAAAACAGGAGGTTATGTGCCAGACTATTTCTTGGCGGGAAACAGTTGCCAGCAGAGACTCCAGAAAAAGAAACGTTCCAGCACATAGCTCATGAAAAACGTCAAAATGTTGTGTTGAACAGATGTTTTTTTTTGTATGTATTAATTTAACGAGATATAAGATATTAATTAGGAGGTGTAGGGAGATGTTGTCAGCCTTGACAGAGCCAGATTATCTGATTCCCTGTTTCCAGACCGAAGCAGATTCAGGTTCTCTAGGGTTCTCAGCTAAGCCAACTGGTTTGTCCCCCAGCAACGGGCTTTGAAGTGGACAAACCATGTTATTTTGTTGATGAAGTACATTAACTTCCCAGTCCTAACACTTAAACAGCTCTTATTTAAATCATTAGGACCTACATTCCACTGATAGCTGAATCCAGAGATATAATGAACTGCTGTTTGAGCCTGAGACAGAACGGTTGGGAGGCGGGGTTAAAGGAAGCATCAGTGCTCTTGCTCTATGGGCCTATAGATTAGGAAAGATCCAGGCCCTTCTTGTTCCTAGGGCGTCAAATACAGATGCTTTGGATGAGATGTAGTCAAGTTACTACAATGTTAACCCATCCGTGTCATTGTAAGCTCAGAGAACATGCTCCGGGAGTGTGATGACGTAGTATAAGACCATAAAAACAAACAATCACAGGACTTTCAGCCAGGACGAGGTGTTCCAGACCAGTGTTCATGTCTCATACATATTTATTCTAAGCACTAAACCTAACTAAGAGGTTTTGTTGCCCAAACCGAAGCTAGCGTTTTTGTTTGAATTTACCTCATGTTCACCGAGGCCGGCACTGGGCTACGCATTCAGTTAGAAAGTGACGCCAAAGTGACAGTAAGCATCAGTATGTGTCAACTGATTGCGAACTTGTTGGAAGATCTGGGTAATTCGTTTCAAGCAGCATCAATCTTCTCATCTAACTCTCTGCCACAAACAAATGAGCATATTCTCAAACTGTCAAACTGATATAAAGGGATTAGGAACCAGATTAGAAAAAGTCCTAGTCTGGCACAGGAGCTGCAATAGGAGATGGAGGGAGACGCAGCCGTGGTCAGTCTGACTACGTTGTTATTTTGCAGCAGTCCAAACGCCTGGATTGTTGAAGGGTATTGACTCTAAATAATCCTGCTTCCCTCTAAATCCTCATTCTCCGACTTCAAACGCTGTGCAAAGACTTTCAATAGAATCTGGCATCCTCCCAACTTTCCCTCCGTCAGTCGCTCATTCTTCTTCTTCCTCGCATTCTTTTTCACTCTCTGTCCTCCCCTGGATCAACTGTCCAACCTTGAATCACAAAGCCAAGCCCAAACTCTGTGGAAGTCTCGAGGAGAGGCCCCTGTTTTGGCTGGCACACACACACACACACACACACACACACATACACAGAAGTGACAACAAAGAAGCCACGGCTGTAGAGCCGGTGGACAAAGATTCTGCTAAATGAAAGGTCCCACACAGAGGAGCAGAGAGCAGGTTAGAAAGGATCTCAAGACCAGTAGTGAGAATCGACATATGAAATCTTTAAACAAAATCCAACCATCAGTCAATATGTTCAGTTTATGCGTGTCTTTCATCATTCATCTTACTGCCTGTTGGGTTATTATTGGAATCCATGCGTTTTACTCAAAATTACCAACTTTATTTCCCCACACAAACGAGATACACTCATATTTTGTCATGCTTGGCAAAAAGCACGAAGAGTCATCTTGGTGGAGGCGGGACAAATGGCTTGCTCATGTTCTATAAAAAAAGACTAGCTGCCCTGTGACATCATGCTCATATTAAAAATGCTAACATATTTGACACATCGGGGAGAGAATTTGTTGGACAAACTGATGTTTAGCAGGTAGGTTTAGCCGAATAGACTAATGTTCATGATGATCCATCTAGTAGTTGAGATATTTCATTATAGAACAAAGAGGTTTACCAAAGACCAAATAACCCACCCTGCCATCTTCACCACCATACAGTTCGGTAACAGTGATGTATTTTCCATGATTTCTGATACGATAAACAGAAAGCAGCTTCTATGTGAAGCGGTCTGGTGTTTCTAGGGAGGGATGTAACGCGAGGAATGTGCATTTTAAAGACAAAAGATCCTAAAATGCAGAGTCCTATAAAAAGCAGCATATTTTCCCTGACGAAGGCAAGCGGCCAATTTGTGACCAACATAGAAACTTTACTGGAAGGGAACACTGTGTTACTGTAGTCAGTGATGCAGTGCTGCTCAGGGCTGGTCACAGCACAATATCTAACCTTGGTAAGAAATTACGGTTTTGAACTTTGGAGGAAAAGCGGATTGCAAAGGAGCAGTTAGGTAAGTGCGGTGGCTGCTGCAACTCTGCTTTTAGAACGGCTTTTGTATGATAACCCTGCAAGAGCTGCTGGAATATTAAAATATATACAGAAGTGTGTTTATCCAAAGTTCAGACTTGTGAAGCAACGAGTCACTTTTACACAAAGTGCTAATGTAAAATAATACACCAGATATTTAAGAACAATTATTCAGGCGAAATTCTATACAAAACATGAATTTACTTCACTAATATTGCCATTGTTAACCAGACGAGTGCAACCTTACACCTTAACGTCTCAATTGCAGATTACGGAGCATCGACGACCACAATAATTTGTTAATTTGATGTTTTATCAAAAAAAGCTATTATGGATTTCAGCTTTAGCTGACTCCTTGATAATGAATAGAAGTTGTGTAGCTTGGTTTTAGAGCTTGGGATGTCAACAACAATGTATTAATTCAAATTAAAAATATTCTTTTATAGGATCCAGACCCAGGATGTCGTGGTCATACGGTATGGGCGTTATCCAACAGAGTGCTGACTTTACTGGACATAACCCAACCAGAATGTATTCACAGAAATAGATATTCTGCTACAACAAATCCTCTAAAACATAATCTGTCTAACCAGCAGCAATGAGAACAACTCTACACGCCACCGAGACCTTGTTTGGCGCAGAGTGTGTCGCTGTAATGCGATGGCTGATTGTGGTCTTCTCTTGTGGGGCCACGGCCACTAGAATATGTTCTTTTTTCAAATTCAAACAGTAAATGATGGGCAGTGGATCCTTCTGGTAAAGAGAAACAGAATTAGCATTTATGAGTGCAAATACCAAGTCCTGAGCACGACAGTTAGCTTTCCACTTCAAACCAGCGCTCGGACCCGACTGTTTGATCTCACGTTCGTCAGCAAAACAGTAGCTAACAATTAAAAGTCGAGCAAAGGAAGAGGGCTGACGAACCGTGTCTGCTGTATTCCTGTGTCTCATGTTGATGATATCTTTGATTTTCTTCCCAGGCTAGAAACCAAAATGACTCATTGACTGGACGGAAGACCACAAGCCTCGGAGTGTTAATGGTCAAAACAGATTCATGCCACAGACATTGAAGTAACAGCAGCATTCAATTTATAACAGCCAGTCTCATCAAGTGGCCATGTTATATTGGTGGCGGCTTTAAGATGATTTATACTATATTAAAAACACATGGACTACAATCTCTACTCTATCTCTTCAGCCTTGAGGCGTGCCATGAAGCGCCTGTGCATTTCCAGCACAAGGAGACGCTACTTGCTTTAAAAGAATAGTTGAACATTTTTGGGAACAGTTGTCAAACAAACGAGATATTGCGTTAATTAGTGAGCATGTGATATGATGGTGGGAGGATTTGAGCCAGCCTAGCGTGTCCCGTCTTTATGCTAAGCTAGTTAGCTTGACATCCTCTAGCTCCCATCCTCTCATTTCTCCACATATTAAATTATTCTTATGAAGCAATAGTTCGATATTTCGGGAAATAGTAGTAGTTAAAATGTGATGTAATTGCACAAGCAATGTAAAACCATTAATGTAATGTTGCGAAGTTGAACCCAGATGAATGATTGTCACACCAGCAGGGACCAAGATATAGCAACATCCTCCACTTATTACATCCCTAAGAAAGGCTACTGACTATTTACAGAAGATGGAGTGTCCTACAGGTTTGCACTACACTTCTTTTATAGTTATACATTTCAAATTGCCCCCAAAAGGAGTGCATTCCTATGATCTGCTGATCTCATACCGTTTTGCTATGATTTGTGCGCCCCTCCTCAGACAGCCTCTCAGGCATCAACAGCTAATTCATAGTGGGTTCTGTTTCTGAGTTTTATTGACTTCTGCCCCACCGGGCGCTGGGATTGCACAGGTTGGTTGCCATGGTTGTAAGACAAACCTGCACAGGGCGGGGGAAAAAACGAGCTCCCCAGAATCCGTGCACAGCGGGCTGCATATTTGTGCATTGTGTGGACGACGTGCAGGAACCTCACAACCGGTGAATGAAAACATGCCGTCCTGAGAGGCTTCCTGACAGACCAGGAGCAAAGCAGGAGGGGGAAAAGTGATGGAAAGCTCAAAGGCTGTCTGCTTGACAGCATGCCATCAACTTTGTCTTTATTCTTTTTATTTTTCCTTCCCCCGCCGCTGTTGCCCGGCTATCTTCTGGCTGCGACATGACTTGAAAGGCAGCGGTCAGGTTCGTTTAAGGACGGGATAGTCAAATGTTGAGGCACATTCCTCTAAAGAAAAGAGAATACCGTAATGAGCCATTACTGCGGGACGAGCTGCGCTTTGAAGCTCCACTCATAATTAACATCTCAAGCACTTGTTTTTTGCTTTATTACTCATTATGTTTAAGTATTGAGCTCGTTTTCTACATATGCCCTTGAAGTTTTTTTTTTTTATAACTGTGGCCCATTACAAGCAAAAAAACATCAAGTCCCCCAGGAAAAAACATTTGAAATAGCTTTTTATTGGTTCATGTTATTTCTCAATGTCTCCTGAGCATTTCAGACTGTTATCCATCTACATTCCTCTCATTTATTCCTCCCTCCTCTCCCTTCAGCTGCATCATATAAACGATGCCTAATTGAAGGCTTTGCCCAAAACAAATGACCACATTAGCCTGCCCCCTTTTAACTCGTCCTTCTTCCTGTCTGTGGTTGTAATGCATTATACACTCTGCTTGTTCTCCGTTGTCTCTCAAATTACAGCACAGGCTGACAATCATTTGGAGACTGAAACTAAGGGGCTTGTTTTTCTGCAGAGCCCCAACCCTCCCACCTCCTGACAGAGAAGCAGTTCTTCCTGTACTCACAAGTGTTTACGATGAAGCAGAACAGTGAAACCACTGAGGGCAGCCGGGTTACATTTTATTTCAATTTCAAGATGGTACGTAAAGTTGTTGACCCGCTTCCACTTCCAATGCTGAACTGAAAACACCCGAACCAGTCGCACAAGATGAATAACAAACAATTCACTCATATTATTTCAGCATCACTGAACGCTCCCTGGTTAGGAAAGACAGATTAAATGCTTGACTTGTGTTTCTTTTATGTCTGCACATGAACAGCAAAACAGCTCCTTTTTCCCCCACTTTGTTGAGATCTAAGAACCTGCCAGACATTTCTGTCCCTCCGTGCTTCCCATACATATGGTGCCACAGTGAGTTTTCTCCATGTGACAAAGGCTCTTAAAACCTCTCCGGTCAAATAGAACAATGCCACGTGGGTGGCTCCCTCTCTCTGGCTGAGTGTGTGTGTGTGTGTGTGTGTGTGTGTGTGTGTGTGTGTGTGTGTGTGTGTGTGTGTGTGTGTGTGTGTGTGTGTGTGTGTATAAACAGATAGACTGAGTCAAAAAGTCTGCATCAACATTTGAACAAGCACCAGCTTCCACCAGCACAGATTTACTTCAATAGCAAGAACAAACAATATGGAACGGGCAGAGAGTAATGGTTCAGTGTGTTATTATGCTATTTTGTTTATGTGTAATTTGATTAGGTATAATAAAGTTATAACAAACAATGTACCAACAAAGTCAGAAAGCTGAAAACTGTTCACAAGCAAACATGAAAGTAAACAATGTGGGATTTAAAATATTTTGTTAAAAACTGCTTTTGAAAATGTTTTATGGAGGAAGGAAATGCACTCAACATGTTTGCACAAACAGGATAATGTCAAAATAATAAGTGCAGTTTATATCGGGTTTTCAAACTCAAAACGGGATAACAACCGACTAGCTGCACATGACTTGTAGGAGAAAATAGGCGAATAAGGAAAGTATCCTAAATCACTCGTACAAGCCCCATCAGAACCAATGTGTTTGCACCAGTGCGTCTTGTATGAGGCCCAATGTGTTTTGGTGACAAATGAAATGTAAAAAACATGAATTTTGTTTGTCACCGGAAAAACTCCAAAAAAACTCCAACGTCAAATTCCTAAATGTGAATATTTGCTGTGGGGGCTTCAAAGACTAAACTGGGCTTTGGTAAATTGTGTAGAGCACGTTTCACACTTGTATGAACTTTTAGAGGCCAAATAATTATTCAACATCATTAAGAAAAAAAAATCACCAGAGTTTGGACTTGAATGAAATAAATAACAAAACCAATCCCATGAATCCATAAATGTAGATTCAGAGCACTTCCACTGCAGCCGCGACTCCAGCATGAGCCCTAAACTGCTGAGTGTCTGTTGCCACTTGTATTACGCGGCCTGGATGTTGGAAGGAGCCGCCGATGTTTGTTGACTGATGGGACCCGATGTTGACAGGGAACTCTGTTTGGTTTGGCAGGAGAGCACACTGGCTGCCATTCCACCGACGAAACCATGTGAGTGCGGTTCATTTTGGGAGCGTTTTAAAAACGGCTACCAGCTCCTGCCGCCTCCTTTGACCTGTCACACTGTGCAAACAAACCCTCCAATTCCTCGACTGTTACAAGAACTTTAAGGAATTAGACCTTTAACTTTGCCCAAGTAGCCAAAGTCACTAGAGAACCAAATGTGTAAGCAGAAATGATATATCTGTGACCCATGTTTTAAAAGTTTATATGAGCGCCACAGACAGGGCAGAGAAGTTGGATGGATGGATAGATGGATGGATGGATGGATGGATGGATGGATGGATGGATGGATGGATAAAAACGTTCTCCCTTCCATAAGTCTGTCTGCAACTTTAGTGTAAGTTATCAGCATTTTCAAAAGGCGGCATGCTTCATAAACTTCATCATAAATGTTATGTATTTTAGTTCACCTTCAGCGTAGACACATCAAACTTCAGATGACATAAACAGGGCATTGCCGTGGCAAACCTCAACCGAAAACCCTGTGATCATGCTGACACTGCTATAAATCATTTGAGTTGAGGAGGAGGAAAACAGCACGTCTTTAAACTGAGAGACGCCGTTAAAGAGAAGTGACTTAATGATATGTCTGAGACTGTGCATTCAAGTCATACGCTCTGTATTTGTCGCCCACTCGTTGCAGCCGTCATATGGCAGCCCTCAGTTAGAGTGGGGGAAACATGCATGCTGAAGAGGAATGAAAAAACCAGGAGAAAACGAGGTGGGGATGGACGCGTCCTGTTTAACATGCCTCTATGATGAATGCGTTCCGGTACCATAAATATGAGGATTGGATTTTTTTTTCCATCAGGACACAGCATAGCAGGACACCTTGCACAGGAAGAGCAGCTATTAGTAAAACCCCAGGACATATCCGTGACAGACATTCACTCTCAGAGACGGCCTCCTGAGTCTCCTACAGCAACAGCGGACCTATCTAATCTCAGGATCTGAGTGTAGCGGTAGATCTAGAAGGAGAACAGACTCCCTTCTGTTTGCTCTGAAGTGGAGCCTCACTGCATGCTTACACACACACACACACACACACACACACACACACACACACACACACACACACACACACACACACACACACACACACACACACACACACACACACACACATACACACACACACACACACACACTGTTTTTACCGCACCCACACAAAAACCCCAGCTCCTAAATGTGCACTCCAACTCGGAAACACACACAAACATCTACACGCATGCAATTACCCGTGTAAACATTTGTGCTCTCATCTCGGCACACGTCCGCAGAGTTTCAGCTTGACGGCAGCGATGACTAAACACACGCAGGTGACCCCTACCTTGAAAAGCAGCCACATTGCGCGAGATGAGGAACTTGAGGCTGGAGCTGGAGGTCTGGAGGAGGTTCTGGATGTCCCTCCGGGCCGCCAACTGGTACTTCTCCTCCATTTTTTTGGTGCAGCAGGTCAGGTTCCTGGACATGCAAACCTGAAGGTCTGAACCTAAGAGCCATGGAGATTAAAATGTTATGATCTGAACTCACGATGCACAAAGAGGATGAAAAAAAACTGGTCCTCCAAATGGGACAATGACATACGTCTTTTCGCAACACAAGACATATTAATGCATGATTCTGTTAGAAAATATGAAATAATATAAAGTGACATCAATACAGTCAAATATAACTGATAATAAATGTCTGGTTCACCTTTAATGCAAAGATGTGTCATTAATGACTATGGTCTTTGTTTGCAATTGGACAGATTTCATAAGAATCTTTTCATTGTGCAGTAAACAGCGTTTTTTATTATCAAGATAAGACGTATTTTGGATACTAGAGAGCAGGTACATGGTGTTAAAAGACCTGGGTATTTTTTTCAAATATCGCCAGGTATTTATTTTTCAGGTAAAGGAATGCTTACCTCTGTGCCTCCAATGTATTGCTAATGTAATGCTGAGAGGCATAAACCTGGGCCGGGGATTTGCGCGCTCTCTTTCAAAGCTGCTCCTTTGCACATTCCACAGACATGCAAGTCAGGTGGATTTGGCTCTTTAAACTGCCTGAAGGCAAGTATGAATAAGTGACTGCGTCTTCTGCATTATCTGTATGATGAACTGGCAACTGTTTCAAAGTGACAAGCCGTTTCCTTTAGCAGCATTCATCTGCAAGACCAGGAGACGAAAGACATGCAATCCAAAGATTTCCCTCAGAACCACACAAGCCGACTTGTGGCGCTAGAGGAAAAGTCAGGGGATCATCGGAGTCAGATTTCATTATAATCCAGGCCGATATATTTCCATCTGGACAAAAGCTACAGGCCAACAAATCTAGATTTCCATCTCAGAGACACAAGATGTAGAAATGTCCTAAGAAAAGGTGCATAAAAAGCACACGGTGGCAAATCTGAAAGAATAGTAGGCCTTAGAAATATGAGTCTGTGTGAAACGCCAGCAGTTGAAAAAAAATAAAGGTGGTACACATGGCTAAAGGCAAGGGCACACACATGCATTTCCAACAAGTTGAAATAGGCATGAGTGGAGCGAGAAAACCAAAACACGTAGATCCTGAGAGGAGATCTGAGTCAAAGCGTTCGTGCATCAGCGCTAAGTGATGTCTCAGGTATTTCCACCACGACCAAACGTAAGCAATCGGCACACATGGGGGGACAATCAAAACATCTTAAAAAAGAGACCCAGAACTGTGCAAAGGCCTCTCTGACATGCCGAGGCAGAGTGTGCAGAGCTGCTGCCAGAGACCCTATCAGCTCCCTGCGAGGCTCAAGACGAGCGAGGAGGGAGCAGAGCGGGCGATGGAACACATGGAGGAATTTAAACTCTCCCAGATAAGACGACTTGAAAGGGCCCCAGGTCTTGCTTTTTTCTTCTTCTTTTTTCTTTTTCTTTTTAACCTAAATACTTCCCAGAACTACTTCCACCAAGAGCAGCTTTTGTTGGCTATGGTGAAAGACTTCTGACTTGCTGTGCTCTGACCTAGACTCAAGTCTCTCTCTCTCTCTCAGATTCCTGGGGGTTGTTTTTCACAAAAACCGCGGTTCGTCATAGACGACTTCTAAAATTCATTCTCTGGGATTGACGTCACCTCTCGCCATCTCTCAGTCTGAATCCATCAAGGGAAATGATTAACATCTTCCCAATGTCAAGATGCAGTTGGACTCGGAGGACGTGTGTGAGGTTGCCAGAGAGGTCAGGCTGCTACAAACAGCAGCCAGTGTTTTCACAGCATAAGTAGCTGCTGAATCGGGAGCTTATCGTCGCGGAGGAGGCGCCCACTGCTCACACACAAGTTCACCTCAGAGAGAGAGAGAGAGAACTTTTCAGTCAAGAAACGGCCCAGAGATTTAGACCCACACATGCTCGTTTAAGGGGCAGGAGTGGCGATGGCATTATGAGGGTTAGTTAGAGGTTTTAGGAGGTATTTGAAACGTTGTCTGCCAATGTAATCAGTTCTCCTCGCAGCAGCAGAGGAAAGGAGTGGTGAAGTTTGTAGGGAGCAGTTTGTGGCAGGATGGTCAACACCATTAAGATTTACTTTCCCGAGAGAGCAGCAATGTCAATGATAGCCCACATGAAGTATCCACACCCACAATCTGGTCTTGAATTATGGGATTCAGAAAATTAAGTGAACCCTAGTTTACCTAACTTTACACAAAAGAATTCCTGTTTATCCCTGCAAGCCACTTTTCTGCTTTAGACAGTGGAAAGGAGCATTGTTTTGTTGCTTATTCCTCACAACCAACAAGTTGCAGCTTTAGTTCCTAGTTTCACATGATTCAGACAGCATGTTCCACATCAGCTCACAGTACAGTGATGTAGCCGCAACAGACTTGTTCTAAAGGAAAATCATCTCCTAACCTACTTCTGTTACACGGCAACCATAGTATTTCAAATATTTCCACATCTACCATGAACCTGACACACTGCCGAGTATAAAGAAGATGTGTGCCCAACTATTAAAGAACGTCTGTGAGTTGTAGCCTATTATTGCAGTAATTTAAGACACATGCAGGACTTCTTCCAGATAGCTGCTTCTTAGTCACACAAAAGATGCACTTTAAACAGCTCTAAGTTCTCTCTTATTACAGTGCTCACACGCCTCTAAATGTGTTTTAAAAAGGGATGTTTGTCACTAAAAAGAGTATTTGAAGAAGCCAGAAAATGACAGGTCCATGCAGTCGGTGAGCTCAGAGAGTAATGAGGTGTTGAATGACTTCTCAAGCATTTCTTTCAGTGAGCGGTTGGCATTTAGAGACTTTAGTTGCTATGAAGATGCAAATGAAGAACATTGGCAAACGATCAAGAAGAAAATGATATTATTATTATTATTGTGAGATTGTGCAGGGCGAGAAAAAAAGATGAAGCGGACAGAAACACACATTTAGCTGTAACAGTGCCTACCTTGTCTGGGGCTTAAGGGCAATAACTGATTTGGTCCAATTTGTCTCAGTTGGAAAACTTTCCGCACTTCGTCGCATCTGTTCGGGCTTCCGAACCCCAAACCGGAGCAACACATCAGGAAGAAAACGTGATTCGCCCACAGCGCACCCATTTTAATAATCAAAACCGGGTCAATACTCCACACACAAAAAAAGAAGCTTGTTTAGAAGTTACGGTTTCTTCTGAACATGTAGTCCGCTCAGGTGAGTCCCGTCCACATCTCAGGGTTTACGGTCCCGCGTCGACTGTGCGCCGTTTGGTTGTTGTGTCGAGGGAACTGCGGATGACCATTTGGATCCAGACGCGCGGAGGGAAAGTTGCAGCGGTGTGACGAGTCTGTTTGAAAGCGGCATGTTGTCCAACTCGGCTGGACCGACGGCAGAGGCGGTACCGTAACCATACCTGCACTCCGACGCTCCACAAGCAGCAGAGCCGCAGCCCGGCAGCGCCATCTAGTGGACCGGACCAGACCTCCCATTCAGACGAAGGTTCATTTTCATGTTTATATATTAGTAATACCCTGAATACAGGATAAACGGTAGACGATGGAATATATTTAAATAATCAATTAAAAACTCGTGTATTTTTACGGGATGTATTCATAGGGTGATTCACCGAGGCAACCCTTTACAATATAGATTTTAATTCCCTTTATCCAAAACCTAGCCTACTAAATTTAGTCATGACTGATTAAGATAAGTTAGTTTTCAATTTGAGAAACCACTTCCCTTTCCAATTACATTCGTTACTCGTTGCAAACCACAATTTTCTTTTAATTTAACTGTGAAATAAGAGGATGTACAATTTTATTACATGTCCAAGTGTCATTCAATTTGTTAAAAATAAATTAATGTGAAATGGTTTTACCCACTTAGATACCCCAATCAATGTATAGATTTAATTAAATTCAGAAGGATTTGGTAAGGTTGTGTGAATACTTATTTTTCTAACAAGAAAAAAATATCAGTTTAAGATGCTTCCTGATTTGTATACACATTACTCGTTTGGCATAATCTGAATTTGGAAAATCATTGCCTGGGAGCACCAATCACTTCAGTATGAGCAGAAGTGTCTTAAAAGTATGGGATCCCTCCACTGCATCACAATACTCCTCAACTTTGTGTTAGAATAATGAATGTAGGCCATGCAGCTGGGATGATCCATTTATGTTGCGAGTTCAGCAAGGCATCTTTAATGAAAAAAATAGCAAAATTGTTCAATACTTGGTAGAAAATTAAGCTTAATGGGTTTGTTGATCAACCATCAGTTTAATTTTTCTTCTGAAGCAAGCTTTTCAGAAAGCTACCACTTAATACAACTAGGAACTTGAGGAAAAAATAAAAGTGTAAACACCAGTTAACGTAAGTCACCCATTATGTGAGATTTGAATAATAAAGCACTCAGGAAAAACTGTTTAAAATGCATTGTATTTCAAGAAACATTACAATCCAAAAACAACCCATCAATAAATCACATGCATATCATGCAGACCAAAACATTACTGGAAATGTAGTTCAGTGGAGCAGTTCTCCAACCACTCGGGTCATGGTCCAGGTAAGCGCACTCTCCTTGTTCCTATACAGGCCGGGACAAGTGCAATACCTCCAGGTACAAAGCATTGCTACTAATCCCCACCTACACAGGAAGGGACATCTCCAAACATCCAAAGCATCATGCGCATCCAAGTTGATGAAAAACAAACCCATTTGGCAGAAGGTAGCTCATCAACGTAGTCAGTTTTGCATGGATTTGCACAGCGAACATCAGTTAAAGCTGAATGCAAACCAGCAAAACTGACCATGTGATAATTAAAAGATCTTCCATGGTGACGAACAGAGATGGAAAATGATGCAGTTAGTTAGAAGTACTTCAAGTGCTCATATTGCAGTAGATAGGAGAAAAACACTACCTGCACTATAAGCACTTTAGTACTGCTGAAACCGAGTAACTTGAGGAGAATGTGGAAATACTAATACTAAACAGAGTTACATGAGTATTATGCAAGCAATTGTTTTTGATGCGACAGCCCCAAAACCAAAAATCTAAGCTGGTGGAGAGCAAGCAGGCCACCATCAGTTTTGCATAGATTTGCACAACTCATCTATTCTTGTAGTGCAACTATGCAAAACTAGCAGAGAACTGCAAGAAGATTGAGCCCAATTAGAAATTAGAATGGTCTGGTGGTGCATATCACAGCCCCTTATGCCAGAAGGAGCACTTAGGGCAGTAGGTGCTAGTCTATTTCACTATCTGCACTAGATGCACCTTAGCACAAAGACAGTAGGCCTACTTCAAAATGACACGCAACATCAAAAAAAAAAAAATCAGCACATCAGTGTCGGGGTATTGCTGTAAGTGCCTCCACTGCAGTAGGTATTACATAGAACTACCTGCACTGTAAGCACTTTGACAATACACAGACTGATTACAGCGTCGCTGACTTCCAGCATCCGGGAAACCATCGGCACGCTGCTCCAGGTCGTTTAGGGTCGTATACTTCGTAGTGGATCTGAAAACACACAAAAAAACGACATATGAGCGCGTATTTAGACAATGAAAACGACTTTGTGGCATTGCAACAAGTTACATACGCAGGTTGGGGTGCGCGCACGTGTGACCACTTTCTTGCAATTAAATCGGGAAATCCGCATTACCCTCCTTTTTGAATGTGCACCCCCGCCACCGGTTAATGGACGAGTGCGCGGACTGGTTTGTGATACGAGATGTTATGATTTATCGCGGCAGCACGAGGTCACTGAAAACATGAATGAGCAGCACGGCCTGCGGCCCGCGTTCCCTGCGACACGGGGGCGCCTGCGCAGGGACCAGTGTTGTTCACCCCTCCCCCACCCGTCTTTAACATGGCGCCTCGAAGTGCGCCAACCTTAGCATAAATGACTTTAAACAAATCAAGCTAAACGAAAACGTTAGCACTGACATGTTGAAATGTGCAGTTGCGTGGTGTCTCTTTTAGAGGGGACGCGGTGGTTCGCGGTTTCGGACCTCCACCGACACACTGCGAACGTCCATGTAGGAACTGATGCTAGCATCAAGCAGCCGCCGTGCTGGTCGGGGAGGTAGCTTAGCCGAACTAGCTCGATGAAAACATGGCAAACCGTGTTAACGTTACTACCGGTACGACAACCGCCACCTGGGAGATGACACGGGGGTAATTTGGTGTGTTCCCCGTCAAACGGCTGGCTCATTTCTAGGTTTGCAAGCTCACAAAAATATAAGAGTTTGACGACACTGGTTAGCCGTTAGCCAACAACAAACGAGCACACGTTTGAAAACGCACAAAACCGCACATCAGCCCCGATGGATTGGATGTAGTTATCTACTCCCATCTTTCACGTTAATGCGATGCTCGCCGTCATAACGTTATGTTTGTGCTCTCACCCAACAATACAACTGTTTTCAGGTGAACGCAGCTAGGCTAAGCTAGCTGAAGCTAAAACGCGCGGCCTAAAACTGCCCCATGTGCTGCCGCTTTGTTCTGGGGGGCACTTTAACTCACACACCACTGCACTCGAGACTGAGCAACAAATTGACCAGATTTACAAACTTAGTTTACAAATATCGCACTCGCGTGTTTATACAAAATCGGGCGTTGTTAAAAGGAAGCCGGATGTTTTATCAACTAGTTAACAAAGCGCAGCGGAGAAAGCTCCGGACAGCTTTTCAAATCTCCCTCATTCCCTTCAATGGTGGAGCAGAGGGGGCTGCCATGCGCCTCACGTTACACTGTTTTCATCGCCAGCGCTATCGTTGCTTTAACATTTGGCTATCCTCACCGGCGGGATATTTACACACATTATAAAATGTGCATAAAACATCGTTTTGAGACACCGAAATAGGGATTAAAAGCAAAAAGAAAACAGAAGCCACAACCCGACCTCCTTGCCGATAAACATGCGCTCGGTAGACACTCACCAGCCGAAATCCACCATCTTCGCTCACTTGCTTGGGCTGCCGTGTAGTCTCTTCTTGCCGACAAAAGAGAGAATCAAATACGCAACTATCCCGGAAACTTTTCTACCCGCGGACGCGAACGAAACGTAAAGTGAAATCCGAAAGCGGTCGCGAGTGGATTTATAGCGCAGATCTGCTGGTTGGAAATGATTGCGGGGTTAGGAAAGTGGCGCGAAGGCGACCAGTTGGTAACCATGTGGGTGAATGAAGGGCGGCTCCCACTGAACGTAAATATCTAGCTACAACCCCCAACTCTCCCCATTAGCATACATAAACTACGGTACTTCCGACCCACATCTCCCACCAAACAGCCTCCACCTCTCCCGGGGAAGGAGAGGGAAACGGACAGGGATCACTGCGGGGTTTTTTTAAAGAAAAAAATGTGCGTGTGTGTGTGTATATATATACGGTATATATATATATATATATATATGCATACATAACAGAAGACGGACTGCCTAGTCATATCGTTTTACACCCATTAAAGTTTTGCATTGCTGGCCGATGAAATTATATCTAATCTTAATCCTTTGCTTTTATGAAAATAATTAGCTCCGAGTAGTGAAGCAAATATATCTGGTGACCACATTTTAAGCCTTAACTGGCGCCTATATGCTCGTTTTTATTGAAAATATAACGACTAATTGACCTGTTGCTGCTAAACAACACCTGCAGCTCATATATGATGTATGAATTATCTTATTGTTTGTCACTCTCCGTGAAAAATAGAATAAAAAGAAAATGTAAGTTTTCATGTTGAAATCAAACAGGTTTTTTTGGTCAGTAGGCTATGTGTGATTTTTAAACTAAGATAATTGAACATTTATATAAAAAGAAAATTACTAAATTCATTAAGCACCCATTATAAACCCAAAGTATATGTGTTGTGAATATTAGGATCAAATATTCAGTTTGTTAAATCAAAACATTGATGTCCGTTTACAGTTGATTTTCTAGCTTTTTAAAAGTTTTCTCTTTGTGATTTTTATTGGGATAGAAATGAGTTTTGGGATGGAATATAATCGTCTGTTTTGGGCAAGCTCTGCCACGAAAACATGTTGATAAGGTTTATAACAAAATGAGCTTCCAACAACTGATTCAAAACAACATTTATAACTGAATTAATGATACAAATAATAAACTGAGGACCAAATAGGTGAAATATAAATATGAAACCGATAAAGAAGTTTTAAAAACATATTTAAATAATTGTTTTAAATTAGTGAAACACTTTATAACATTCATCCGTTATAAATAGTTTTGCATTCGGCCTTCAAAGTAGTTCAAGGCACAATATGTAGTAGATCTCTTACAATAACCCAAAATGATCAAAACTGCATACATTTGGTTTGTGCAGTGTGAAAAATCATCGTATTTCAAACGTATTAGGATTATAAAATGTTTACAATTATGACCACATTTATTTTTGTGATTTTGTTCCCCTCTTAAATAAACCAACATATTTTTAACATTTCATGCCCACAGGCAGTTCAAAGTATGCTCATGCCCTGGTCTCTCTTGCTTTCTTCTCTAAACAAAACCATTCTTCAAACGAAATGCCTGGATCTTGTGGAGACATCACAACCAAAAGGCAAAAGCCATCAAACCACAACAGAAGAGCAGTCGAGTACTACAACTAACAAGGGTTTCCCTCAGACAGGATGTAGGCCCCAGATTCAACACTCAACACTTTTTCAGCATTTAATTAAAAGCAAAATTCCGTCAACATTATTCATTCGAATGTTTGAAATTTAAAAAAATGTTAGAATACTTTATGCTGACACACAACGTATAGATCGATACATGCTTCCTATACAGGTTTCAGATGTTTGCAGCATTCTGCAAAAGTTGACTTTTACATTGAACAGAAGCTCCCAACGTTCTGTGTTTTGCTTTGTTTTTATACTTAAAAAAAGAAAAAGAACATGATAAGCTTTAAAAATACAATCCCTGAGCTCAGTTTCAGACGTCTAAGAGTTGTTAGCAGTTCCACCAAACAGACATTACACAAGAGACATTAGCCTCGGAGCTGCTCACGTGGTTTAGTTGAAATAATTCTCGGAAGCTCAAAGCAGTGAAATTATCAAACATTTTCATCTAATCTGTTGTTGTAATGGCACTTTTACTTCAGTTCAGGTTTTGAGTTCTTCTTCCACCACTGAACCACTACTACCAAAGAATCCTATGGTTCTAGTTAGCACCTTTATCTTTAAAGTGCTAACTAGAACCACATAGGCTTGTGTTCGTAGGAGAGCTCATTTAGAGGGTCCTACAACCCATACCTATAGGGACCTGTGAAAGGTATACCAACCAAAACCCCGTATGAGAGGTTCTACAGAGAATCAATCTGTAATGGTCCCACCAAGAACCCTTTTTGGGGGCTCTATCCACAACCTTTCCACCTTCTAACAGAACAAGAACCCATCCAGGGGTTCCAATGAGAACTGTTTTCTACTCCAAAAGTTTCATCTAGAAGGGGAATATTTTTTTTAACACCCACTCTTTTAATAATCTTTGAAGAACTCTTTTTTATCTCAAAAATACCCTTTTTTGGATGAAACAAATAGTTCTTAATGGAATCCTACATCTTACAAAGAACTCTTTAAACACTTTCTTCAAAAATGGGGTCTTCAGAAGCACATGGTTCTCTGTAGAACCTCAGCCCTGCAGGAAGTATCCTTTTGGAGCCCTTACTAAGAGCATGTGACCCCTGCAGCTTGAAGAACAAGTCATACAAATCCTAAATGTTTTTGTTCCCAACACAAATATGTAAATACAGTTAAATAAATGATTAATAACTAAGAAACAAGAGATGAGCCCTCCCAAGTCCCCCCCAACTCCCCCATGAAGTGCAACCCCTGAGTACAACAGGGGATTGATGTAATGCTGTAAGGGTTTTTTTGTGTTACGTTTCAATGCAAAGCATTGGAATAACAACAACTCATTGTCCTTAGTGATGTGTTGCGTTGAGAAGCCATACAAATGTGAGTTCCTACAATGCGGATGTGCTGAAACATACAATGTTTGAGGAGTGTTTAACGTTTTTTATCGCATGTTGAAATGTGGAACCCTGTGAACTGTAACAAACACACTGTATATGTGTGATACAGTATGGTAGCTGGCCAGCAGAGGGAACTAGTAAACTAATTTCTGAACTGTATGGACATGATTGCTTTCCAACTGTAAGAGGAAGCACTAACCACAACTTCCCTATCCCTGGAGATTCTGTAGCTAAAAAAAAAATCACCTTCGTGCAACCCACTGAGTTTCAGAGAGGAGATGAAAGTGTGTGTTCCCTGCTGCTGATCGATAACATTTCTTTTAAACCATGGCATCTCTGCATGCTGCTGTTGCAACATCAGATATAACACTTTTCACCCTGATAGCAGATTATCTGTTCCTCCCCTCCCACATCTCTGGGCACACGGTGGGAGTGGGAGTGCTCAGTCATGACCCCCCAACCCCCCACACAAAGCCAGTGGTGTGGCTAGTTCCCCTGCATATGGAAGTGAGGTGGGGGTGGGTGGATGGAGGTTGTGGACTTCACATCGTCCCATGGGGTCAGATAAAAGCTTACACTCCTTATTGGGCCTCCCTCCTCCTCTTAAAGCTCTGCGCTCTCTGCACAAATTGTAGTTGAAGATTTATGTAGGTATCAATTGCAAAAAGCATTTTAGGACCCTCTCCATGTGATTGTTATTATTATTATATTGGACAAAGATGAAGGGGAAAACAGTGATACATGTGGACAATACAGCAATGCATAGGCATTTATTTCTGAACTATAAAAGTGAGCAGAGAAAATACAATGCAACTTAAAACAACAAGCTGGTAGCACTTATGATATTTGGGCTTATATCCTTGAGATTCAAAACATGCCATCTGATGCAGCACCACCTTCTGCCCCTATTTTTCCAAAATGGCCTACCACGTCCAAGCCCCTCCCATGACAGGGGCCGTGAGCCTGGGGGTCTCTGTTTTGTTCTTCCTATAGAAGCCCGGCCACCATTGTCTCCGCGTGACCCCGAGGTCAACTGAACTCACCTCACCCGACCACGGCCCATTCAGCTGTGAAGCTTCGCATAGGACAAAAACATCTCACAGGAGCAGTAATCACTTCAAGCGAGGGGGTGGGAACACACACACTCGTGCACACAGACAACGAACACACTCGGCAGTGATTTGGAGTCAGAAACGCGCTCGAGTTATATTGTTTTATCACAATAGCAGCAAGACTCCGGAGCCATAAAGGAAGCGCATGCAGCGTGATCAAAAAATGCATTTCAGTGAGGTTTATCGGCTAGTTGTGCAGTCCGGATGGTCTGTATTTCCTCAATGAAAACATCCAGAGTGCATCCAAATTGGCTGATACTCACTGGTCTATTAAGGAAGTAAATTGTGGAAAGCTGCAATAACGTTATCTTTGACATATTTTCTAATTCTTCCCTCAGATATTTTCACTTTGATTGCCTGAGGGGAAACTACAATTTCCTGCAGGTTAAGAAATGAGGCCATCCCCGCCTATCTACAGCTCTTTATTACAATATAGGGCGGCTAGCCAAAAAGAAAAGTAGTGCATTGGGAAAAAATAACCATTGTTCACGACAGCGTTCTCCTACAAGTTGTGTTTTTTTAAGCCAGTTTACTTCTGTTTTCTGTATAGAACTAGTTTAACTTTAGCGGAGCCCTTTCCTTGTCTGATGCACAGTCTGGAGCACATGTCCTGAAGATCCTCCAGCCTGGCTTTTCAGAGGCAACAGTGTCCCTGGTGGAGAGGAAGCTCATGGAAGCTGACAGGTTGAAAATGTGCAGCATGATGTGGCTGAAGGAGCATGAAACATGTTCACCCATGGATGCCGTGCGCAGAGCCTCGGGAGACACCGCAAGACAATTAAATGATGAGTGCTTAAACCTTTTTTGAAAAGATTTTCATCAACTTTACAGATCCCTTTGATAGCTTGCATGCAGCCGACACGTTTGTTGAACTGCAAAGACGACATTGCACTTGTTAAATGTCTTCGTGAGTGAGGGGTTGAGAGAAAGAACCAATCAGGAATTTGGATAAAAACTCCTCACGCTGCTGCTCACTGCAGGATGACAGTCGCCATCCCATGAGCACCATTAAGAATGATGGGACGTGCTCGTCTGTCTACCCACCCAAAATCATTCAGAAAACTACTTTGAGTTTAAAGTTAGTTTCACATCAACTACAGCTAAAAAACCTACAGGTCTTTTAAATGTAACACAGTGGCTGTATTTGCTGTGTGGGACTATTATGCCATTATTACACCAACTATGCACATAGTGGTGCTTCTACTTTGGCTTGAAGTCATCACATACAGCGCTGCTTAGTCATTTTGAAACATCTGTGATTTATCCCTCTGATTCTTTCATTTCTCCATTGTCTTCTTTTCATTTTCTGCCTGTGTGTTAATCACCTTTACTGTTGCTCTTGTTGGTTTTGGAAAGCAGAGTAAGAACACTGAAACAGAGACTACTGACAACACTGTAACTTTCACTCCTTTAACAAGAAACAAATCCAAGTCGCATGTAATTTACAATACTTTTTTTAAGCATGGTCCTCTGGTTTAATATTGAATGCTGTTTAAAAGGAATTATGTTTACAGAAGGTGACATCATATTTTATAACTGAAAGCAGCCTGGAACAGAAAGATCCACTACCGTGAACAGCATTTCAAACACATTTTACACAATTCAATTGGTAATTTTTTTTTAAAACATTAGTGCTTGAATACATTTGGTGTATTGGAGTGCACTATCAAAATGTATTAATCAATTAAATCAAATGCAAATTTACTATACAAATAAAGCTGCATTCAAAATGCTATTTCAGTAATATAATCAGTTAATATCAAAAGTAAAAAGTAAAGGAACTCAATGCAGAGGGAAAAAATGGTGTATCTATATCTAATATACAAACACACACACACACACACACACACACACACACACACACACACACACTTGAGGTGGAGCACCTTTTTAACTATCTTTAAGCGCTGCAACGAATTGATCTGGTGGTTACTTTCTTAATTGGTTTGTAAAACAAAAAAATAGAGATAAATGCATCACAATTAAAAATATGTTAGTATGTTTTTAAGTGTTGTACATAAGTGTCTAAAGTCCAAGTACTCTTAAAAGGGCCTCCATGAGTGTCATACTTTTATATTGGATCATTATTACTGATACCAGTAGATTCTAGTTGGTTGAGGTGGAGATAATTATACTGTAAGTACTTTGTTGGGTAGTTTCATCAATACAAATGCAACATATTTTATAAACTCTTCAAATGTTTTGGATGCAATTAATTAATGATTTTATCTGGCTGCTATCATATAACTTGTGTCATAAAATGCTCAACAATTCAATCTGAAATGTAGTGGAGTGGATTGATATGTTATATGTTATTATGAATCATCAAGTTCCTCCACTTGTGACACAATAACAAGTTTAAGACTTTGAAACCAAAGCAATGGACATGCTTGTGTTTAGGATTCTCAGTCAAAAACTGCCATGAGAGCAGCAAACATCAGACTTTGTAGTAGAGATTGGTGGGGTTCTGGGGCGTTATCTCCTGAACGATGTACACCGGGGCCCCGTAGTCGCTGCTCACTCGCTCGTAGTGACGACAGATCATGCTGTCAGAAGCCCTCAGAGGAAAGACGACATCGCTGCGGTCCGAGCCGTTGTAGTCGCTGCCGATGCTGTCCCGCTTCGCCATGGCCAAAGTGTTGAGGGACACGGAGGCAGACTGCTGGCTGTCTGGGACGGGACGGCGGCGGTGACGGCGCATCCACAGCACGACCAGCACAATTATGATGACTAGAAGGAGGATCACACCGCCAGAGACAGCCCACGTCAACGGTCCTGGCTCGGAGACGTTCCCGCCACTGGAGTTTGTTAGTCCTGTTTCTGAGCCCAAGTCTGTCACCATGCAGAGAAGAGATGGAAAAAACTGAGATGAAAGAGTGAATTAGGGCACATGACACAGATTTCAAAATAATTTCTCTCAGACGGATCAGTATGTGTTGACATGAAAAACCTCAGAGGAAGCTGGACACCAGATAATATGCTCTAATCTTTAGTGTCTTACTGGCAAACAGCATGTTGTCTTTTCTCTGAATGGAGTACAATTTGGGATATGCATCTATTCCGAGCATCTATTGTATAAAAATCAAGATACTTTACCATTTTAAACTACAGAAATGATACAATATGTGTACTGTTGGTTTTACAATCAACAGCAACTTGCAGTTTGAATTGCCAATTCAATTTCACAAATAAAAATCCATTTGTTTTCCTCAAAGAGCTGCTCCGTTGTGAATTGCATTGTGGGAGAAATAGTGTCCATCTACACCAACAAAGTATTTAGTCTGTTTTCTTTTCTCGTGTTCACCCACCAGATACTAAACACCTGCTCAGAATCAAAATGTAGTATGGATTTGGGACAGTATCTACTAAAAACTGTTATCAGCTTGGGTGAAATTTATATGAATTAATTTCTTTTTTAATTAATCCATCTTTTTTCTATTATTTGCCATATTCATTTTTTCTACATGTTTTTAGTGGCTGAAAATACAAATATAATATTTACTTCTGTTTGGATAAACAATTGCTAAAGACTACAGCTCCTTAAAAACTGTTTTTAAAGGAGTAAAAATATGTGTTGAAATGCTAATTGTACACCTGAAGTATATTCTCCAGGCTTTTGCTTTGTCTTCATACCAGTTTTGCTTTTTATATCCTTTTCTTTTGCAGAGGGGTCGTGGGACTTGGACTTTGGTCGGGAGGGTGGGAACCTGGTGGGGGACTCCTGGAGGGTTGAAGGTGGATCTGAAGAACCTGGGAAATAAAACAAGACATTTGAGAATAAAATCATGACGTCTAACTCTTAGCAGCATGGTGATGAGTGTAGGAGGGTTATGTAATGTCAAAATGTTCCTGTCCTGTTATGATGTTTTTCTTTAACTGGTTCTTTTGCAGTAACAGTCATTCAAGTAAAAATGCATCACTAACCTAATTAGACCACAAAAAGTTGTTTTCTGAGTCACAGCTGGGACTCTCGTGTCTCTCTATTGCTTTCACCTTCTCCAACCACACATTCATATCTGAATTCAGCCCATTCAAATCCCTTCTCTGGGATTTTTCCAAAGGGGATTTTGGGAGATGTAGGGAATCAAACACGTAAAAGGGGCAGTCCACTGATGTTACAGCCATATTTATTGAGCCGGAATCCACATTACTTACTACTAGAAACTACCCTTCCTTTGGTCCGTTTAAAATCACTACATCACAATGTAAAAGCAAAAAGGCAACAATAAAAACCAAAAGAAAACCCATGAAACTACAACCAAAACCACAACAAAACATAAGATCAACAACAATATAGCCACTAGACAATAGTAATTCCAAATGCAAACAAGTCAAAGATTGAATAAAGTAAATAACAAAAGAAAACAAGCAAACTACCAACAAACAATTAATCAAACAACAATAAAACTACAAATGAACACACAAGTACCCACACCTTAAAAACAATTAAAAACAGCTCGAAGACAACAGCAGCACCATTTAAAAACCAGTGCCGATATATATAAACCAAGAAAATTCCCCATTAATGATCATATTCTCATCATAAATATTATGTTGATAAAGTTTTGTATCTGTTGTTTGCCATCAGATATTTAACTTTTACTTGTTAAATGTTCCATAGTTTCATACCTCTGAACACAACAGGAAATTTGAATGTATAGCACGTTTAGGAGTTTAGACAATAAAATATTTCCCCTAAAACAGACCAGGTAAACAACTGTCCTCTCCCTCACCAATGACCAACCCAAGGTCAACTGTCATCTATTGCTTCTGTTAATGCCACCAACTACTGTTAATGCTACTACTACTATACTACTACCAAAACCAAATGCAGTTGGAACCCAAGGCCAAGGGTCTGGGCTGCACGAGATTTCTGCCCGAAAGCCTATTAAGGCAGAATTTACCTGTTAGTCTATGTCCACCTGACGTCTGACTATAATTCCCTATCCAATTTTGCTTGATTGAGAACGAGGAAGATCATTGGTGAATACAGAATAGCAATGGCCCCAAATAGCTTCCTTGTGGTACACCTGCAATTCTTTCACGTTATGAAAACCTATTATAGAAAACCTATTGTTTGCTGTTCGACAATTAACTGTTTACCTGTGATATGCATTCTTTTCACATTATAGTTTATCAAACAACTAAGCTGCAAACATCAAAAGCTGCACTAAATAGTAACACTGCTCCTGTAAGTGTTAATATATGCTGAAAGACAATAGTTAAATTATTTTCTTTAAAAAAAACACTGTATCTTCTCACAAACTCTTTTTTTGATTGATTAGCTATTTGGAGCACTTTTTGTAAAGGAATAACATTTACCACTTTCAATGCTGAGGGGAAAAGATGTTAAGGATGTAGCAAACAGGTCCATTTCAACAGCAGGCCAACAGTTTTAAGCTCTCCCATCTATATAATATATCCCACCTGGTTCATCAGTGTTCACATTTGATCATCCACTTTCTATTCATCCTTTTTATATTGACTTTATTTAATTAAAATTTCAAGATGTTGTCATTCCTAAGCTGTCTAATTCTGCACTTGTGTGATAACGTATTAGTCATAATCAACATTTCTTTTCCCAGTTTGTCCACTTTATAAAATATTTCATTTAGGGTGCTCCACAGTTTCCCAGTCATCCTTTCTCTCTAGTGCTGTTTGCAAGACCCCTTACCACAAATCTACCAATCTAAATGCTCCACAGCTAAATGTCAAAAATGTTTATGTAATGTCATTATAACTGGCTCCATCTCAATGAATGCTGATTTCACATGCACAGTATAAGCGATCAAATAATGTCACTCTGGCAATTCTTTTACAGAATATTTCATGCAGGGCTTTTACTTGTAATGTACTTGTATTTTTACATTGCTTTGTTACTTTTAAAGTATGTGAATACTTCTCACACCATTGCGTTTTTATGCCTCTCCCTCAGCTATATTGAAGCGCAATATTACATTTCTGCAGTGTTTCTTTAAGTGCAGTAAGATAGCAGTTTGCTTTAAAATATGAAGGCCTGCACAAAGAGGCACAAACAACTCTTCACAAATGACAGAAATTGCAGAAACTCAGTTAACACCAAAGCTGATTTATGAAGACAACATATTCATCAACATTTCTGTATAGCATTCTTTCACTGTTGGCAATAATTATATTTTACTAACATCATATTTAGCATGAATGTCAAAATGAACTGCATGATTAGATTTTCAGTTGTAAAATGCACGATCCATAAATCAAAATCCAAACAGAAGGGTAGTGACACTACCAAAATCCAAACAGAAGGGTAGTGACACTACCAAAATCCAAACAGAAGGGTAGTGACACTACCAAAATCCAAACAGAAGACTAGAAACCACATGCATTTATATATGGAGATTAAAACAAGATTACAACTTAATCTCAGTTATTAATCTTTTCCGTTGCTGTTAAACGATTTGTTTACAGCAGTTTGTAAACGGCGGGAAAAGAGCTCCACATTTGCAGTCATGATCCGTTGAGAAACATGAAAAAAAAATCATTTTTCATCTCAAATTCTTGAATAATTTATATGAATAATACCTCACATTTATGAGGTTTCAAATGACATATTGGGGCTTGAACAAATTTAGCTTTGAAAGTTTTAAGCAACACAAACAGAAACACCATCATCTGTTTAATTTACCATATTAACCTATGAAAAAATTATAAAAGCTTATTTCTTCATATTTAAGGTAACAGGCCTAATGTTTGTTTCTGTGTTGATATGCAATGAATCCTCGGGTAATTAAAAGTAATGGCAGTGAATATGTTCACAATATGCTTTTAATTACATTTCACATTTCAATGTATTTTGATAAGAGCACGAAATTATTAAAAAAATGACCACTGGCTATTTTGATGTTAATGCCTTTGGGGGGGGAGGAGACAGATGACTGCCCGAATGATCGCATGCAGGATAATACTGACGACCTTAAACTGCCAGCGGTTTGATTTAGGGATTTAAAATAATTCATGATGGCAAATTCCCTTCAAGAGAATGAATAGATTATCAAGATTATCTGACTACTTAATAAATCCAGATGGGAGTGATATTATTACACTTATAACAATCAGAGTGAGACAACTGTCGTTGTTCCTTTAGCATCGTTAGTCAGGTATCGTCTCTCATTCACACACACACACACACACACACATACATGCTGTCGGGCACACACACGCAAACACACAAAGTCCTTACTTTGGCCGACTCTCAGCACCAGCTTCATGGATTTGGTTCTACACACCCCTCCATTAGTATTATCCAGACCCTGCAGAGAGCCTGCAGAGGTGGCTGACATACAGAGAGAGAGAGAGAGAGAGAGAGAGAGAGAGAGAGAGAGGAGGCAAACATAGTTAAGTATTGTTTAACACTGTATATTTCATGCGATCATCATAATAGAGGATTATCAACCAACGTATGGTTTCTTTGCAGACGGTTGAGCCAGTTGCTGAATGTGAACACACGAGCAAGAGGACACAGACAAACGCTGATGTTACATACAGCGTATAGATAATTACACAGACAAAATGCCATAAAACTGATGAGGGGTAACCAGAGATGCACCAAGTGATACGTAATGAACTGCTGGGTGTATAAGATGTCAGAAAAATGTTGTGAACAATGGCCATCACATGTTCACAGAGCCCATATTAGATTATATTTTCATATTACTTGGTTTGTCTGATCGGCAGACCAAAATTTAAAAAAAGATATTGGGTTTGTCATCACATAAGACAAACAAAAGCAGCAAATCCACACGTTTGGGAAACCATGCCAAGCAAACACATGGCATTTTCTAATGACTTAAACTATTAATCATTATCAAAATAGTCGCAGATTAATTTTCTTGTTGAACAGACGAACCATCACAGCTCCAAATGCAATAATGTGTGGTGCACAAAGTGAATAAATGTGTTGTTCATTTTAACGAACATGGAAATGGCTAAATATATTCACACACAATCACGCACATGCTGAGAACTCTTGTTCAACCCATCACTCCCACACACACACGCACACACACACACACACACACATACACACACACACACACACACACACACACACTGACTTGTTAGCAGCATTTAGGTCAGATAACAACATCTCACAGTCTACAAGCCGCGTTGCCATGAAAGCTCCCATCAAATCTGCCTGATGCTGTAAAAGCCTTGTGTGATTTGGGGCATGTAAGCCCTTGGAATCACACTGGCCTGCCAGAGCGAAGTGTGCTGTCAGAGCGTGGCGAGGTGGACGAGGCTACATGGTCAGACTTGCTCTATCTCATGCATCACTTGCCACTAAGATGCTGGTTCAACCGACAGCGGGCCAATAACGAGGCCACATTTTTTTGATTCTCACGCAAACTGACAAATTAAGACAGAGCCGAGGATGATGGCTTCCTCCTCTCCCACGAGAAAAAAAAAGAGAGAGACGGTCGCGAGCATCGATTCAGATCCACCTGTAGGAACCAGCAGCTTGTGTCTGCGTTGGACTCAATTGAAGTGTGCACATGCACAGAGAGACAATGCACAGCGGACTAAGATCCCACGTCCGAGCTGAATACAAGGTTGCACACAAGTGACTCACAGGTGATATAATAGTCCCTCCCTTTGAGGAACTCCAGACCCCACAGGTTGGGGCTGAACTCCTGGAACTTGAACGTGAACTTTACGTCCTGGCGAGGCTTGTCGCAGTTCAGCAGGGGCGTGTCTGTCTTGGCGATGGTGCAGCTCTCCATCTGACTTCTGGAGACCAGGTACACCCGGTAGAACTCCTCCTTTCCCCCCGACGAGGCGTCTGCCCGGGGACACACGATGTCCATCTTATCTCCGATCTGAGGATACAGGACCAGACCCTGACCTGGACCAAATCTGTGTGAGAGATAAGAAAACAAAGGCAAGCCTCATTGTGACATTCAAGCAGAAAAAAAAACCGTCAATAAACAAATAAAACCTCATTATCAGAAGAATGAAGAAAATACTGAAAAATGGCCTTTAAGAAAAGGCCCAAAGGTCTTCAAATGTTTTGTTTCAGAAACAAAGAAATTCCAAAAAGCTGAAACAATTAGTCAACAGAAAATTAATCTACCGGTATTTAAAAAACTATTTTGATGATCGATGAATACATTTGAGTCATTAGAGTCATTTTTCAAGAATAAAAAATAAAAAGTCTTCCTTTGCCTTGTCTGACAGGAAACTGAATATATTTGGGTTGTGTGTGTTTGTGAAACACAATAAGTCATTTGAAGATCTTGCTCTTTTTCTGACATTGTCACACCACAGCATTCATCAATAAATTGAGGAAACATAATCAGCAAATTAATGAATAATAATGAAAAATACTAGTTAGTTGCAGCCCTATTGAACGCACCGTGATATAAAAACCTCCCGTTTGAGAAGCTGGGGCATATTTGACATTTGTTGCTGTATAATTGAATTAAAACGATTAATAGAATATCCGTATTATTAGTGGACTAATTAGCTCTGTGGGCACGTGACATATCAAAACTCTGGTTTCGGGATCTGCAGTAAAACGCTTGTATCCTCTGGATAACTTGGTGAATTAGATCACATTACAGGGACAGCGGGAAGTTCCACCGTCTCTCAAGTGTGAAAGTGCTTCATCCACTTACTTGGGGTTGGAGCTGCTCCAGTGGATGGACTCCAGAGTGACGGCGCGGCACGAGCTAATGACGGCCAGCAGGATCACGGTAGCGCCGCTCCATGTGATTCTCCCCATCACAGGAATAAAGGATCATAAAACGCAGTGGAAACGGGAGAAGACGCGTTGCCCCTGCATGTCTCCGGCGGCTCCAGGTGCGCGCACAGGACGCATCCCCACCAAGTTGCGAGTATTCCTCCTGCAGTTGTGTGAGCCTTTCCACATTGTGCGTAATTGGCTAGAAAACCATCCGTGTGACGAAAGCCATGTATTGGGGACAGAGATTTGTGAGGAGTATTTGAGTCGTCAGCTGACTGGCCGGTCCGCCCATACACTGGCTCGTGCGGAGGGGAGACCGGGGCTGGTTGGCACACTTTTTTCTACACACTAAGATACTGAGATAAATACAGGATCATAAGACGGGTTGTTTTTTTTCTCCTTTGGTGGTTATGTTAGAGGTTGGGTTTATCTTCTCAGCACGTTTTGGGAATGCATAATTAAAAAGAAACATCTTCATAAAATATATAGCTTATATATATTATTTTATCTTCATAAAATATATAGCTTATATATATATATTGCAACCTAAAAATAGTTTAATCTCTGTGAACTATGTTGTTTTAACTTTTTTATTTGGTTGGTAAAAGAGTTTGGTTTAGAGTTTTTCTTCATCTGTATTATAAACTGTAAAGCCCTTTCAGGCAATTTAATTATTTTTATAAATAAGATTAACTAAACTGTATGCATATATATATATATATATATATATATATATATATATATATATATATATATATATAGAGAGAGAGAGAGAGAGAGAGAGAGAGAGAGAGAGAGAGAGAGAGAGAGACAGAGAGAGAGAGGGGGGGGGATAGATGGATGGATGGATGGATGGATGGATAGATAGATAGATAGATAGATAGATAGATAGATAGATAGATAGATAGATAGATAGATAGATAGATAGATAGATAGATAGATAGATTATAAAGTTACATCATCTACTATCTGTGGTTTATTAAAACGTTCAATGATATTATGATATTATTATCTTACTTTTTTAGCGAACCATATAAGGAAGTTAAGGACAAAAGTTTAGTTTAGTTTATTAGTTTATAAGTAAAAAGAGCAGCTTTATGTGGTCCATTTCCAGCAGCAGTCCCGGCCTGTTGACAATAGACGCCCTGAAAGAGGGTAGAGATTTGTTTGATGCATGTTGTGGTCTCCCCTGTTCGGGGGGAGATTGCTGTGGTTACAAACAGAAAGATGAGTTTTGACTCAGCGATCACCTTAAATGAACCTACTCTACTCAGAAAAGCATGTTGCAGGAATGAGTCCCGGAATGAGCTAGCGGTTTTGCGGTTCCCGTTCCCTCCTCTCAAAATCATACTCAAATTGGGTTTTTTTTTCATAGGGTTTTTGGTATTTAGTTAGATGGCTGAATTAAGGTCTGTGGTTTACAAAAGCTTAAGAGGTTTTAATGTTTCGTTCTACTACATAAAATACCTCAGTAATTACCCCTCTTGTGAATTTCAAAGATTTTAAGTGTCTTTAAAAAGGCGGTTGCTAACAAGTGGCTAAATGAGAAAACGTAATCGTGCTGAGTCGGCCTCGTTGCCACTGTGGTGTTTGTTATTATGTTAGCATTTTACTTCTGGCAATTGCATTAATGCTTCAAAAATAAGAAAAGTGGTGTTCATTTGTGAACAAAACTTATCATAAACTTGTGTTTGCCACAGAGCTTATTTTCTGCCATAATCCAAAAGCCAATGGAAAAAAACCCCATTGGCTTTTTGTGGAGGGAACCAGTGCGAGTCGCACTTCAGGGGTTGGCCTACAAAAATACATCCTCCCTGCAGTGCTCTATGCGCAGACTTTAATTAGAATGCCATTGAATGCAATGTATTCCAGTGATGGGGAGAATAACATGGAGCTGTGCTACCTCTCAACATCGAGAACATTCCCCACATAAAAACAGTGGCCACATGAGTTTGGGAAACACTCCAATTTATCCCAAGCTTAATGATTTTTTTTTTAGGATCAACATATGTCAAATTGTCATTGGATGGATGGATTCTCTTTAAAATCCTGTGTATTCTGCATTTAAGAAGCCAAGCGCTTTAAATCCCCTCATTTTCAGAGAATCTGAACGAACGACAAAGTGGTTTAAAAGATTACGCCAGACTTCTGTCTCAAGACTAAAGCGCCGCAAAAATGTCTGCATCTCTGTTGGGAACTGACTGGCCTGCATGTGTGTTCAAAGTGCCGGCAGCATATTTTCCTATTTATAATTCATTTATTTTTTTAATATGGACTGCACAGGAGAAAGCAGACGAAGAGATGTTTTTCTCGTGTAAACAGAAAATCATACAGGTCAGACGTAAAGACACTTGAGATGTTTGTCTTTGGTGTGATTCTTCTTGTCGTGCATTTAGCAGAACAACACAGATTTACTAATTTGGCAGATTCCATACATAACACACATTCAGGTGTCAGTGGGAATCCAGTTTTTGTTTGTAGCATTTCTCAGCTAACTAAAGGCAAAAAACACTCTGGGAAAAAAGGGAATATATCAAAGTGCATTTATTCACAAAAACAATCTTGGTGTAACAGTGAAGACCTGTTAAATTGTGATTGAGGGATTTGTTTTGTCTGAAATCGCTGCAGTTTCTGACACACATATGTCTGACACACGTAACACAATAGGTACATTTATATTTAATATTTCAGTTTTTTGAAAAATTATACATCACCAAATTTGGAGACACATGATGTAGTGTCTCACCATGCGGCCTGCTTTCAATGTCAACATACTGGAGCCGTTGGTGGTTCATTTTCAGGTGAGATATCCCAAAGTGAAGCTAATGCTAGCATGTTAGGTGTCTGGTAATGAACAACCCCTATCACGATTAGCATTAACCTCAACCTGGGGAGAGAGCTGATGGCTGTTTCCTCATCCACATGCTTCAGCTCACTGTTGCTGATCAGGCTGTTGAGGATGTCCTGCAGGGGGCGACAAACACACTGGTCACTGTCTGGCTGTGAGAGATCACTATGTGTTTCACTCACAAGTGGAATCAGGGACCAAATCACACAATTCAGGGCAGCAAAAACTAAAGTGAACACATCAGCAATTATAATTCAATTCAATTCAATAATGCAATTAAATGTTATTCTGAAATGGGCAATTCTCTATAATTATGTTTAATCTTTCTACTACTAAGTTTATTTTGACTAAAGCAGAATTTTGAATGCAGGACTTTTACTTGTAACAAGTTATTTATACACATTGGTAATGCTACTTAATGACTTAAATAAAAGACCTGAACACTTCTTCCACCACTGGCAATATCTTGACTTTGTTGTGACTTTGTGGTAACCAAGGTAACAGTAACAACAGCAAAGACATTGGAGGATGGACAACAAGAAAACTAATTTAGTTGAATAAACCACATCAGTATTTAATGTTTGCATTCCAAACAAATCCATTCAGAATGATTAACTGACATTAACAAAAAGGACATTGAGGATAAACATACTTTCATCTCTGAACTCTTAATAACTCTAACGGCCGCGTTGATAAGAAAACAAACGCCCACAAAACGTACATTAGCATTTTTAACTCCATCTCGCACTCTCCTCCTCATATTTCCCCTTAAACAGCCGAAGTTTCAGGCTTGATCAGACATCATTTCGGTGTTACCATTCCCTGTTATTCATCCTGGCACGTTCAAAATCTGAAATACATTTCGGTTTAAGATGTAATTGAGACCCTCAAAAAGGTCTTTTAGAACTTGAGTGAGTTTAAATCATGTGGACAAGTTTCAAAAGACTCAACTAGTCCAGGTGTGACGAGGTAGCTGGAACTATAAAGTCTATAGTTTCTGTGATGATTATCACATAGCAGGATGCAACAGGTGCAGCCGCAGCAGGTTCTGGTTGAAACAGTAATATTTTGATGTTATCAGGAAGTCTGTTTGTCTGTGTGTTTGTTGTAATGATATACTGACCTGGCTTTACTTCCTCTTTCAGCAGCTGGAGTCTCTCTTCGTCTTCTTTTTCTTCTTCTTCTTCTTTCTTCTGTCTCCTCTCCAGCCTCTGTATGTCTCTCTCTCTCTCTCTCTCTCTCTCTCTCTCTCTCTCTCTCTCTCTCTCTCTCTCTCTCTCCTCTCTGTCTGTCTGTCTGTCTGTCTCTCTCACCCATTGAACAGTAAACCAAAGTGTGGGATAACATGTCTTTTATACACTTGCGTGTGACTCATGTGAAATCCCCCGTCTGACAGAATGACTGTCAAAAAGAAAAAAAAAGGAAATCACGCAACAAATTGAGATGCCATTTATCTTTTATGTAAATGCAGCATATAGAAGAGAAACTGTTTTCATTTCTTGAATTTACAGTTATGTCACAGACAATGGCAGTTTGTCATTATGAATTGTAATGCAGGTGTATATGTTCCAGCCAAAGGAAAGTAGACAAAGTGTCTTGCTGCCTTTTAAGCAACATGTGTAGAAACTGAACCACATGTGGAATGATTTAAATGTGATACATATATTGTACTAAAACTTGTTCAGAATTAGGGTCTAGTGTGGATTTGGGACACAAGTGTACACAGCCATGCCTGTGGCTCTCCGAGGCTGACCTAAAGACGCTCACGGTGAAAATGCTAATATGCTGAAGGGGCACTTCACCCAGAAAATGATTATTTGTAAATCAGTTCCTCACTGTGTGTTAAGTTGAATCCGAAAACAGAGAAAAGTCTTGATGGATTCCAGCAAAAGCACACCTACTCATCCAGACCGCTAGGAGGAAGGGTGCAGTCACAATGTACATGTCCAAAATGAATTTTGGGTCCGTTCAGCTGCATCGCTTACGTCAAAAAAGTTGAGAAAAATTCAATTTTTCAGGTGGCGACGGATCCGTCAGCCAATCAGATCGCATTATACAACTCCCCCATGTGCTAGAAACACCTTCCCTCATCCGTCAACGGACATGTACGGTGTGAATGCGCCCTAAGGTTTTAGCGAAGATGCATGTGATTGGGTAGTACGAAGCATACGTCTGGATAAATGAGACTTATATTGGGTGAGTTATGTGAGATGATTTTGTTGACTTCAAGTCATCAAGGAGTTACTCCGTTTGGATGAGGAGGCAAGTGAGAAAACTACGTTTTCTTCAAGAATTCAAGGTAAAAACGCAAGAAGTCAGAAAACCACCAAAGTCATTATGATACATCATCTGGGAGCCTGAATATAAAAGCCTGTGCCAATCAGTTCAAGAGACCTTTCACTGGCTAAGTGAATACTTTGACCTGCTGGTGATGCCAGAGGAAAACTCAGAGGATCACCAAAGGCTTTCATCGTCTTTGGTATATGCAATATCCAAAATATCCAATATCATGGCAACTTTTCCATGTTATAATTTTCACATTTGCGCCTTCACTCACACAGATGGTACGGACCCATTTCTTTTCAAGCCACCTGTACAATCACTGAGCGTTATGACGTGGTGGTGAACTGAATTGGATTTCTGTTTGACAGTTATGGGAGTGTCACCAACGGGGATTTTGAAAAGGACCCTTTTCCACTAAATGACTTTCCTCGTTACACGTCTCAGATGTCACTCACAGCCTGGCCCAGAATCTCACTGCCCACAGTGTTTATTTGTGGTAACCTGGTAACCAAGTCATACTGCTCTGTTTCTGAGAAGACAAGGTGCCTCCCCCATCCATTCTCACTATCACTACCCCCCTCCTTCTCCTGCACTGACAAGAGCAGCTTTTTGGAGTCATACAAACCTTATTTTCTTACACTCAGTCAGTGGACGTGTGTCATGTAAGCTACATGACATTCCCGCGAGTGCGTTAAAGAGGAAACGCAAGAAAATATAGAGCAGCGGCCGTGTAGTTGAAGGGAAAAGATTGAAAGTACATGAGGGGGCGGGGGAAGAAGCAGAGAAGCGGCAGGGACCCTCCCCTTCGTCTCTACTGGAAATTGACAATGCGTAATATGCCAGCTGAGGAGGCTTCAAACAAAATCTTCACTCCTTCTGTCTGGCTCTCTGTCTCCTCCCTGTCACAGATGAGATACAGAGTTTGTAAGTCGGCTCAAAGAGGAACTGACATCACATTTAGCTGTTACGGGGAAAGGAGATAATCTTCCTTTGACTTTCTAGTGAACTTTTTTGACTTTGTTACGACCATGGAAACCAGAAATGAAAGCCAGTGTCAAAGTTTGTCCCAAAATGACTTTATGTGTTGTATTTATGTCTAGTCAAAAATAAATAAATAAACAAGAGACTTTCTTTTCTACGGCACAGAGCCTGACTTCAGTGTTTCCACGTGGGCCACCCAAGGGCTCGGGCTTCACTCTGTTTTCCTGCCACATGTGGCACATGCATGAGAGGCCCGACGGCCATGCCGCTGATACAACCTGATGACATTTCCAGCTCTCTGCGCCGTCATCTTGTCAACCTGCGACGTGTGTTTTCAGACAGAGGCAGATGTACTTCACCGCCAACATCTGAGACCAAATGCCACTTTGGTTTTCACTCCAAAACCAAGTGAAAAAACCACACGGCGAGAGGCAAAGAGCAACAAAGGGTTGTCTTTTAATCCTGCTCTTTCACAGTGACATGCAACCGGTGCTCGGTTTCCCCCGACCCAAAACCCCTGCGGCTAAAATTAGCAGGTTTAGAGGAAGTGTGGGTGAGCATCGGAGGTGGAAAGACTAACGCTGATTATGATTTAATTCCACAAACTACTTTAAATATACGTACACTTCTCAAGTTATTAGGTTATTGGAACTGAAAGTTCATCGAATGATTCAATGAAACTTACATTAAACACCTACTTGCATTAATAAATGTCAATTTCAATTTGATTGATGTGTAAAGGTGTTTTTAGAGGATTTGCCTAGCACATGTATTATAAATGTTACACATAGATTGACAGGTTTCTATTGTAAACTTCCATTATCTCGAAACCGAAACTATCTCACACTCATGATGTCATAATGACGTAAAACACTATCAATTATATAAATTATATTATATATTATTAAATATTAAATCTGAAAATGAGTTTGATCAAAACAAAATCAGGCTTTAAATGAAAAAATAAACTTGTTAACTGATTGTAGTGAAGGAGTAAAAGAAAACAAAAAAGAATATAGTGAATATTTGCATCAACATATCAACACTCATGTAACATGTATGTAACTAATAGAATTTACTGATATGTTTTGTCACTTGATATCATAGAAATTAGTTGTTATGACAACATTTGAGCTCCGAACTAAATTTTACTCATTTCCATATGTTTGGAAGACAGTTCAAACTAATAAAGTGGGTCATTTTTTTGTAGTCGGCAACCTTCAAAACATTTGAATTAGTTGAATCAAATGTAACACAGAGCAAACGACCACATTGTATCTATTTGAAGGTATCTATTAGAATAAATGTTTCAGATCCTCACAAGTATTTCAACCCACATGTCATCATTTTAAATAAGTGGAAAATCTATAACGAATGTTGAATCGACATTCGTTATTTGTTTCCTTTTATGGGTAATCAATTAGTATTTTTGTTGTTGTTGATGATTTTGTGTTATTTTGATGTCTTTATTTCATATTTTTTTGTCCCAGTATTTAAATTGGTTTCCAATGGTGGAGAGTAACTTAGTATTTTTACTCAAGTACTGTACATAAGATCATGTTTGAGGTACTTTACTTGAGCTATACTTTACACTTCTACTCCATCCAATTTTAGAGGCAAATACTGTATTTTTTACTACGATAAGATACATTTACTTGATAACTCGAGTAAATTTGCATATTCAGATTATTAATATAAAATATAACACAACTAATACATTGTATATATGTATACATGTTATATTATTAAAAGGCAATAGTGTATAAAGTAACTAAAATTAGCTCCACCTTTACAGCAACTTTAAACAGAACTACAGCTCTGGAAAATAAAGAGACCTCCATCTTTTTCTTATATCAGCATCTCTACATGTATGGCAGATATTAAATTCCAGTCTCAGGCACACCTTAATCTCCTTAATGAGGTAGTGATTAGGTGATCACCCGAACCAAATCTTATTCTACAAGGAAAAGTATAAAAACATCATCATGATCTACAAAAAGGATGGAAAATGGCAGCTGGGGTGAAGGGCACAAGGAGGACGGTTGGAAAAACAGAAGCTGAAGTTGTGCAAAGTCAGAAAAAAAGTCTTTCATAAATGAGAAACAAAGACGAGCCAGGCTGAGGTTTGTAAAAGACCATTATGACTGGAGTATGGTCATCTTCTCTGATGAGTCCAAGTTTCAGCTTTGCCCAACACCTGGTGGTCTAATGGTTAGACAGCGACCTGGAGAGGCCTACAAGCCACAGTGTCTGTTATTAGGTGGAGGATCGTGATGATCTGGGGTCCTCAGGAAGGCTGGAATCGGGTAGATCTGTCTTTGTGAAGGATGCTTGAATTAAGCCACGTACAAGGTCCTCCTGGAAGAAAAGCTGCTTCCCTCTGCTCTGAAAATGTTCCCCAACACTCAGGATTGATTCTTCCAGCAGGACAATGGTCCATGCCACACCGCCAGGTCCATCAAGGTGTGGATGGAGGACCACCAGATAGATGGAGACCCTGTCATGGCCAGCCCAATCTCCAGACCTGAACCCCACTGAAAACCTCTGGAATGTGATCAAGAGGAAGATGGATGGTCATAAGTCATCAAATAAAGCCAGGAGGATATCATCTTTGCACCAGGAGTGACATGAAGTCACCCAGGAGCAATGTGAGAGACTGGTGGAGAGATGCCAAGATGCACGAAAACTGGGATTAAAAATCAGGGTTATTCCACCAAATATTGATTTACCAACTCTTCACGTTAGTATTGTGTTGGTTGAAAATAATTATGAACAAGCTTTCTTTTCATTATTTGGGTTCTGAAAACACTGGATCTTTTTTGTTATGTTGACCATTACATACCTATAAATAAATAGTACCAGAGACAGTGATCATTTTTGCAGTTCTACTTTTTCCAAAAAGCAGTATACTTCTTCCACAACTGGTGCTTTCATTATCAGTGTTTTATAATGTAAGAATGAATAATGGAGATTACAAGAAAAATAAACAAATTAATACAGATAATCCGGCTTCAACCACACACAAACAGCGAATTCAGTCAAAAATGTAATTACTTCAGATTGAACCAACCCTGTTTGCGTTCGAAAAGAGTTAATCATCTGAATTATGTTCTTATTCATACAGTTTGAACAAGCTTTAAAGTGACTGATTGACTAAATGTTCTTCAGAAAAGCAGATAAAAGTTCCTTTTTAGGGACACAGTACAGACATGCACATTTCAGTAATTATCAATTGTATCAAATGTAACAATAAACTCACCGAAAATGACTGAAGCAATTGTGTGATTCATTTTCAGTTCCTCAAAGCTTCTCGTGTAGTCCTCACAAAAAAACTCTTTATCCTGAAAATCACATCCAAGACGGATGAGTTCTTCATTGTTAGCTGAATTAGCAGCACTGCCATCTACTGATGAAGGTCAACTACTGCAGCATCATTATATTAACCTCATAAATGTTGAGGCTTCAGATCACACCAGAGCAGTCCTCAAAGCGAACGCTGACATAAGAGCTTGCTTTTCAGAATTTTTTAGTTTGAAAAGTATTTATTTGTAATATTTGCAACCAATTCAATAAAAATACCAAAACCGACAATAAATGTATCTTTAGATCAAAACATCTGTTGCTCTTTTGTCCATCCTGGGAGAGAGATCCCTCCTCAGTTGTTCTCCCTGTGGTTTCCTCCTATTTTCACCCCTTAAAAAGGGTTTTATGGAGTTTTTCCTTATCCAATGGAGGGTCAACGGCACAGAGGATGTATGCTGTGAATTTGTGGTTTTGCGCTATTTAAATAAAATTGAATTGAATACCAGTTTTGAGTCTTTTTGAGTAACATTTGTTAAAAAACTACATTGCCAAACCATTTTAGGAAATCTTTTTTTTTTTTTTTTACAAATGACAGGAGGATATGAGACCAGCTTACTTCTTCAGTAGAAATACAAGATTGATTCACTCTGTTGATGGCATCTGCCACTCTGAGCTTCATGACCATGTTTTACTGCCAGTGTATAAAACCATAGAAATATGAAAGGAAACTAACTGGTACATTCTTTCTAACTCTTCAACTATTTCCCAGTTGGAAGTTTAATGTGTAACGTTGTTCAGGTTTATGCCTGTCAGGTTAATGTTTAATCACAATGAGTTGATAACAATCTTTGCATACAGAGGAAATGACATTTTGTTGAAAATTAAAAAAAAAAGAAATGATGTCTGACAGATAATGAGGGTGTGTTGCAAGCACACAGGAAAGAGAGAGAGAGGAAGAGAGAGAGAGAGAGAGAGAGAGAGAGAGAGAGAGAGAGAGAGAGAGAGAGAGAGAGAGAAAGATTGTTCTTATAACCAGTAGCCGCTCCTCTTTTTCTTAATCTCACGATTCCTTTCTCCCACACACAAGGCAAATCAAGCAGGTAAGAAGCAAACTCTTTAAATCAACATCCAAATAAAGCAGCTTTAAAGCACCAACTTCAAAACAATTGGAAGTCCTAAATGTCTTGGTCAATGCAGATTGAAATAGGAACTTTATGAAGGACCAACCTGATTTTCATAACTTAGCACAGGTTTGCGGTACGGTGAGGTGTGCGTTAACACAGGAGTGTTTGCATGCATGCTGTTCTCATTCCAGCTGCACAAACAGGCCCGGTCTAGATGTTCACGCAGGCTGGGCCGCGGGGCCCGAGGTTGCTACAGGAAACAAAAATAACAGATTCCTTTCCCTGTGATGATTACTGCTAATACAACTTTTGACACACGTCCTGTAAGAGTGTGTGTGTGTGTGTGTGTGTGTGTGTGTGTGTGTGTGTGTGTGTGTGTGTGTGTGTGTGTGTGTGTGTGTGTGTGTGTGTGTGTGTGTGCACGCTTGTAATAATCAGGGTGTTGGGACAAAAATATAGTTTGGGGACTCAACGCTCATTTGCAGACAAACCCTGATTTTTGTGTATTTAACCATTGGATGTTGTATTTGTTTATTTGTTCCGAACAAGTAAAGACATAAAAGACATAAAATAGGAATAAAAAACAACAAAAATCAAAATAGTCAAACAACAAACAAAACAATTTTCTAAGCTTAATGAAGGTTTTGGGGGTAAAAATGTGGTAATGTTTAAGGTAGTCTCCAGAGAAAAATTGTGAGTCAATGCAATCCTCTTAAGTGACAAAAACAAATGCATTTGGGGGAGTTGGTTGCCATATAATGTGGATTTCAGTGCACCTTTGTCGCATAATACTAAAAGATCAAATATACAGCTGACTTTTAAAGTTCTCTGAATTACAACTGAGCCAATGTAAGGAAGGAAGTCTGTGGTGTCATGTCACTGTTGTGTGTGTGTGTGTGTGTGTGTGTGTGTGTGTGTGTGTGTGTGTGTGTGTGTGTGTGTGTGTGTGTGTGTGTGTGTGTGTGTGTGTGCGTGTGTGCGTGTGTGTGTGTGAGATGTGGACATCTGCCTGTCTGTTTTTCGGAAGCTGAAACATGTGAAATATGTATGCAATCATGCATGTTTCATATTTTCCTCCTTTTTCAGTGGTGAAATGAGTTGTTTGCATTTACCCTTTTATATTTCTACCGAAATCATAGAAGTGAAGCAAAAAATAAACTGTAAATCTGTGACATCAATTGAACGCCTTCTGTGTTTCAGCTGATCATCTCAGTGGCTGATATGAATGGGACACAGTTTTCTGCCCAGGCAATGAACCGGACCATTTCCAGCAGCAACGCCACCACTTGGCAGGAGGAGGCCATCAGGGGAGTCCAAATGACAGCTACTCTGCTCATCTTCCTGGTGAGAAAGCCTTTAGAAATACATCGCCACTGCACATTGACAAATATACAGTATAATAGTGGGCATCGCCTGGTAGTTATGAGGTTTGGCGGCAAAAAGCACTATCTTGTTCAGGGTCACTCAATGAATCCGTCATCTTGAACTTAAACATGTATGGGTGTGCTCGAGATATATTAAAGAAAACATTTTTAGGAATAATCTCTCACTTGCCTTGTGATGAGTTGATACCACTCTCATGCATTCAATGTAAATCAGGAGCTAAAAGCCAGTTAGCTTAACGAGCAGCTTGGCGCTCTTTGTCCAAATGAGATGTAGTTTTTTATGTGCAAGACTGCTACTTGGCCAGGAGCAGTGATTTCTTGGACTCCTGCAAAGAAATAGTCCAGCACATAACCACCTCGCAAAAAAAAAAAACTTTGCTTTTTGCCCCAGATATTACTAGTTAATTGGTGAATTTAGCATTGCTGGCAGGCGGATTTTGTTTCACGAAATGTATGTATGTATTGCTTTGGAAGTCTGTCATCCTGATTGTAATTTGTTGTCCTGGTTTCTCGAGGTGGGTGTCCCTCTGAACGGGCTGGTGGTTTGGGCACTTGGGATGCGGCACAATCGGTACCTGGTCCGCAGAGGCAGCAGTGAGGAGACGCGTGCTGCCAGCAGTTTCCGTATTTATGTCCTGAACCTGGCCCTGGCGGACCTTGTGTTGCTCTTACGCACCCCCCTCATGCTGGGCTTCCTAGCTGACAACTACAGCTGGCCATTCAGCCATGGCTTCTGCCGCCTGATCATATTCCTGCGAGGCCTTGGCTTATACGCCTCGGCCTTCCTCCTGTGCGCCGTGGCCCTGGAGCGATGTCTGTGCCTGCTGAGGCCCGTGTGGGCTGGACTGCGACGCCCCCCCTGGGCCGTTCCTCTGGCCTGTGGTATCTTGTGGTTCATAGCCACCACGTTGTCCACTCCCTACCTCTTTAGTGCCGTCCTGAAGGAACGCAAGGGGAAGCTACATTGCCAAGAGAGTGAGACGTTTGACATGGGGCTGTTTGTCACAGAAACAATAGCAGGATTCATTTTGCCTCTGCTGGTGTTCCTGGGAAGCAACATGGCTGTGTTGCTCACCATTCAGCGATCTGTGCCTTTATCACCCATCTCCGCCACGCCTTCATCAAGCCGCAGGATGACCAGGATGTACCACGTGCTGTTTTTCACCATGCTCCTCTTCCTCACCTGCTGGGTGCCATATTTTGTTTGTCGGTTCCTGCGTGCTTTGGCCGAGGGCCGAGCAGAGTGGGGCACGTTCTATGTAGGCGCACTCCGTGGCGCGTACATATCGCTGTTCCTGGTCTACGTCAAGTGCGCACTGAACCCGGTGCTCTACGTGTTTGCAGCCCGGGGCCTGGGCCGTGCCGTCCGAGCGTCGGTTGTCTCCACTCTGGAAAGACTCTTCAACGACGACTCCATGGATTCCGTACGAAGGAAGTCACTCAAAAACTCACTCAAAAACTCCCAGATGTAGCTGAGATGCAACTCAACAATGTGGTTTATATATACAGTGATCAGCCATAACATTGTGACCACCTGCCTAATATTGTGGTCCCCCTTTTGCCAGAAAAACAGCCCTGACTCATCGAGGCATGGACTCCACTAGACCTCTGAAGATGTGCTGAGGTATCTGCCACCAAGACATCAGTAGCTTGCGAGGTGGGGCCTCCATGGATCGGACTTGTTTGTCCCACACATCCCACAGATGTTTTGGAGACCAATTCAACACCGTGAACTTGTTGCGTTCCTTAAACCATTCCTAAACCATTTTTGCTTCGTTATGCTGCTGAAAGAGGCCAATGCCATCACGGAATACTGTATCCATGAAAGGGTCTACATGGTCTGCAACAATGCTTATGTAGGTGGTACATGTGAAAGTAACATCCACATGAATAGCAGGACACATTGCCCAAAGCATCACACTGCCTCCGCCGGCTTGCCTACCATTAAGGCTTGCCTACCGCAAAGACTTGCATACCGCTAAGGCTTGCCTACCGGTAAGGCTTGCCTAGCGCAAAGGCTTGCCTACCGCTAAGGCTTGCCTAGCGCTAAGGCTTGCCTACCGCTAAGGCTTGCCTAGCCATCACAATTTAGCCGTTGTCAAAGTCGCTCAAATCATGACGCTTGCCTATTTTTCCTTGCTTTTAACACATCAACTTTAAGGACAAAATGTTGACTTGCTGCCTAATATATCCCACCCACTGACAGGTGCCATGATAACGCAATAGTCTGTGTTATTCACTTCACCCGTCAGTGGTCATAATGTTATGGCTGATCATAAATAGTTATATGTCCTGTAAATGCCACTGTGACATCAGCATTCCAGAGAAAAACCAGCTTATGTTCCAAGATTTGTCAGCAACAGTGAAGGACATGAGGAGGAATGTGCATCTCATCGAATACTGAAGCAGGCCAGCTTCCTAAGAACAAGATATAAATGGACACACAAGCCAACATGACTGAAGACTCCAGAAATGTTGCTTCTGTTGCGGCACGCTGAAGGCAGGGTCATAATTGGGGCGTAAACATGTTTTAATTCATGAATCATCTTGTCTGTTGGGTCATAAGCAAGGGAACACCTTCATGGTAAATACCAAGCCGAAGGGAAAACAATTACTCAAGTTCCAGTTTTCCTGGCTCCCGGGATAACCTTTGTCATGTCGACTCCTTCCTGATAACACACCATTAAGCTTACATCTCTACCATGGTCCAGGGAACACAACAATGAATTTATCTTATCACTATCACTAATATAGTGAGTCCGATCCATTTATCTGCTGAATTCATGTTCAAGAAGCCTGGACTAAACAGGTCCTGGTCTATCTGATACTAGTGCTCCCTATTATTAAACCAATGAATGTGTGTACTGTAGGTCTTTAGGCTCTTAAGAGGACTGAAGTATGAGATACTGAACAGGAAATATATACGTTGCAGGACCATTATCTCCAAATCAAATCAATGTGCCACATCTATATCCAACTGTTCTTCATTTAAGCATAGCTTTGTTCTTTTCTTCAAGCACACCTACCCTGTCATCGTTGACAAAGGGAATTCATTGTAGCACCTTACATTTATACTTTTTCTTTGCAGTAAAATATGAATGCATGTCAGTTTCTTTAAATGGCATCAGTTTTATTACATCTGATCATACAGTCAGTTTATAATACAGCATATACTCGTGTCTTAAAGGTTCAACGGGAAGATTTTAAGTTATGAACAACCAGTTATTTGCAAGTACAGTATTTTTTTTATACAATGTATGTCTTCTTGTGTTTAAGTTTGACTACAGAGATGCATATAGTACGCTCCATCTCTCCCTATGTTTCTTGTCTGCCTCTGTACTGTCAGCTTTCCAATGAAGACAAAATGCCAAACAAATGTAATAAAAGAAAAAAGAAATGAAGACAACTGGAGAGGTGCAATAAGCAGCAAAGTGCAGTGTTTTAATTAGAAATAAATGGCAGTTTTTGTTTTATTTTACCTGCCTATGATTTCACCAAATTGTTTTTTTCCAAATTAAAAGAAAATGAATGAAAATGAATGGTAAACATCTGTCTGTTCCTTTTTTTATTTATTTTTTATTACTGTTGCATCTAATTCTTCACATATTGACCACAATGTTAAATTTGATTAATGCAGGTGTTGCACAACCACAAAAAGTGGTATTGAGTAATATTAAGACAGAGTAATATTTCCCCATACAGCAAACTTCTATCTGTAAATGTCCATTGAAAAAAAAGGATTTCAGGGCTGTGTAAACAGATTTGACGATGTTCCCCTCTCAAGCCGGGTTGAAGAGCTGACGGGCATGTTCTTGTGCCCGTTGAAGCAGCTCCTGGGCGCCTTGAATGGTCTCTGATTTCTGCAGAATTTCTCCAAGTTTCCGGGCCATAGTCTCAGAGTCATTGTCTGGTATCATTTTTTTTAATCGAGCCTGAGGAAAAATAAATAAATAAAAACTGCTACTAGTTTTGACAGCATTTTGTAAAAATGTTCTCTGAATATTAAACAAGAACAAAGCTTTATCCCATTGTTGATACCATCAACTCAGACAACGAAGAACCCCAGATGTCACATTGTCCCTCTGCCTTGCGTAAGGCATATTTCATTTTTTCTTCTTCACAATGTTCCAAAGAAGTTGCACAACAGAGAGCATGTTTAGACTTTCCTGTAAAGTTGGAGAGGAAGTGCCCACTCACATCTTATTCACACATCAATGTGTTAGCTTGTGAAAACAGCCACTGTGCAACAGGGACAAGTCAAGCTCATACCAGACATGATGCAAGTGTGTTTTGTGCACCTCTCACGCTCACCTCTAATGTTGTTTCGTCTTTGGGTCGAAGGAGAGGAGGAAGGTTGAGAGTTGCCTTTTCAGCTATCTGTAAGATCTGTGTCAACACAGACAGGAGGAACAATTCTGTAATGAGTCAAATAACATATTTATCTCTTTAGCTAATAGCCAGCGTTAACATACAGTAAGAACGCTTTACACTTCAAGTACATCATAAAAAGCTGTGACATTTCCTGCAGTTACAGCTCAGATCTAATTTTCGCAAGAATAAACCCATTATGTCTGCTTTCACTTTTCAACATGCTGTTCAACCGATTCAACAAGATGAGGACAGACAGGCTGATATTTCTGTGGGGAAATGCAGTCGACCACTTCTCTTTCTGGGTCAGCTCAATGCTTATGTGTAACAGCTTATGTAATGCGGCAACATTTGAAAGACACTTTTGTCAGAGTTAATAAATATTTGTAAATTATAAAAAAGACGCTATGACAACAACAATATCCGTCAGAGTATTTGCCAAGAGCTATCTTATGGAAATAATGTATCAAGACCAAGAGATTCTGCCTTCCAAACAGGTTTGGACATGTCTGCATGTTTAAGTGGAGAGAGATTCAAAGATGATCTGTTGGATACTGTAGACCAGTACAAGGATGGAGAAGGATGGATAAAGCAGATAAACCAATCATTTTACAAGACATTTGCGTTTCATAACTGCAAATGAAAGAATGAAGCTGAAGTTCGAGCTGAAACGGCATTTCCAGAGTATCTTTCATACTGTGACGTATTTCCGGGTGAAACAGGAGAGACAGACAGGGCATAACGTTGATAGGAATTTGTTCTGGAGATTGATTAATAGATGGATGTCATGATATTATTGGTTGAAATTGCTTGGTATGAGCATATATGATTAAATAGGGGCACAATATGACCGTGGACATGATCTATAAGGGTAAAAAAAGGGCATTTTGCCGTTTCAGCTTGATTTTAAATGGCCCTTCACAAGCATGCCTGAAAGCAGACAAAGAAACAACTTCCTTGTTCTTAACAATCAGCTGCAGAATAAAGCGATAATGATATAAAGATAATAACACCATATATTAAAAGGTCAGGGTTGTAGTCCAGAGAGCAGGTTTAACAAACTCTGAGCCAAACCCTGAACTCTGAGTCGACTAACCCTGAGATGGGCAACTTCATTCCACAACACTGTTATGTTAACTCTGAGTTATGCCTGCCGACTACAGTCATCGTTAATGCAGCACCTATACTACGAGTCACCATGGCAACCAGGGAGAAATAAGGATCTAAGGATGCATAGAATTGAAAATTCTTGGCTGAAACCGAAAACCGAAAATGAGGAAACCAAGGCCGAAAATGCTTCACACCAAAAGAGTTAGAGATGATATTAATCAGTTGTTATGGAGAGATGAGCTGATTCTTAGAAACAGAGCAAAACAGCTTCAGCAAAGGAGAGACAGTTGTCAAAGTAAATATCAGTGGTTATTTAAACTTGTAGTCGCTTTAACCCCCAACAGAATGCTGCTTCAACACACAGCAATGTCCTTAAACATTTCAGAAAACTCCATAAAAAAATCTAAGAGCTATGCAAAGAATCTGCTCTGGTTGGAGATTATGTCGGCGAGATGAATTGTTGAAAATGTAAGGCCGGAGAATATTGTTGAGAGGACTCAAGGACACCCTACAGTTAAAACAAGCAAATAAAAAGGGGAGGAGACGGATAGGGAGAAACCCATGGGTTTGTTAAAGAAAACCTGCCAGCAAGCAGCTAAGGTTCACAGAGTCCTAAAACTAAAATTTAAATTCACTCTTTTTGGAACAGAAAACCCAGACTATCCCTCTTCTCAGGGTTAACAAACTCAAGAGTTTTAACAAAGCTTTCTGGAATACAACCCAGGACACGAAGACATTTTGGTATGTTTGTGCTTTTTATTTCTGTATGCTGGCATGTGTGTGTTTTGCACCTCTTTAGCTTTCTCCTCCTCCTCCTCCACCTGGTCTCTCAACATACGGCATGAGTGCTGTAAAGAGACAGTCTGCTCTTCTGTCTTTTCCAGAACATGGACTACAGCCTTCAAGTCTTCCTGAAAACCCAGACAACACAACAAGACACGGCGTAGCACAAATACAGACATCATTTACTTAATTCAATTGCAGATAGTTAATTAGGCCTTTTCAAACTTGCACTACATGATGTACTATAATTTTAACGATTGATATGTCGATTATTTTTCGCATGAATCAATTACTCATTTAGACTATTAAATGCAACCATAGTAAAACATGTCTATTGCAAGGTCCACGAGACCACGGTCACATTGGATATCAAAATGGTTATTTTTCAACCAACAGCTATAAGGCAGAAAGTTCTCACTTTTTAGAAGCTGAATCTTTAAGTTTTGTTTAAGAAATTAGCTTAATGATGAAAGGCTGGGCATAATTGTTAATGTTAATTAATCTCCCATCAAAATGTTTCAGTTATATCAACTAATCGTTTCAGCAAAATGCGATTTAAAAATGAAATAAATGTTTAAAATGTCACTAAGAGTATCACAGTCTTGCTGTACCAGCCTCCTCTGACTGTATGTTTCTCACCTCCAGAGTGCTTAGATTCGTCTTTCCAACCACAGACTTCTTGGCCTCCTCCTGGTGGAGTTGATATGATCGCTCCCAATTGTTTTGCTTCTGCAGTGGAACTTTGAGCTCTGCACATTGAGCAAGAAACCTAGAACAGTTTGGATATATGTAAGCAAAAATTCCAAAAATAATTATTATTTTGGTTGATAATTTATCTACGTTCATTTTTTTCACTGGAATCATGATGATCATTTATGAAGTCAGGTTTTTATTTGCTCTTATTCATTCAATGTCACTGAAAGCGTTAGTAAATATAATATCAGCTCAACATACCCAGGATATCTTTTTGTTATCTACCTTAATCAACCCCAACAACAGCAATCACACTAAGCGGTCTCCTCAGGCTGGTTATCAACCCGGTGTTTCCCTATGTAGCTGAGTGTGTTATCATAAAAGGAGCAGTTTTTGCAGCATGTGACCTATCGCAAACATGGAGTCCACTGTCAACTGAGCACCATATTTTACAAAATATGAAGCAGTTAGACACATAACCAAGGCTAAAAGCAACACAGGTGCGGATGGCAAATGCAGGAAGGATGGTGCGAAAAAGAATCACCAACTGTGTAAATGTGTATTTGATTAAATAAATGTGCTGCTTAGAAGTATTTTGACAAAAAGTCATTATAAAAACGGGCAGGTGCTAATTTCTTGCTGGTTGGGTGTGCAGCATTATTTACCATGGTGATGTACCTGTACAGTAATAAGTGCACAACCATCCCAAACCCAGGGATAAACTTTAAGTTACCTCCCTAACCCCGGAATGCTTCGTATTCCAGGCCTATGATTCATGCCATTTATTTACATCTACATTTCTGACTTCTTGCTTACCTGCTTTTCATTATGTTCAAATGTTCCTGGCTCTCTTTCTTCTCTTTCTTCCTCAAAGCAAGTGTTGCCCTGGGAAAAGAGAACAACGTACCCTTAGAAAGTTGATATTGACTACTATTTATTGGGAGCAATTGATGTGCATCCTACTATTGATGGAAAATTGCGCTGGCTGGATGGGTGTCATTATAACCCAACCCAGAAGAATCTGTTTAAGAATCTGATAACATACATGTCAGTGCTCTCTTAAGAATATGAGTAAAGTTGACATTTTGGTAAATTACCTCAATCCTAGTTAGCATTTTTGTACTGCAATCTGTTACTAATCAGTCAACATATGTATACACCAATTATATCCAGCATCCACACCAAATTATCATCTTTCTGACAGTGTCAATCAGCTGACGGCTGTGCTGTTGAATTGAATGACATACAGTTGTACAGGTTTACCAAATAGAGTGGGTCACCCAGTATATACATCTCTACATCTTCAACATGGTGAAACTCACAGTATTGACAAGTCCAGTATGCTCTCCATAGACTTGATGGAGGACCCTGGCATCGGCTTCCAATTTTCCTCGCCTCTGATTTTATTTGCGACCGAGGATGCGCCTTCAGCTTTTCCGGGACACGAATAGGAGCAACACAAGAAAACAGCAAGTAGAAACAGTGCATTTGGTGTGCTTTGACGTCTCTTTTACAGTACGCTGCAGCATTGCCCCTATATGATCTAACATGAAAACATCTGAAGAAGCACCCTGCTGTTCTCACCTTTCCTCTTCCGAGCCGGTTTGGGTTGGCTGCCCTTGCCATGGTTGTTTTCGCTGGGCTGCAGCTCCTATACAAACATCGTTGAGGCGTGCGGAGCAATGTTAGGTCACATTACTTAACAGGGGACCGACCGATTCAACATCAGCTGGAGTGTAAACAACATATTACCTTATGCTCCGATGCTTGTTGTCCCGTCGTCACATCTGCCTTTTTCTTGTTTTTCAAGTTAGGTGGTTTTGATCCGGCCCGGTTAGAAGCTCGTGCGGGCTTCATATGTGCTAACGTTAGCTAGCTTGGTAAACGATTAAAAATAGAAAGCGAATGTAACTACGTAAATAGACCAACAGTGAAGTAACAATACACAGAGACTATACTCATTGTAAAAAAAAAAAAGTAAGAACAAACGCTAAAACGTGTTGTATGCCGTTAAGACACAAGTGTAGTAAAAAGAAATAGGAATAAAATCGCAAACAACAGCTACGTTTTCGCGCTGTTGTTTTCAAACAGTTTTGAGCACATTCAATGCGCATGCGTGAATGCCAATAGTGTTTCCGGAGTGAGACCTGTCGGTCAGTCTTCTCAGGCTCAAATTATATTACCAGGTTCAAGCACAACATAGCGAGGCTTCATATTCAGAACTATAATGAAACGACTTAATAAATGAACCTCCCTGCACAAACAGCTGCCTTTCATAAAACTGAAAACTGATATCATACAGTGATCACAACGCCAGGACGAGTACGCCACCTGTAAGGTGATACCCAGGGCATACAATACAAACCCTATTTAACAACAGTGGATTGAAGCCATTTTGGGAAATGTGATGGAGATTATTTGAAACACTTTTGAATAAAAGCATATTAGTGTGGCTGATTTGTTAATATTATACATTTACATTTAGCAGACGTTTTTATCCAAAGCGACTCACAATAAGTACATTTGTTGGAAGAAAGTGTAACAGTTTATCACTATCAGTACAGTAAGGATTATAAACAATGTACTGGTTGGTAAAATTTGGACAGCATGTAATTATATCGAAGATAAAACAACTTTTTTTCTTTAATTTTCTCAGATATGTTCATGTAGAGGTGCTATTAAAAGCTAATGGTAAATGTAATTACAGGCATCAGGGTATTACGCAAAATGTACCCATTAATAGGGTAAACGCTTCCATTTACTTCTATACCATCTCTGAATACAGAAGTGAAAACTGCTGTTGCTTTAATGCAACAAATAAGAGAAGGTACAGGATTCACCCAAACAGCTGCTATATTTTGTCTTATCTTACTTTTGGTTTTACCAGTAAATTAACAAACCAGCAATTGAAATTCCAGATTAAAAATATGTACTTAAAATAGATATGGGTGATATATACTCAACTTACTACATAATAAAGACGTAAATAATTAGGGAATCAACCATTTTGTTTTTATTTTTTCCTACATTAGTGAAATGGGTATATTTGTTTTCTTGTTGGAGCAGATAAAGAGACAGAAAGACCTTCAAATTCAATATGGTCACGATTTTTGAGCCACAATGTGAAAATTAAACAACATCGTATTTTTATTTTTTTTAAAGCAGAAAAGGGACGAAACATTCCTCTAACAAAATGTCCACTAATATGTTTGCATAAAAAAAATAGAGAAGATTCCCCAAGTATGAGTTGCTTCTTCCATGGTCTGGTCTGAATGGTGTTACAGTTTGACACTGAATCAATTTCTGTCCCTCAGGTCTGTCACGTCCTCCACGGGAGGTGAAATTTGCCTGTGAAGCGTCCATGGTGACGCAGGTCAAACGGGCTGAGTACTTTCCTGATTCCCAGCATGTTGCCATGTGCTATCTCCTTGAAGGTCCAGGGATTCTGGTTGTTCTGCTCCATATCAGCCTGCTTCTTTTGCAAGGCTGCTAGGCTCTCTCTGCTCATCACCTATAGGAAGAACACAATACAAGCAATTATTTTTTCCCGTTTTAGTTATTTAACCCTCTGAAGATGTTCAGCAGTAAAGTTGAAGGCTCCGTCCACTCAAGATGTCTTTTGGTTATTCTTACTTCACCTGGAACCTTCAGTGCACATTCAGCGAGAATGGTTTTCTCAGTGAAATAGTAGTTTTCATTTTGTAAAAATTTTTTTAAAAAATTGCATATTCATAAAATCTATTTTTCGAGAAGGAGAAGCCAGGTGTTAATTAACCTACCCTCATTGATATGAATGGGGTGGACAAAATAAGAAAAATACCTGTCAGTCTCATGCAATAGCAATTTCAGAGCACTACAGACTGCTGCCTCCAAAAGCATTAAATTGGATCAACACTTTTCTAAAATAGTTTAAGCAAAAAACAAACATTATGACCTTCATGAAGATGGGATTTATTGTAAGACTGCTATATATTAGATTGCTTTATTTCCCTAAAAACTGGCAACTGCATGTAAAACACTGGCAACTGCAAATGATTCACCAAAGATATGTTTTAGACAAAAGTGTTCAAACTAAATTACCTGAAATTCTTTAAGCATAAAATACATAATGGCTAAAGTACAGCATCAGTCATCTTACCTTGGCAGGGAAGGGTAGCTTCTTTGCCACTTCAATCAAGATATGCTCAACCTCCCCCAGCTCCACCTTTCCTCCCACTTCCACAATTAAACGACCATAGCGAACAGGTGTCACATAGTGGTCGATGGCTCCCTTGCCCCCACCCATGCGCTGGCCCAGACCTTTACGTGTTACAGGCTTGTATGGGCCATTGACACGCCAGCGAGCAAATGTAGTCCGGGGATCCATCTTGCGATTGATGGTTAAACGGATCATCTCTATGTGACCCCAATGGAGGTAACCTCCTCCCATTGCCTGAGCATCAAAGAGACAGAGAGAGAGGGAAGTCACATTAAATGTCATGCTTTTATTAAACACTTTAACCATTACGATGTGGCTCTTTGGATGGGATGTTGGAGTACAAAAAAAACAAAGATGGAACAATCAAAAAACAAAAAACAATCATAGAGTCATCTACTATTTTGCATATACGTGAAGCTGAGGTGAAAAGTTGCAGTGTGATTCTGTACTGGAAATAAGAAATGTCTAAACACATCCTGTAAGGACTGAAATATATAGTAGTTCCCGTTATGAGTGAGCTAGTAAAGAGGGTTTAATATTAAAAGGCAAGTCATAATATATTGCAGGTAACATATTGTTCATAGACTTTAACACTTCCAGCGTCTGTCAGATAATACTAAACATCAGTGTTTACGTTACATCAATGCACTCACCACAATAGCGTACTGCCCTGTAGTGAAGGCGTTTGCTGCCCTTGCAGGGCCTTGGATATCCCGCAGCTTCTTCATTTCTTTCTTGGCCTTTTTAAAGTTAGGCACCTTGTTCATAAACTTAAGTTTGGGTTTCTCTGGCAGCACCACATCTTCAGGTCAAAACAAGAGGAAAGAACCATAAGCGACATTTATGTACAAACACATCTACCGTATACATGCATACATATAACAATGTTTAGTGTTACATCAAATAACATATAATCAATTTTGGGGGGAATTACTTGAAGCATACTGATAAATGTCATGAGGATGAATGTTTACCACTGTAGTCTGGGGGGATTTCATGCGTCTTCAGGCCAGCAGCCAGGACTTTGATGTGGCTGTGTAGAAGACCTGTGGAACAAACAACAGAAGAAGAGTTGTCACATTACAGCTGATATAGCAGTTCTCAGGTTAAATCTCTTCAAGTTTCAAGAGTTATTATCTGATTTTTGCAGTCTGTATAGATTAAAACCCATTTGGATGCACAGTAGCATTGCTAACAAAAACTCAACTAGAGACTTGACCACGTCTGAATTGTGTGTGTATTTGCAGTGTAGGGAGACAGATGTTGGATGTTAAACCTTAGTCTTTACTTGTCATTGTCCTGAGACGGTTGTTGTTCTTGTGTCTCCCCACAGAAACCATGTTAATTGTAGGTTATCTTTGTCAGCATTAACTAACAGTGCTTGCATGTCTGTAAGTTTTGACCTGCACCGCGGCACACAAACATTAAAATAATATGTTTCTACTTGTAATAATGCATTTATGACATGCTATGAAGAAATGCTATGAAGACACAGTGAACAACAACGTGAACGTTAGCTAACTTGCGTTAACATCACCTTGTTGGCGTCCGTGAGCTCGACACATGCCGGTCAACCCTCCGACGGCAGCCCTGACGAAGGAAAACATGATGCTACCTTGGAAAACGACACTATAAACACTGAACGGTCACTCTGTGTGCACGATATACGAGCATTTTACGGTGGATAGCTAATTAAACATCTAAACTCCGAGGAACATCACGCTCTGTACAAGGTCGCTGCCATTGCTGTTTCTCTCACTTCCGCTATTAATAAGATATACTTCCGGCATGTGAGTGTTTTCACAATAAAATCTCCATCTCTAAAATCTACAACCTGACAGAACATGCGACATAGCAAATTTGGATTATGTATTTATTTATTTTGAGGCTAAAGAGGTTTCATATTTGCTGTAATGCATGATGTTTAAAGATGTATCTTTTTTTAGGAATGAGCTGAGCCACAACGTTTCTGGTAATGAGGGTGTTTTTTTGTACTTAACTCCATATTTATACCTCCAAATTAAATCCAACAAGTGCAAAGCTAGTTCAACTCTCTTCCCCCTTCCCCCACAGAGCAATCATTATTAACAGCTATTACAAGAAAGAGAAACAGTCATGCCAAGACAGTGTGTGAAGGTGTGAAAATGGGAAATTGAGCCTCCATGAGATGATATATAGTTTCATGTTTATTAAAATGGGACGGATTTACAGTTTGTACACTCCATCCACATTGCCTTTGATTTAGAAAGCAACAAACAAGTACAAATGCAGTATATACATACCAGCATACATATATTTATAAAATACAATAGTATGTTTTTTCACACAAATGTACTGTATTTTTTTTAATTATTTGAAGTCATGGTTAGGAGGTCTTTTAAGCAAGCTACACAAACTGTTGTGCTGTGCAAAAGCTGTGAATTTCTGTCACGGAAAGCAAGTCAAGCCTACAGAATCGACAACATTCACATCTCCATGTTAGAAAAATAGTCCCAAGTTCCCTCACAGAAATGTGTTGCAATTACAGAAGGCTAGCATCAACAGCACAGGCGCCAGAGAAACAAGCAAAATCCACAACAGTGATGTGTTTAAGAAGGTTGGACAACTGATTTTGTTTGTTTGCTTATTCAGAAACCGACAAAGCTTAACAATTAATATTTTGTACTTTGTAGTTCATAAGAGTAGGGATTGATGTCTTCTGATCTTGAGAGTTACAATATCCTTATTATAATAATATTTTTGTTATATAACCGTATATAATCTGGGCGTCTTTAGTGAGAGACAGTGGCACATCTCTAGGATGAGAGACAAGTCCTAAATATGAAACAGAAAACATCTAGGTACGCAATTATTTATTCCATGTGCATCAGCTTTACGTAATCATGTTTTGTTTTTGCCAGGATTCATCTCTAACTGCACTGTTATCCATTTCATGAATCTTTTACCAACAATAATGACATAATTTGTGAGAAGACGTGAAAAATGAGTTTGACAAACATACTTTTAGCAAGGCTGCACCTCCAACAGACATTTAGGAATACATCCCTGATTTTTGACTCACACAATTTTGCAACACAAACACAGTAAGCACCTGTCCATCTGGGAGAAACATTTATCAGGTTATTGTTGTGTGACACATGCTCAACTTTTTGAAAGCACTAAAGGAAATGTGATGTTCTGTGATGACAAACCTGTATAGAAATATGGGACTTTTTTATGGTATAATACTTCCTTTCTTTCCCTTCTGAGAGGGATGGAAAAGTTAAAGCCATAACTCCATGTATCAAGCCACATATTGTTCTTGGACCATCAAAGCCATGATGGTTTTTGTTTTCTCTCTTTTCTATAAATTAGAAATAATGTTTCGAAGTAATGTTCAGTGTAACATGCATAATGAGCAACTGTTCTCTTTGACAGTCCTATGTTTTTGTTAGGTACGCGGTAGAAAATTATCGTAGTCCAGATAAACCACTTAACATAGGTTTTTATGCCAATCCTGTACACTGTCACAATATGTCTGATGCAACAGTAGGAAGTTGGCATTTCCTTTTAACCAAGGGCATGGTGTGTGTTAATTGATTTTACTGTGGGGTAGAAAATACAGGAGAAAAAATTATTAAGAAGATTTGTTCCAAACAGCTCAATAATTTTTAACCATAATGTAGAAAGAAAATTCAGGGCATTTGGAAGAATAGTGATAAAGAATACCATCAAGTATTTTCCATAATGTTCCACCTGCAGTTAATTTAGTCATACACACTACTGCCATCTTGTGGTCAAATACTGTTTTAACGCCTCAATATGCAAGTCGCGAAAATATACCAGAATAACCCACAGATCATAATAACGATGATGAATTACAATTATCTAGGGGTATTCAAATTGAATAATTTTAGATTAAAAATATCTTCATATGTCTCTCCTAAATATTTAAATTTGCCATTGACATTTATTCTGTTTTGTGTTGATATGATGTTTCCTACCCAAACACACAGAATGTCTCTATGACAGCAAGCAAAATTAAGAAAAAATGTATGGAGCTTCACATCACATCAAGCTTTAGAGGGTCAATCTGAATGCAAGTTGAGTATTGATCGCCAGTTACACATATTGATGAGTAGTAAAGCAACGTAAGATTTTTCAATCCACAGACGACACACTGAGACAAGGTTTCCGACCATGGTGACTAATAGGTTTGGTGACTATCGGATTTTGAACTGAATTACTGTGAATACAACATCTGGTGACCTAATAACTGAGGGGAAAATAAAGCAGCAGTGAGACCAGATC